>NW_027185811.1:4142986-4155190 GCF_028583685.1 Petaurus breviceps papuanus | reverse complement strand
GGCTGTGTGTGTGTGTGTGTGTGTGTGTGTGTGTGTGTGTGTGTGTGTGTGTGTGTGTGTGTGTGTGTGTGTGTGTGTGTGTGTGTGTGTGTGTGTGTGCGCGCGCGCGCGGAGGGGCGGGGGTTGTGGGGGAGAGCTGGTCACACACACACACACACACACACACACACACACACACACACACACACACACACACACACACACACACACACACACAATCTCTGTCTCTCTCTCATCGATATTCCTCCCTTTCTTTGCCTGACTGGACGCCCGCTGCCCTTAGGGCCCGAGGGCTAAATAGAAGGGGACTAAGGAGGGAAAGGGGTGATATTCCTCTACCAAGGATGACCACAAGCACCTCGCTCCCTGGGTACCCTACCCCAACCAGGGTCACCTGCCATCATCTGAATGTTCTCCCTCGGGTACCTGGCACTTCGAGGGGGCATCGCTGGTTGAGCACCTGGGGAAACTTTGAGGCTTTTATGAATTTCACACATTTTCCCCCCTCCAGTTGCGTCAGCATAAGTTACCTGGGAGAGGAGTCACGTGGTAGCTTTTTTTCCCCTTTAACCCTTTCAGAGTACGCCAGTTTGTGGGTTAGAGCCCTCAAGAGCTAGCTATGCTAAGTGCGAGGGCCCTAGTGTAAATAGGTGGATAATAATATGCAGGAGGTGAGCAAATTGTAACAAGAATTGGGAAGGGCACTGGAATGAGAGAAGTCAGACAGTCTAGCTTGCAAAACCCCACCTCTTACAGACAGACCCCCAGGTAGCCCCTCCCAACTCCACTGCTCTGAAATCTGAAGGGGCTTGCTTGTCTTCCATACAGAGTTCAGACACCCATAAAGTACCTTCCTTTAACACACTGTACATCTTGAAAAGTTTGGTTGTTAAACACTGTAGTTTTAGGATTTTGAGGTTCTCACGGCACTCTTTTCAATATTCTCCTTTTAACTCCCATTTCTTCTATGGAATCTTCCCAAGCCATCCTCCCTTCTCTGAAATCCAATAGCATTTATGCTTTGAGAGCAATTATATTATGGAAAGAGCATCTTAATTATCCATTGTTATAGTAGAAAGAACATTTGTGAAAGTCACTATAGTATGCATACCTTTTGACCCTACTGCTTCTACTAACAAGGCCTAAAATCACAAAGAGATCAAAGAAGGAGGAAAAGGATTTCATATGTACATAAAAAAGTTATAGCAGCTAGTGTTGTAGTAGTAAGAAAATGGAAATATAGGGGGTACCCATCAATTGGGGACTGACTAAACAAATGACCTATTTCCATAATGGAAAGTTATTGTGCCATAAGAAATGATGAAAGGGATAGTTTTAGAGAAACTCTGAAAGATTTGTATGAGTAAAATGAGCAAGGTCAGGAGAATACTTTATGCAATAGCAACAACTGTAAAAAAAAAAAAAAACTTGGAGAAACTTAAATCTGATCAACTCCAATTCCAGTTCCTGAGTACTGATGGTGAAACATGCTAACCACCTCCTAATGGAGAGGTGATAGAATCAAAGGGAAGAATGAGCAAACATCTTTGTAAGTAGTAATTTCTGTAGTCCGTTGTAATGTTTATGTTTTGCTTGACTATGCATATTTGCTACAGGGATTTTGTTTTTGTTTTTTAATTGGTGAAGGAGGTGGAGAGGCAGGGTTGAGGTAGAGTTTCTCCTTAGAACTGAAGAAAACAGAAAGAAAGTCAAAAGGAATGATAAACAAGCATGACAGTTTTGGGTTTTTTGCTTTTTGGAGGGCAATTGGGGTTAAGTGACTTTCCCAAGGTCACACAGCTAGTTTTTTGTGTTAAGTGTCTGAGGCCATATCCAAACCCAGGTCCTCCTGACTCCAGAGCCAGTGCTCTATTCACTGTGCCACCTAGCAGCCCCAAAAAAAGCCCTTATTTGTAGTGTTTACCAATTTCCCAGGAGTAAATACTCACATGGAAAGTTTAGCAATTAGCTTTCCTTTTTTTGGAGGGCAATTGGGTTTAAGTAACTTGCCCAAGGTTACACAGCTAGTGTTTTTTTTTGTGTGTTAAGTGTGTGAGGTTGGAACTGAACTCAGGTCCTCCTGACTCCCCGGCAAGCACTTTACTCACTGCCACCTAGTCGCCCCTAAGCAGGACAGTTTTGAAAGTAACACATTAATTTTATTTGCTTTACTGTTTAAGTAAATAGAATGAATTTCAGACTTTATCAAATCGATGTTATAATTAATAAATTAAAATATAAGTTAAAGAATTAAAATAATCATGTGAAATTTTTAAACCCTCTGCCTCACAGGATTGTATGGATCAGATAAAAAAATCTGATAAAATAATGTTCATGAAAAGTACATTTTAACCCTACCCCTACCCAGGTGGATTTGGAGATCCCCTGAAGAATAGCCCTGTGAACCTGTGTTATAGGGATATAGGACTCCTGATTGGCAGAAAGACTTCTAGTGGGGTTCAAAAGATATTGAATGAGAAAGAAGACTGTCTTTGGAATGACAATCATAGTCTCTGGAGTTGTAGAAATCTGAAGAAGCTAGTGTTCCAACATGTCTCTTGATTCTCAAAGCCTACAACCTCAGAGACTGCTAAGAACATACTTCTCCAGGGAGACAGTTCTTTCTTCAGTTGAGCTGAGATTGTACCTTGTTTCCAACTTTAAGAGTCCATTTACAACTGTATATTTTATTGTCTAACCTAAGCTGAAGAACTTGCCCATTTCTGTTTCAATGTTTGATCGTTATTTGGTTGGATTAAGCTAAGCAAAGATTGAATTAACTATTGCCCTCCCAGTCTGGGGCAGCACTACTTCTCATCCAGTGTGATCAGAAAAAATGATTTTTATTCTCTACCCCTGAAAAGAACATAGTATCCCTAGACTGCAAAAATCTGTCATAAAATAGATATAATTCTAGCCTAATACCCATTTTGGAAATAGGAGACTGAAGGAATGAGAGCCCAGTCATAATGCCTTGTTTTCTCTCCACAAATGTGGTCATTGCAATCTTTCTTGGAACATTGCAGATCCCAATTCTAAATCTGACTAAAAGTATTCCTGCAATGAGGCCACCCAGGTTCCTGTGTGGATTTAAACTATTATAACACATTGGATGCACTAGAAGCCATTACAGCTTTAAAATTGATAAAATGCTTGAAGATATGTTTATTTAAATAGACCTTACCAATGTGGCAATTCTTAGGGAGAATCTACAAACTGAGTATTTTCTTCTAAGGCTATAATTATAATGCAATACTTAAGCTATTTTATCTCTTAGCCATCATTCTGATTGTATAAGCAGGCTTCCTCTTTTTCCAGTTAATATACTTGTTGAATGATATTCATTATGCCATTTTTTAAGCTACTGATTTCTACCACAACACACTAGCTCTGCCTACATTGCCCCTTCAGGTGAACAGTGCCTTCTTCCTATTGAAATTTGCTATTAGAAAAGTGATATTAGTAAATAACTTCATCCTTCAAAGATGCAGGAATCAACAAAGGGAAGTTCTGATTCTATCAAGGAAGAATTGGTTGCTAGAACAGAAATTATGGGAATCCCAGGGGTAGGGTTGGAAGGAGATGATTTTAAAAGGAGAGGATATCTGGGCATACTAAGACATGCTCCCTAGATTTTGGGAAAGTTGATTTCAAAGGGTTCAAATAAAAGACAAGTAGAATCCCAAGGGAAGTTAGCCTAAGAGGGATAGGAGGTACTCAAGAAAAAAATTCTAAAGGCACAAAGGGAAACAATTCCAATGAGGTGGGAAAATTGAATTGTATTAAGCAGCCAATGTGGATGCATAGGAACGCACCAGCTAATTTATATTTTAAAAATAAATCCACAGGGAATGGAAGCAAAGCTAAATAACCATGGATAAATACAAAAGCATAGCACAATCATACAAAAGTAGTGTTAAGAATGCTAAAGCTCAGAGTAAGCTAAGGCTGTCTAGGGAAGCTAAGAACAAAAAAGGAGGAGAGTATGGAAGTATTTGAAGAAAAAAAGGTATCAGAGAAGGGATAGAGCTTTTGCTTGCAGTAGATGGGACAATGGTAACTAATAATAAAGAAAAGGCAGAGCTGCTCAGTTGTTGTTTTGTTTGTTTTCTTTGGCAAAAAAAAAAGTTATCTGAACATAAGACTCAGGGGGCAGCTAGGTGGCACAATGAGTAGAGCGCTGGACTTGGAGTCAGGAGGACCTGAGTTCAAATACGATCTCACACACTTGACACCTTGGGCAAGTCACTTAACTGTGTGACCTTGGGCAAGTCACTTAACCTCAATTGCCCTGTCTTCTCCCCTCCAAAAAAAAAAAAAACATAAGACTTTAATGGGGAGTTGATACCCAAGATAAGAGAAGAAGGCAGTACCTCATTGCCCTTGATGAATTCAAGTCACCTGACCCAGATGATCTAAAATCTTGGGCCCTGAAAAAACGGGCATGTGTGATTATTGAGCCACTGTCAGTGATATTTGGAAGGTCAGGAATAATGGGAGAGGTACTCTGAGATTGGAAGAAGGCAAATGTCCCAATTCTCCACCAAAAGAGAACAGATTTTGCAAGTTATAGACCAAAAAGCTTGACTTGGATTCCTAAGAGTATTTTAGAAAGCAGAATCTAGAATGAGAAGTGATGATTATAAAGTGCCATCAGGGTTTCCTAACATGTTAGTTTTGCCAGATTAAACCAATTTATGTTTTTAATAGGATTACTAAATAAGTAGAGGAGGGGAAATTTATAGAAATAATTTACCTAGATTTTAGCAAAACTTTTGATAAGATATCTCTTATTCTTTTTGTGGAGAAGATGGAAAGTTGTGGAGGAAAAGATCATGCAATTAAGTAGATTCAAAACTTGTTGGATGATTGTACTCAATGAAGTCTTTTTTTTTTGCTTTTTGGAGGGCAATTGGGTTTAAGTAACTTGCCCAAGGTCACACGGCTAGGTTTTTTTGTTTGTGTGTATTAAATGTCTGAGGCCAGATCTGAACTCAGGTCCTCCTGACTCCAAGGCCGGCACTCTACTCACTGTGCCACTTAGCCACCCCTCAATGAAGTCTTTATAGAAGGAACTTTCCAGTGGAGTGCCCCAAGGATCTGTGCTTGTTTCTCTGCTGTTTCACATTTTCATCAATGATTTGAATGAAAATGTAAACGACATATTCATCATATTTATGGATGTGTAAGGGTTATGGGATTTAAAGATCTTCCATGCCCCATTGGACTTGCTGATGTAGCAGGAAGGGGTGGAGCAAGAGGAAGCGGAAGCCAAACTAGAGTTCCTGCGGTGGCTGGTGGTGGTGGCGACGGCAGCAGCAGCAGCAGAGGCAGTGGCAGCGCGAAGCCCTTTTTGAGTTAGCCAGAATTTCTGCTAAGGACTCCTGCTGAGGACTGCCAGGGGCCAGAGCTGCTGGGAGCGCGCTTCCCGGACGCTGGGTGGTTGCTGTGAGTGGGGAGAGGAGGACCTTTGCCTGAGGTAGCCTGTTCTGTTTTAAAGGCTTGAGAATGTGGGTGCTTTCTACTTTATCTACCTGTGCCAATTTCATAACTACTCTGATGGCTTTCACCTTCTGGTTTTGGGACTCAGTCTTTTGGTATCTTAATACATTTTCTAGCTTATTCCCCCATATGGCAAGCATGATGTATTTTGTGATGGATAATTATATCAGCATATCTGTAATCTCCATAGGCATTGTGAATATGGCATTGCTGATACAGGATGACACAAAGCTTGAAGGGATAGCTAGCACACTGGATGAAAGAGCAATAATCTCCCCCCCCCCCCCCAAAAAAAAAGATCTCATAGCTAAATTGGGCTGAATCTAATGAGATGAAATTCCATCATGATAAATGTAAAGTCTTACAGTTAGGCACAAAAAAAAAAAGAAAGAAAAGAAACCAGCCCTGAAAATGCAAGATAAGGGAGGCATGGCTTAATAGCTATTTGGGGGGAAAAAAAACAACTGGGGGTTTAGTACACAATAAGCTCAATATGAGTCACCAGTAAGATGTGGCAGCCAAAATACTAATGCAATCTTGGGCTGCTTTAAAAGGGACACAGATTTCAGGAACACAGAGGTGATAGTTCCAATATACTCTTCCCAGGTTATATTTCATGTAGATTATGATGTTCAGTTCTAAGAATCATAGTTTAAGAAGGACACTGAGAAGCTAGAGAGTCTCCAGAAAAGGGTTAAAGGACCATTATGGTCTTATGAGAATCTGTTGATGGAATTGGGGATGTTTAGCCTGAAAGGAGGAAGCATCAGAGGAGGATATGATGTCTGTCTTCAAATACTTGAAGAGCTGCCATGTGGAAGTGGGATTAGGTTAAACTTCTTATGTTTAGTAGAAAAAGGTAAAACTAGGTAGGAAATGACTGGAAGTTAAACAGATATGAATTTAGGTTTGATGTCAGTAGAAACTTCTTAGAACTTCTAAGAGCTTCTTAGAGAAGCCATTTAAAAGTTGGATAAGCAGCCTTATGAGGGGGCCAGCTCCCCCTCCTTGGAGGTCTTCAAGCAAAGGCTATTGTCATAGAATGTTCTGGTATTGTATATTGGGGATTCCTGTCATGTTTGAGTCCTATTGGATAACTGCTGAAATTGCTTCCAGTTCTCAAATTCTGTGATTCTGTTGATAGATATAGTATTAATTAATAATCAATTAAGTATTAATTATTTAATTTTTTCTTGTGAATTTAGTCATTGTGTCACTTCTGGGTCTTAGTTTGTGGGAGTGCCTTATTGAGACTAAAGATCAAAAGAAAGAAAAATAGAGATATTTAAATGGAAAGGTGAAGGTATAAAGGAAGAATTCTACCTCTTAGATGGGGTCTGAAATTTGAATAGTTCAATGGCATATAAAGAAGCCATCAAGACAGTGAACTTAATTCAGGCACAGACAGCTTCAATACTTTTGTCTTCAGTGACTCTTTTTAAAAATAAACATTGTTATTTAAAGTTTTGATTTCCAAATTCTACCCTTCTCTCCCTTCACTCCCCTTTCCCTGAAATAATAAGCAATCAGATATAGGTTGTAAATGTATACTCATGTAAAATATTTCCATATTAGTCATTTTGTAATAAAGAAAAAAGGTGAAAAATAGCATACTTCAGTCTGTATTCAGTCAGTATCAGTTCTTTCTCTGGAGGCAGATAGTATGCTTCATCATTAGTCCTTAGGGATTGTCTTGGATCATTGTATTGCTGAGAATAGCTAAGTCATTCACAATTCTTCATCAAACGGTATTGCTGTTACTGTGTACAACGTTATCCTGGTTCTGTTCATTTCATTTTGAAACAGTTCATCTAAGTCCTTCCTGGTTTTTCTGAAATCATCTTGCTTGTCATTTTTCAATATTCCATTACAATCATGTACCACAGCTTGTTTGGCCATTCCCCAATTGATGGGCCTTTGATTTCCAATTCTTAGCCACCACAAAAAGAGCTGCTATAATATTTTTGTACAAATAGTTCCTCTTTGAAACTTCTGGTGTCAAGATGGCAAAATGAGGAAGGAACCCTCTGAAGCCCTCCCAAATTCTCCTTCAAACAACTAGGAAAGCACCTCAGAATTGATCTAGGACCAGAGTAGCAGCTTAGGCAGGAAAAGGTGGTCTCACTGGGGTGGAAGGGGACCAAAGGCCAAGAGAAGCAGCAGCCAGCCTCACAGCAGGGGACCTGCAGTAAGGCTCTAAGTCTGGGCCCTTCCTCCTGCAAACCAGTAACTTCCTAGGCAGGTGAGCAGTCTGGGCAGCCCAGAAAGGCTCTACCCCCAGCACAAGATACCAGCAAGGCCTTGAATCCACGGCTGACCAGTAGCAAAGCCACACCCAAGGGCCGGCCAACAGTGAGACCCCATCCCTGGAGCCTACCACCAGGAAGGCCTCATCTCCATATCAAACCAGTAGCAAAGCCCCACTTCTGGCACAGACCAGTATACAAGATTCCTCCTTCAGGGACAGCCACCAGAAAGACTCCGTTACCATAGCAACCCAGCAGCAAGGCCCTACCCCTGGAGCAGGTGAGCAGCTAAACCCCACACCTGGGAAAAGCCAGCCCCACAGTACAAGCCAAAAGGGAGCCTACCCTCCAGAGAAAGCAAGCAGCTAAACCCTGAGCCCAGTGAAATCCAACACTAAGACCCAGAGCCCCAGCACAAAAAGCTCAGGACAATGCAAGACCAGAGCTCAACTCTCACATAACGACACCAAGTCACCAAAAAAGGCAGAAAAATGAGCAAAAAACAAAAAAGAGCTTGACTATAGAAAATTACTTTGGTGATAGGGAGGATCAAAGCATAAATTTAGAAGAGGACAATAGTGTCAAAATGGCTACATGTGAAACCTCAAAGGAAAATGTAATTTGGTCTCAGACCCAACGAGAATTCCTAGAAAAAAAACTTAAAAAGGATTTTGACAAGCAAATAAAAGAAGTAGGAGAAAAACTGGAAAAAAGAAATGACAGTAATACAAGAGAATCATGGGGAAAAAAGAGTCAATAACATGGGAAAGGATATACAAAAATTTACCAAGGAAAATAACTCCCTAAAAAATAGAATTGGATAAGTGGAAAAGAAATTGCAAAAGCTCACTGAAGAAAATTCCTTAAAATTTGAATTAAACAAGTGGCAACTAATGATTCTATGAGACGTCAAGATCTGATAAAACAAAATAAAAAAGTAGAAAAAAATAGAAGAAAATGTGAAATTTCTCATTGGGAAAACAACTGACCTAGAAAATAGATCCAGGAGAGATATTGTAAGAATTATTGGACTACCTGAAAACCATGATTAAAAAAAAAAGAAGCCTTTCAAGAAATCAAACAAAATTGCTCTGATATATTAGAACCAGAGGACAAAATAGAAATTGAAAGACTCTACCAGTCACCACCTGAAAGAGATGCCAAAATGAAAACTCCCAGGAAGATCATAGCCAAATTTCAGAGCTCACAGATCCAGGAGAAAGTATTGCAAGCAGCCAAAAAGAAACAATTTAAATATCTGGAGCTATAGTGAGAATTACACAGGATTTGGCAGCTTCCACATTAAAGAACCGGAGGGCTTAGAACATGATATACCAGAAGGCAAAGGATTTAGGATTGCAACTAAGACTCAACTACCCAGCAAAACTGAATATAATCTTTCAGGGGGAAAAATGGATATTTAACAAAATAGAGGGCTTTCAAGCATTTCTAGTTAAAAGATTAGAGCCGATGGGGTGGCTAGGTGGCATGGTGAATAGAGCACTGGCCCTGGAGTCAGGAGGATTTGAGTTCACATCTGGTCTCGGACACTTAACACAAAAATTAGCCCTGTGGCCTTGAGCAAGTCACTTAACCCCAATTGCCCTCCAAAAAAAAAATCAGAGCTGAATGAAAAATTTGACCTCTAAATACAAGATTCAAGGGAAACACAAAAAGGTAAAAAAAGAAACAAAAAAGAGAAAACATAAGAAATTCAATAAGGTTAAACTGTTCATATTTCGATATGGCAAGATAATATTTGTAACTCAACTTTATAATTAACTTTATTATTTGTAAAGGTTATGGGATTTAAAGATCTTCCATGCCCCATTGGACTTGCTGAAGTAGCAGGAAGGGGCGGAGCAAGAGGAAGCGGAAGCCAAGCTGGAGTTCCTGCGGTGGCTGGCAGTGGCGGCGACGGCGGCGGCAGCAGCAGAGGCAGCGGCAGAGGCAGCGCGAAGCCCTTTTGGAGTTAACCAGAATTTCTGCTAAGGACTCCTGCTGAGGACTGCCAGGGGCCGGAGCTGCTGGGAGCGCGCTTCCCGGACGCTGGGTGGTTGCTGTGCGTGGGGAGAGGAGGACCTTTGCCTGAGGTAGCCTGTTCTGTTTTAAAGGCTTGAAAATGTGGGTGCTTTCTACTTTATCTACCTGTGCCAATATCATAACTACTCTGATGGCTTTCACTTTCTGGTTTTGGGACTCAGTCTTTTGGTATCTTAATAAATTTTCTAGTTTATTTCCCCATATGGCAAGCATGATGTATTTTGTGGTGGATAATTATATCAGCATATTTGTAATCTCCATAGGCATTGTGAATATGGCATTGCTGATACATTTGGCGACCAGGATGGGATCACAAAATGTCAGGCCTCTATTTGGAAGCAGTGGGGCTTTAGAGGGAGAAATGGCTATTCCAGGATGGGAGGATTTGCCTTATTCCTCTCTAGCCAGAGAATGGGCTAAAAGCACAGGGCCCTGTGAAAACTGGGAACCAAGGCTAAAAGAGGGAGAACCTGGAGATTTGGAAAGATGTTTGCAAGGAATACCCATAGAACCAGACAAAGAACTGGCAGGAGTGTGCAGGAGAGGCTGGGTGCTGCTAACAAGTTATCGCCTTATGTGTAAAAGTAGCATAAGTTGCTGAAGGAAAGAGCTCGGATGGCTAGGGAGTCAGCTGGTTTGCCTGAGGATTCTTCTGTGTCACAGCACTCAGAAGAGCAAACTGGAGGGACTCATGTGGTCCAGGAGCAAGCTACTGTTCATGTAGCTAAAAGGAAGCAAAAACCTAGCAGGACGAATGTGCATGCAGCTTTTGTACAGGCTGGGCAGAGTTGCCCTGACAGCTTCCAGGAGAATGTGTGTGAGGAGAATGGAGCAAGGTTAGATGAGGAGTCTTCTAATGTAGAAGCTCTCCCCATACGAAGAAGAAGACAGGAGAACCACCGAGGCAAAACAGAGTCCAGGGAGATAATTGAGGATTTCACTCAACAGGAGATCACTGATATATTGAGTAGATTCACCCAAAGAATGGGGGAGTCTTTAGTGTCTTGGATAGTAAGAATCACTGATGAAGGCGCCGGAGGAATAACACTGGACAGTGAGGACTGCTTAAAATTCATAAGTTAGAATCCTTTTGTACACCAGGCTTTTAGGGATCACCATATGCAAGGAGGAAATAACAAAACTAATCTTCTAGCTTTAGCTGCAGACGGATGCAAAAAGCAATATCCTACTGAATCTATGTGGCCTAGGGGAGACAGACCCTGGTACTCACTTAGAGACTGTATGAGAAAACTAAAGGAGGAGGTAATGAAAACTGCTATCCTGATTGGAGATGCAAATGCATATTATGATACCCCCCTAGGAGTTCCTCATAGAAATATCATAGTGAAGACGGCTCCTCCTGCATATAAGCACCTAATTCTGACTCTTTTAATTGGAGAAATAGGGCACCCTCTTTCAGAGGTGCTGGATAAGATTTCACAATTAAGCAATTTAGGGGAATGGGAAAAAGACAAATTGCCTGGAGAGAGAAGAGTAAACAGCCAGAGGATTCAGAGACAAAATAGACCCACAAGAAGGGAACTGTTTACTGCTCTATTAAGAGCAGGGGTGGACTTTAGAAGAATAGATGGTATTCCAACTGAAGAGCTGCATAAGCTGTACCAAGAAAAGGTACATAGCATTAGAATGAACAGGGAAGCAGGAACCACCCCCGCAGGTATTTCTGAATCTGAATCTTTGTATCCAAGTTTGCCCCACCTTCAGGGGGAATAGGAGATAGGCCAAGCCCCAGCCCAGATAAAAGAAATATGCAGAAGAGATTGCAGACCCCATATTGGTTTAACAATATATTGGAAGAATGGATCAACTACTGTGACTAGGGTACTGATTGATACTGGGGCTGAGGCCACACTTATCTATGGAAACCCTGATAAGTTTAAACATGGAACTCCTATTACCATCACAGGTCTAGGAGGCGCTGAAATATCAGCCAGACAGGTTAAAATAACAATGAAAATTGGGCAGTTACCTAAGAAAGAATATACTGTGGTTGTTGTACCCATTCCTGAATACATCATTGGAATAGATGTATTGAGAGGCATGACTCTGAATTTACCTGAAGGAAGATGCCAATTTGCTGTGAGGAAGATAGGAATTAATACAGTTTTAGTGGGAAAACTAAAAATGGACCCAATCACTTTACCTGAACCTTCTGAAGTAATTACTTTAAAACAGTATCGTGTGCCAGGTGGGCAAGATGAAATTACCACTACTATAAAGGAATATGTTGAAGCAGGAGTGTTGGTCCCTACAACCACAAGATGGAATAATCCTGTCTGGCCAGTAAGAAAATCAGATGGGACATGGAGAATGACTGTGGATTATAGACAGTTGAATAAGGTGACTCCTTCTTTGTATGCTGCTGTTCCAGATACCATCACCTTAATAGAAA
>NW_027185811.1:4095826-4142976 GCF_028583685.1 Petaurus breviceps papuanus | reverse complement strand
CTGACGTAGCAGGAAGGGGCGGAGCAAGAGGAAGCGGAAGCCAAGCTGGAGTTCCTGTGGTGGCTGGCAGTGGTGGCGACGGCGGCAGCAGCAGCAGAGGCAGCGGCAGCGGCAGCATGAAGCCCTTTTTGAGTTAACCAGAATTTCTGCTAAGGACTCCTGCTGAGGACTGCCAGGGGCCGGAGCTGCTGGGAGCGTGCTTCCCGGACGCTGGGTGGTTGCTGTGAATGGGGAGAGGAGGACCTTTGCCTGACTATCCTGTTCTGTTTTAAAGGCTTGAAAATGTGGGTGCTTTCTACTTTATCTACCTGTGCTAATATCATAACTACTCTGATGGCTTTCACTTTCTAGTTTTGGGACTCAGTCTTTTGGTATCTTAATAAATTTTCTAGTTTATTTCCCCATATGGCAAGCATGATGTATTTTGTGATGGATAATTATATCAGCATATTTGTAATCTCTATAGGCATTGTGAATATGGCATTGCTGATACATTATTATAAAAGAAACACATTTGAAGCAGAGAGATATTCAAAGGGTAAAGGTAAAGGGCTGGAGCAGAATACATTATGTTTTAACTGAAGCAAAAAAAGCAGGGGTAACAATCATTATCTCAGACAAAGGAAAGGCAAAAAATAGATCTAATTAAAAGAAAGAAGGGAAGGAAACTGCACCTTGCTAAAAGGTACCATAAACAATGAAGTCAAATACTAAACATATATGCACCAAATGGTACAGCCTCCAAATTTTTGAAGAAGTTGAACGAGGTACAGGTAGAAAAAGATAATAAAACTTTATGAGTGAGGGACCTCAACTTTCCCCTCTCAGAACTAGATAAATCCCACTAAAAAATAAGAAAGAAGTTAAGGAGGTGAATAAAATTCTGGGAAAGTTAGATATGATTAATCTCTAGAGAAAATTGAATGGGAATAGAAAGCAATATACTTTTATCCAAGCAGTACATGGAATCTACACAAAAATTGACCATATATTAGGAAATAAAAACCTCATAACCAAATGCAGAAAAGCAGAAATAGTAAGTACGTACTTTTCAGGTCACAATGCAACACTAAAAATTATATTCAATAATGGGAAATGGAGAGATTAAAAATTAATTAGAAATTTAATAATCTAATCCTAAAAAACCCAAGTGGGTCAAGGAACAAAGCACAGAAACAACTGAAAGTTTCATTAAAGAAAATGACAGGGGGGTGGAGCCATGATGGCAGAGTAAAAACAGGACCTCTGCATAGCTCCAGCTCCCACCACCTCCAATACATGTAAAAAAATGACTCTAACCTTTTAGAGCTACAGAACCCACAAAGTGACAGAGAGAAACAAATCTCCCACTGAAGGCAGCCTGGCAGACTGACAGGAGTCTATTGTATCAAGCTGAGAGCTGAGTGTGCATGAGCTGTGGGTTCCTGCCCTGGGGCGGCCCTGACCAGTGGCAGCCAGAGCAGACTTCAGGAGAGCGAATCCCCAGCAACTGTGGCAGTTTCCAGACTTCTCAACCCATAAATGTCCAAAAGAATGTAGAAAGTCAGTAGGGAACTCTGTTGGAACTGGGTGGAGAAGAGAGTAGTCTGGCCCCTGCCCCTTCAGTAAGAAGTGGCCCAGGTGGTGGTGCAGCCACCATGTGGCTTCCTCCAGAGCTCCTGGCCTGCATATTGTAGGGGGACCAAGTGACCATTCAGCAGGTAATCTCTCTTGCTTTAACCTGCTTAGATCTGGATCACAGTCTTGGGTGGTGGTTCTCAGGTGTGTGGCCAGTGTGCCAGAGCTTATGGGGTCTGCAGGGAGAGTGCCCTCCCAATAGCTCAGGCAGCTGCAAAAATCTGAATGATTTGGGACATAGCTCTTGGCAATCTGGAAGCAGAGTTTTACCATGGCAAAGAGCTCAAAACTCAAATAATTGGCTGGCAACATGAGAAAGCAGAGGAAGCACAAACAGATCATAGAATCCTTTTTTGGGGACAAAAAGGATCAAAGCATGGAACAGAAGGAAGACAATGAAGTCAGAACTCCTACATCAAAAGCTTCCAAGAAAAATATGAATTGGTTACAGGCCATGGAGGAGCTCAAAAAGGATTTTAAAAATCAAGTAAGGAAGTGGAGGAAAAATTGGGAAGAGGAATGAGAATGATGCAAGAAAAATCAGGAAAAGCAAGTCAACAGCCTGCTAAAGGAGACCCCCCAAAATACTGAAAAAATAGTACCTTAAAAAATAGACCAGGGGCGGCCAGGTAGCACAGAGAGTAAGACCACCGGCCCCAGAGTTGGGATCACCTGGGGGATTGAATCCAGGCTCAGACACTTAGCACCACACCCAGAAATAACTGGCTGTGTAACCTTGAGCAAGTTACTTAACCCCAATTGCTTAAAAAAAAATAGACTAACCCAAATGGCAAAAGAGGCCCAAAAAGCCAATGAAGAGAAGAATGCTTTAAAAAGCCAAATCTGCAAGATGGAAAAGATAAAAAACTCATTAAAGAGAATAATTCTTTCAAAATTAGATTGGAGCAATTGGAAGCTAATGATTTTATGAGAAATCAAGATTCTATAAAACAGATCCAAACAAATGAAAAAATAGAAGGCAATGTGAAATATCTCATTGGAAAAATGACTGACCTGGAAAATTGATCCAGGAGAGATAATTTTAAAATGATTGGACTACCTGAAATCCATGATCAAAAAAAGAGCCTAGACACCATCTTTCAAGAAATTATCAATCAAAATTGCCCTGATATTCTAGAACCAGAGGGCAAAATAGAAATTGAAAGAATTCACCAATAGCCTCTTGAAAAAGATCCCCAAAAAGAAACTCCTAGGAATATTATAGCCAAATCCCAGAGTTCCCAGGTCAAGGAGAAAATACTGTAAGCAGTCAGGAAGAACAATTTGAGTATTGTGGAAACACAATCAGGATAACATAAGACCTAGCAGCTTCTATGTTAAGGGATTGGAGGGCTTGGAATATGATATTCTGGAGGTCAAAGGAGCTAAGATTAAAACCAAGAATCATCTACCCAGCAAAACTGAGTATAATGTTTCAGGGGGAAATATGGTAATTCAACGAAGTAGAGGATTTTCAATCATTCTTGATGAAAAAACCAGAGCTGAACAGAAAATTTGACTTTCAAATACAAGAAACAAGAGAATCATGAGAAGGTAAACAGGAAAAAGAAATCATTAGGAACTTGTTAAAGTTAAACTATTTACATTCCTACATGGAAAAATGATAATTGTAATTCATAAGACTTTTCTCAGTATGAGGATAGTTGAAGGGAATATATACATATGTATATATATATATGTATGTATAGGAGGGTGTATGTGTATATAAATATATATGTGAGTTTGTACATATGTATGTACAGGTATACATAGATAGAGGGCACAGGATGAGTTGAATATGGAGGGATGATATAAAAAAATTAAATTAAGAGGTGAGAAAGGAATATATCAGGAGAAGGAGAAAGGGAGAGATAGATTAGGATAAATTATCTCATATAAAAGAGGCAAGAGAATATTGTTACAATGGAGGGGTGTAGCAGCAAGCACCCTAGCATACTTAAGATGGCTGCTAGCACAGGTTCTTAGATCTGCTTTTCTAAAGGAAAACAACTCAAAATGGGTTGACAATCTTACTTTAGTCAAACATATGTCATTTACCTAGTTCAGGGGAAAAAATTAACACCCTGAACTTCAGGGAATACAAACAGAAGTTATAAGCAGACAAAAAAAAAAAAAATACAGACAGAGAAACAGACAAGCAGGCAGGGCTTCTAGCTGTCTGACCATTATATCCATACCTAGTTAGTTACCAGAGGGGGGAGCACCAAGATGTGGGTTTTAAAGGGGGGGGGGGGGGGGGGGGGGGGTGGGGGGGAGAGGAGGCGCAACGGCTGGCCAGAGTCTCATCTGGCCAAAACCCGCAACTCTTCCCAAAGTGAGCCCCAAAGCAAAACCTCACATCAGGGTATATATAGATTTCTCCTGGGTCAGAGAATGTCGCAACCCTCTTGACCAACTGCCCAATCACAAAGTAAGAAGGTTTGGCCATTCTTGAAAAACAAGCCTCCCACCACAGGCTCCATGTGACTACATTCAGCCTATTAGGTGGCACAGTATATTTTCAAATCTGGAAAGGTTCTCAGATTCACTTAAGCTTATAAAGGGGCCAAGGGGCAAGGAAGATCTTCAGATTATCATTACAAGGGGAAGAGCAGGAAGATGAAAGGCAATGGGTCAACCTTACTCTCATTGAATTTGGCTTAAGCAAGGAATAACATACATGCAACTGAGAATCTTACACTACAGGAAAATAGGGAGAAAGGGGAAAAGATGGGGGATGATAGAAGGGAGGACAGATGGGGGGAGAGGGTAGTTAGAAGCAAACACTTTTGAAAAGGGACAAGGTCAAAGGAGAAAATAGAATAAATAGGGGGTGGGATAGGATGGAGGGAATTATAGTTTGTCTTTCACAATATAACTACTTTGGAAATGTTTTGCATAACTACACATGTACATCCTATATTGAATTGCTTATCTCCCCAGTGAGGGTGAGTGAGAAGGAAGAAGGGAAAAAATCTGGAACTCAAAGTTTTAAAAACAAATGTTAAAAAAAATTGCTTTTTACATGCAATTGGGAAATAAGATAAACAGGCACTGGGGTATATAGAAATCCATCTTGTCCTACTAGAAAGTTGGGGGTGGGGTAAGAGGGAGTATATAAGAGAGAACAGAATGGGGGAAGGGATATTAAATAGGTTTGCTATTTTGGGGTGGGGGTAGGGGAAAGATGGTGAGAAAAACTTGTAACTCAAAATCCTGTGGAAATGAATTGTTGAAAACTAAAAATAAATATATTAATTAAAAAAAAAGAAAATGACAACAATGAGATACCATACCAAAATTTATGCAGCCAAACTGGTACTTAGGGGAAAATCAATTAAACATTTTTTTTTAAATTTTTCAGGGCAATTGGAATTAAGTGACTTGCCCAAGGTCACACCGCTAGTTTTTTTTTATATTAAGTGTCTGAGGCTGGATTTGAACTCAGGTCCTCCTGACTCCAGGGCCAGTGCTTTATTCACTGCGACACCTAGCCACCCTGCTTACATCTGTTAAAACCGAGAAAAAGCAGATGAATGAATTGAGCATACAACTAAAAAAACTAAAAAAAGAACAAATTTAAAATCTACAATTAAACACCAAATTGGAAATCCTGAAAATCAAAGGAGAGATTAATAAAACTGAAAGTGAGAAAACCATTGAACTAATAAATAAAACTAGCCATTAGTTTTATGGGGGGAAAACCCAATAAAACAGATAAACGATTGGTTAATTTGATTAAAAAAGGAAAGAAGAAAACCAAAATACTAGAATAAAAAAAAACGGGGGGGGGGGTGAGTTCACCACCAGTGAAGAGGAAATTAAGACAATTATTAGGAGCTATTTTTTTTTTTTTGCTTTTTTTTGGGACAGGAAGGTAGGGCAATTGGGGTCAAGTGACTTGCCCGAGGTCACAGAGCTAGTTTTTTGTGTTGTCTGAGGTGTCTGCCTAACTTCCCGAGCCAGTGTTCTATTCACTGCGCCACCTAGCGGTCACACATTAGGAGCTATTTTGTCCAAATGTATGCCAATAAAATCTGATAATCTGAGTGAAGTGGACAAATACTTGGAAAAATATAAATTGCCCAGATTAATAGAAGATGAAAAATCTATTTAAATAATCCCATTTTAGAAAAAGAAATTGAACAAGCCATCAATGAACTCCATAAGAAAAACTCTCCAGGGCCAGATGGATTTACATATCTTCCCTATATATGTACCTCACTACCACTGCATTTTAAACTTGGATCCATTCTCCCTCCTTTTCCCTATTCTGTATGTATTTGTTGGAGTTTGCCCTAGGTTTTAGGAGAAATGCTCTTTAACTACTCTTATTGCATAGTTTTTTGAGTAAATGCCTTTGATAACTTCTGAGACTACCAGCTGTTAAGCGAAAGTACCCACTGGTTGGGGATTTATGTACTACAGTTTTAGGAATGTAACCATCCATAGAGTTATTCTGGGATACTGAGAATTGTAGCAGTTGCCAATCCATGGGAGCCTAACCTGCCATTACAAATTTGAGTTAAAGGTGTGAGTCTAGGGTTCAAAAGGTATTTGTAGGTGGGAGACACATCCTGGAAATCCTAAAATCATAGACTGAGAAGACCCTGTTTTGTCCCTGTATAAGAATGTTTGTTAGTTAATTTTCCCAATTAGATTATAAACTCCTTGAGCACAGGGGCTATGTCTTTGGCCTCTTTATATTCCCTATAGTACTTAGCATCATGATGAACACATAGTAATACTGTACTAATTCTTACTATTTGAATCATAAAAATTGACAGGACATGAGTCTATCCAGTCTGTCTGGGCCTCTTTATAGGTGAAAAAAAAAATGAAGCCCAGAAGTGAAGTGAGTTATCAAGGTCACACGGCTCAAGGCAGAGATGAGACCCAGGGACATGGTTTCCTATTTGTTTCTGGCTTGAATCAATAATACACCTATGGTAACCTTCACTAGGACCTTTTTGAAAGCCTTAAAAACTGGTTCATCAATTCTTCTGAGATCCTGGTTTGAATTTATTTGGGCTGTAACAAGGGGAAGCAAAAGGAGTAGGCAGGCTAAGGTATCCTTACTAGCCAAAATGTTTAAAACTACCATCCTAAATCAACTACACAAGAGGTAGAAACCCTCAAATGGGATACTTGAGTGAAACTTAACTAAACTCACATCTGCTCCTTTTCACACAAGAAGGGATTTCTTTCTTTTTCTTTTTTTTTTTTAAAGCAATTGGGGTTAAGTAACTTGCTCAAGGTTACATGGCCAGTTATTTCTGGGTGTGGTGCTAAGTATCTGGCCCGGATTTGATCCCAGGTCATTCCAACTCTGGGGCTGGTGCTCTTTCTTGCTGAGCCACCTGGCCGCCCCTAAGGAGGGATTTCTTAATGGGTGTATCTTATTTAGTCAAGTCATTCTTAATAGATCTGTGATTTCATCGATGTGGAGTCTCCTTTCAGCAACAGAGATCAAAGTCCATTTGTGCCAGCCCATCCCTCCCATGTAACCTGTCTACTTCTATAAAACTACTAGAGGGTCCCCTCAACATAATGGAAGCCTTCCTCTAGATTTGTTGATGCTGCACATGTAGCAATGTTAAATGGGATGGTGCCCCTCATCCTTCTACTGACTTGTTACCCCAATTCCTTCTATTCCCTACGATGTTCATGACCCCATTCTGGGTTCCATGTCCCCTCCCCAGCCAGCTCTCCTTTCCTGGGGGAGCTGCTGGCTTTAGCCCCACCTATGGAGACTTGGTGCAGGTGGGAGTTTCCAAATGTACTGACCGATCACTGATTTTAGTGTCTGCAAGTTCCTAACTGTTGGCTATGTGGCATCCCTTTAAAAGCTGAGGCTTTGCCTGGGTTCGATGCTGTACGATTTGGGGAAGAGCACCGTTCAGCCAACATGGCACCAACAAAGGGTTCACTTCTAAATTGTTACTTGGGTCTTGCTCGTGTTTTGGGTACAACACCTATTCCTATTACCCCTATTACCTATTCCTTCTATTCCCTACTTTTACTCTCCCATTCTGAGATTAGAAGAGATTTCATTCTCTTTACCTTTTTTTTTTTTGGTTGTTTTTGTTAGTTCTGAGCCCCCAGACAGAGGCAGAACTTCTGGTAAAACAACTCAGTGTTAGGTCTATATCCTTTCAAGGGGGATGTTTCCCCTTTCATTCACTTTCCCCCAGTTTTATTTGGAATAAGTTCAACCCCAACCACAATTGCTGAGTGGTTATTGATGGGGTACAGACTCTGGGAAACCCCCGGTGAACTCTGAATCTTCCCACTTGATGAGGTATTTGCCTGAGGCCATAAGCCTTTCATTATAGCTAGGCCTATTCTCTGTTACTCTTAACCTAGACTAGCACTTCATTGTCTGTCATCTCCAGGTAGCCTTTAACTGTTTCCCACCCTTAATCCCATTCTTGGAGTCAGACCTTAGTTCCATCAAAGATCATCCTTAGACTCCTCCTCAAGACCTTCCCCAAACTCCTCCTCTAGACCACCTCTAAATCCTCCCACAATCTTTCTGCATATAAAATCCATCTTGCCCTCATGAAGGGGCTGAGATTAATCTAGCACAGGCTCAGTCTGTGTCAGATTATTCTGGTCCACAATGTCCCAATTACAAATACTTAGGCATCTTTAATAAACTTTGCTTTAATCTGACTGAGAGAAGACTTGAGTAGAATTCCTTCAGCAGGACTCGGCATGTTGGTATTTTGGGATCTTGAGTACCCCTAAACCCTAAACCTCAACAGTTATTACTGTTTACAAAAAGTAAAGATTCAAAACAAAGAAAGATAAAGAGACTTCCCCTATCCATGACCCCAGTAGAAAAAGTTTTTCAGGAAAAAGGTTCCTAGGAAGGGAATAGTTCTATAAAATTACCACCTTGGGTTACATAGTCCATAGGGCAGTTTCAGTAAGACAGCCCCCATCTGAGGTGTATCTTGTGCCTGCTAGCCCCAAATAGCCTTGCTCTCAGACTTGTGGCCCTTTTCTTTGTGGCAGTAGCCTTTATCTGTGCTCTCGAATCTCATCTCCACAAGACTTCTTAAAATTTTCCTTTCTCCAATTCCATGTGGCTTTCCTAATCAAGCTCCATACTTCTTTTGCTCACCCCATCAGGAGCTGGATTCCCCTTTGAATCTGTCTTCTAGACCGAATGACCTTAAAGGTCACCCTTAGGTGTGGCTCATCAGTTATCCTATTAAGTTGTTTTGATTCACTCAAGGGACTATTTCATACCTGATAAAGAATTCACTTGGAATGGGCATTTAACTGTAGAATTAGTTTAAGATCTTATTATCTGGTCCATTTACTGTAATTAGATCAATAAAAGACCAACTATGGCATATGTGTATAAACTTTATTTATGCACATTTCCCTTTAAGGAGTGGCCTTAGAGCTCCTACCCTAGGAAAAGGCCCCTCTCACCTGCAAGGCATGTTAGGAATTTTAGGAATGTTTCCCTTTCTACCTGGAGGTTTATCTGGTGACCATCCCTCCTTGGCCTTGGTAGATTTTTCTTGAAGTGCTTATCTCTATTAGAGGAGTGTATATGCATCCATATATACATACATATGTATATATAATATCTAGCATTTATATAGCACTTCAAGGTTTGCAAAGCACTTTACAAATATCTTGTTGTATATGTACATATATGTATATATTTCTACATATTTATATCTGTCTGTCTATCTAATGGCCCACAGGTGTGGCAAGGGTTGGGGATCTCACTGGAGTAACTGTTTTGAATGACAAAAAAGCATCTTTCCCAGTCCCCCACCCCACCCCACCACCTTGGCTTAGGAGGAGAGGGAGAAAACATTACTTTGGATTTGGTGTAGAAGATGTGGCAGTCTTCCCCCCACCTCCCTTTTTAAAAAAGTTACTTTATTTTTAGTTTTCAACATTTACTTCCATTAAGTTTTACATTTTTCTTCCCCCCCAAAGGCAGCATGCAATCCCATACAGACTCTCTATATACATTACTATTAAGCATATTTTCACATTAATCATGTTGTATAGAAGAATTTGAAGGAATGGGAGAAACCACGAGAAAGAAAAAACAAAACAAAACTAAACAGAAAAAGAAAATAATCTGTTTCGATCTGCATTCAGACTTCATATTTCTTTTTCTGGATGTGGATGGCATTTCCCATCATGAGTCGTTTGGAATTGTTTTAGGTCCTTGCATTGCTGAGAAGTGCTAAGTCTATCAAAGTCAGACATCGCACACTCACACTTTAGAGATGTGGTGGTCTTGAAGGTCTAAGAGGAAGTGCACATAGGGATAAAGCCACAGAAATAGGGAAGCCAGGCAGAGACAGTTCACCAGGATGTGGTGGAACAATCAGGCTCCCCCAGGTCAACTTCATCCTCCACAGCAGGCAAATGGGAATGCAGGTACTGGATTGGAGGAAGGGTCTGAGTGATAATGAATTTTCTCCAATCAACTTCAATGCTAAATCACTGAGATGCATCTTTTTCCTCTTCTCTTCTCTCTTTCCTTCAGTCCGTTTAGGTGTAGCCAGAGATACTCCTCTTATCGCTGATGGTGTTTTGTAAGACTGATTCTCTTTTTATGAATGAGATTGCTCTCATTTGTTCCCATTTCCCACAACCTCAGTATCATCCTGGATTTATGATTCTCCCTCCTGGAACATAGCCAATCAGTTTCCATATCTTACTGTTTCTACCTTCACAATATCTCTTGCATCTGACCCCCTTCTCTTCACTCCCACAGCTCAGTTCAAGTCCTCCTCAACTTTTTTTTTTTTTTGCTTCTTTTTGTAGGGCAAATGGGGTTAAGTGACTTGCCCAAAGTCACATAGCTAGTGTGTCAAGCGTCTGAGGTCGGATTTGAACTCAGGTACTCCTGACTCCAGGGCCAATGTTCTATTCACTGCGCCACCTAGCTGCCCCACTCCTCAACTCTTAAATTGCTGTGACAGCCTTCTAATTGGTCTCTCTGCCTCAAGTCTCTGACCACTCATCGTGACTGCCCTGCTCAACTAATTTCAATTGCTTCCTGTTGTCTCTAAAGCTCTACATAACTTGGCCCCAACCTACTTTCCAGCATGATTGTACATCACTCCCCTTTCTGCACACTTCAATCCGAACAGACTGGCCTTCTCTCTGGGCTTCATCACAACACTTTCTTCCATCTGTATCCTTTTCTCTTTTTCATTCCTCATGCCTGTAATACACTGCCCCCTCACTTCCACCTCCCATCTCTTTTAAAAAAAATGCAATTTAGGCCCTATCTTTTGCATGAAGCCTTTCCTAATCTCCCTTACCTTCTAGTGTCCTTCCCTTCCAAGATAACTTGTATTTAACTTCTTTGTATATATTGATACTTATTAATTTTATATGTATGCCGTATATATTTCTACATGTACTTACTGCTTCTCCATTAGAATTTAAGCTCATCATAAGGATTTTGTTCACTCTTTGAATTTGTATCCCTAGTGCTGGCACATTTGTTGTTGTTTTTCAGTCATTTCATCTGTATCCAATTCTTTGTGACCCCATTTGGGGTTTTCTTGGCAAAGATACAGCAAATGAGGTTAAGTGACTTGCCCTGGGTCACACAGCTAGTAGGTGTCTGAGGTCAGATTTGAACTCAGGAAGAGGAGTCCTCCTGACTCCAGGCCCAGCATTCCATCCACTTTGTCACCTAGCTGTCCAGCTAGGTACTTAATAAATATTACTTGCCAATTCATTGTCTTTCAGGAAAGTTGATCAGTGCCTGAGGGAATCACCTTGCCAGGTTTTGTATTTTATAATCTATGCTAGGACATTGAAAGAACTCCCTGGAGGTTATGGAGACCATTTAGTTTGATGAATAATCCTGTAACTCTACTAAACAAAAGTCAAAACTTGAATTTAGGACTGACTCATATTTCCTTTAGAAGAAAGAGCTGACTGAAGTCATGCTACCCCTGAGAGTGTGAGCCCCTATCTCTGTCTGAAGGAGTGTGTGTGTGTGTGTGTGTGTGTGTGTGTGTGTGTGTGTGTGTGTGCTCCTGTGTTCAAGTGACTAGAAGAGATAGTCCAGCCACTAAGCTAGCTCAGCAGTCACGGTCTATCAGGATTTCAACTCTACTTCTTTCTGGTTGGGAGAAAAAAGTTAGGGGAGCACAGACCTCCTTTATGTTAGTATACTCTCTCTCTGCTTATCTAGGGAAACTTGCATTTACTTAGGGGTGAAATTTCAATGTGCCTTCATTGCATTGGCACTTTCCAAATGGAGCCAGGGACTGTTCTTGCTCTGTTTTTGTGCCTCAGCATGACTGACGCAAGGACATGTCTCCCGAGCCTCTATAGAAATCCAATCTTCTCAAATTTCTGCTCGTGACAACATTAATCACACCAGACAAGTGTACTGAGTCTGTTCTGGTACACTCTCTTAGAATCTGGAGATCCATCTACATCATTCCTTTGCCTCAGGGTTTTTGGATACTTTGAGGAGTTTTAGGAGTTGCCTCTTTACTGTTTATCAAACCTCCAGGGGCTATATTCCTCCCACTATTGGGTACCAATATTGGGTACTCCCTAGTTCCATTTATCCACTTATTATTAATTAGCTTTTGCAAGGGATATTTACTTCAAAGATACAGCAATAACAAACATGCCAATGTTTTCCCCAGTACCTTGACAATGCGATTTCCCTGCCACTTGGGTCTCTGGAGGGAATGGACTCAAATTTGGTTCAGTTCCTACCCAGAATTGATTCTACCAAGTTCATGTACAGATGTCACATAACTGCTGTATCATTCCTGGTCTCAGTTACTGCTGGTCTGGATCCTATAGGTCATTGT
This sequence comes from Petaurus breviceps papuanus, assembly GCF_028583685.1. Lineage (NCBI taxonomy): Eukaryota > Metazoa > Chordata > Mammalia > Diprotodontia > Petauridae > Petaurus > Petaurus breviceps. Next base: position 4,130,521 of record NW_027185811.1, on the reverse strand, counting down.
TGCATCATTTCAGTCATATTCAACTCTTTATGACTCCTTTTGAAGGTTTTCTTGGCAAAGATACTGGAGTTGTTTGCCATTTCCTTCTCTAGCATATTTAACAGATGAGGAACCTGTGGCAAACAGAGTTAAGTGTCTTGTCCCGTCACTTAGCCATCAAGTGTCTAAGGCTGAATTTGAACTCAGGTCTTCCTGATTGTCTGGGTCCAGTGTTCTGGGTCCATCTAGCCGACCTATGTGAAGTCATACACTCTGGGAAATTTTCTACATATTTCTTTGAATTTGAAATTTACTTTTATTTTTCTATAGCTTCTGGATTCAGAATTAGACAAATTTAGCTTACTATTTTAATTTCTTGATCTCTTCTATATGTTAATGTTTTTCTTAACTCTGACACCTTAGAGTTATGCTTTGATTTTATTCAACTTGGTTTATTTTTTTTCAATTAGTTTAGTGACCGGCTCTGAATCTTTCCTCCTTCAGTATTCATACTTAATTCTCTCTCAAACCCCTGACTCCACAATTCTTCAATTTGCTTATTTCCCACGGCCTACTCCTCTACCCCTGCCTCAGCCACACATAGATGATTATACCCTTAAGCTTGCCATCACCCACAAATGTACCAGTTCTGTGTTTCTGAGCTCTGAAATTCCCTTATTTGATTCATCTCTCTCTTAAACAAAGTATTACTACCCAACTTCAAAACTGTTTTCTTAATTGTTTTTAACTCTTGGCAGACTTAAGACTTTAGGGATTGCTGAGGTGGTGGCCAGTCTGTTCCTGATTCTTTCTTCTAAGTAGAATTTTGTGTCTTGGAGGTGATAGGTACCAGAATTTTGATTGGGTGAACCTCAAAGCAGAAGAAGCTGTTGAGTGATGGTGGTATAGGGCAGGGGTGGGGACCTATGGCCTTGAGGTCACATTTTCCCACTAGGTGCTCAAGTGAGGCCCTTTGACTGAATCAAAACTTTACAGAACAAATCTCCTTAAAGAAAGTATCTGTTATAAAACTTGGACTCAACAAAAGGCCACACCCAAAGACCTAGAAGACCATGCTGTGGCCTCGAGGGTGCCGGTTCCCTACCCCTAGTATAGGGTGAAACTGGGAGTAGCAATAGGGGTAAAGAAAAAAAGAAAAAAGCATTTATTATTATTATTATTTTTTAAAGCAATTGGGTTAAGTAACTTGCTCAAGGTTACAAGGCCAGTTATTTCCGGGTGTGGTGCTGAGTATCTGAGCCCAGATTTTGATCCCCAGGTCATCCTGACCCTGGGGCCAGTGCTCTTACTCACTGTGCTACCTGGCCGCCCCTGAAAAAAGCATTTATTAAACATATACTATGTGCCAGACCCTGTGCTAAATGTTTTACAAAGATTATCTTTTTTGATCTTCAAAACAACCTTGGTGAAAGTAGTAAAAGGACTGTTGAAATTCCTCTACCTTCACCAGTGAAGTTGGGAGGAATGAGTGAAAATGCAGGCAGTCCCAGACAAGAAGACCAGGGAGGCTGTGCCCTCAGGAAGGAGCCTGATCTCAGTAGGGACTAGAAGATGGGAAAAATAGGAAAGGGAACAATTTGAGAAGAAAGCAAGTTTGTTGTCCTTGGAGCAAACATTCTATCTGAGCAGCCTAAATGTTTGGTAAAGCCCAATGAAGAGCTCAGGAATTTATAGCCTCGAGACCATGTGTGGCCCTCTGGGTCCTCAAGTGCAGCCCTTTTGAATAGTGGATTCTGTCAAAGGGCTTCATTTGAGGACCTAGAGGGGGCCACATGTGGCCTCAAGGCCACAGGTTTGCCATCCCTGAGTAGCAGAATGATTCAACCAAAACTGGTTAACTTCATGAGAACTCCAAGAAGGGAAAGCAGGACCTCCAGGGTCAGGAGGTACCTGTTGCTGAACTCACCATCATGCTCTAAGGCTGAGCCCCCTCTCCCAAGGGACCTTTTGTATGCAAGGAGAGAGTGTGCCCCCCAAAACATTTGAGAAAATGATTTTTACTGATTGTTATTACTATAGCTTTTCCATCAATCCCTTTTCCAAAAGCCAGCTGCTATGTATCAGTTAATGGTGAGCATACTGGGAAGAGTTCAGGATCTTCAGTACTAGAAACTCCAGCCTGTCAGAGTTGCCCCTAGAATACAGAAGGCAAAAGTAAATCATCCATCCTCTGGGGACCCTAACCTGTGACTACAAGTGTGAATTAGGGAAGTGCCCAGAGAAAGTGTTCCACAGGCAAGTATGATATAGTAGGGTATGATTAATGCCAATGCAGGTAGAGATTTAGGAAGAAGTTTTGATTCTTCTAGAGAGGTGTAGCACATATTTCTGCTTCTGTGTGGGCCGAGTGAACCTGTTCTCATTTGGAAGTTCCATATGCAAGAGGGATGTACTAATATCAGACCCCTAGTCAAGCACTAGTTTCTAATAAACAGAAGAGCTTATAGAGTAGAGAAACATAATTTTATACATTTACTTCTTATCCTCACCAAAATAATGAAATAATCCCTTGAAGCAGATAAGGGCTGAGTCTGAGAGGATGAGCTTCCTACAGGGTGTTTACAATTCACAGAACTGGGGCTGTCTCTACCACTCTGGGTGGGGCAGCCCATGCTTGGCCACACACAAGATTGCTGCTACACTTGGTGCACCAGCCCAGCCCTTACCCCCAAAGAATGTCAGCTCCTTTTAAGGCAGAGAGTTTCACTTTTGTCTCTGTATCCCTTGTTCTTTGCATAATGCCAGGTTCATAGTAAACACTTAATAAATGCTTGTCACTTGATTCATCTCTCTTTTTCTTTTTTTGGAGGGGGGAAGGCAGGGCAATTGGTGTTAAGCGCCTTGCTCAAGGACACACAACTATTAAGTGTTAAAGTGTCTGACATGGGATTTGAACTCAGGTCCTCCTGACTCCAGGGTCAGTGGATTCACTGTGTCATCTAGTTGCCCCCATTCATCTCTCTCTTAAGCAAAGTATTACTACCCAAATTCAAAACTATTTTCTTGTTTACTGTTTTTATTTATTTATTGCTTTTTAGAGGGGGGAAGGCAGGGCAGTTGGGGTTAAGTGACTTGCCCAAGGTCACATGGCTAATTTTTTGTGTTAAGCTTCTGAGGCCGGATTTAAACTGGAGTCCTGACTCCAGGGCCAATTCACTGTGACACCTAGCTGCCCCTTGTTGATTGTTTTTAACCCTTAACAGACTTAAGACTTCAGTAATTGCTGGTGTGGCAGCCAGCCTATACCTGATCCTTTCTTCTAAGTAGATTTTTTACAATGTAAATAATTGCCTCCTAGCACAGATTTTTGTAATATCTACATATTTCTTTTTTAAATAGAGCATATACCTACATATTAACAAGGTTGGTCCTATTTCCCTCCTATTGAATTCCATACAACTCTTCCCCTACTCTCCTCCAGCAAATGTTCAACAACAAAGTCTCAAAGGTTCCTCCTTCCAAGTCACGTGGTAACTGGTGCTGGATACTGCCGCTACCACCCACCACCCATCACCACAGTTCCAGGAAGATGGAAGGAATAACTCCAATCAGCAACACTGCCTTGGTGACTGACAGGTTAAAACAAAGATTCCTAATCATTTTTGTGTGCGTGCTATTGTCCCCTTTGACAGTCTGGTGAAACCTAAGGGTTCCTCAATAATTTTTTCTAACTACAGTTAAAAAAGAATCACAAAAGAAAACAATTATATTTATGTACAGTTGTCAATATCATTTGCCCCACCTTGTTCACAGACCCCCTCTGAAAGAATTAAAAAGATCCAGGAGCTTAAATTTCAAGGGAACAGAATATCCCTTAACTCATATACTAGATGCTATTCCTAACTATCACCATTAGCCTTGGATCTGGGGCTCTAGTCTATGCCCCCCCCACCTGTGACCTGCTTTCCATGACCTTGGCTCCCATCTGAATCTCTCACTAATCTCATATAAACATACCTGACCTACCTGTGCTTCTGTGAGGGTGGGAGATGTGTGTAGGGAATTGTCACTCCTACTTCACACCTTAAATAAGTGGGATGGAAAAGAACTGTACTGGAAGTCAGTAGACCTGGATTAGCATTTCATCAGGACCCTTACCACCTGGGTGACCACTGCAAGTCTTTAAGCCTGAGTTTCTGAATTGGTAAAGTAAGGATAATGTGAATTACACTATTTCCCCCGAAGGGTTGTTGTGAAGAAAGTACCCTACAAACTTTAAAGTATTTGAGAATAATCAAATCAAAAGGTTGGCAGCACAGTATACCTTCTCACAATCTTCCCAATATACAAATTTTAAGTCTTAATAGCACAAAACTGCATTGAGACTTTGGTGATACCCTGTATAAGTATAGACTTGGGGACTCTGCCTCTCCTGCCTCCACAAAGGCCACAGGCACAACTCCCACCATCTACTGATTAGACTCTTGCTTATTGGAACCCTGGATTGAGGTGAAGAGAGAAAGAGGAGCTATGGCAAGAGGGAGAGTGTGTTTGCAGATGGGAGATGAGGACCATGAAGAGGAAAGTCCTCTTAAGTTCTTGTGTCAAAATCTATAGTCCAGGGTCTAGAGGAAAAAAATCTGAGTGAACTGGGCATACAACCAGGGTCTTGAGAACAAGGGAGGCCCCTAGATGGATGCCCACTCTTCTTCGTTTCATGCTCCCTCACCAAAGTTCCTGATGCTAACGCTACCAGTTGTCAGCTACCAGTTAATGGCTACAAGGTTGGTTTTTGTTTTTTGTTTTTTGTTTTCCAGGCAAATCCACTCTGTGCCTGCTTCTGCGTATTTCTTAGCCTCATGTGCCCTCTGGAGGCAGATCTTAGCACTTCAGTCTTTTTCCCTTGTATCTGCAAAGGATCCTCCTATGCACCTCAGAACTCCCAACCTTGCAGAAACTTCTCATTGATCTGCTAAGGAGTGGAATAAGAGATATTATGATAGTATGAGGTCAAGAGGGAAACCAAGGGAAAATATAAAAAGCTCGTGTAAACACTTCTGAGGTACTAAAATAGATTTATGTAAATAGGAGCTATTATTATGCCACCTGAATAATCCTACATCCCACTGCCAGATTAATCTTCTTAAAACACAATGTTCAAAATGTCACACCCCTTCTTAAAAGCCTCCGATAATTTTCCATTGGAGTCATAATTAAACTAGGGTGATCCAACTGGGGCTTTGATCAAAAGCCACAATAGGGTGCCAAAATTTAGAGGAAGTCAACAACACTTAAAATCCTTCAGCAGGTAGGAAAAAATGAGATGAGAACCTAGTTATCAAGAGTAATGAGTAAAAATAGAAGCACCCTAGGTCAGTAAATCTTTATTCCTTACGTTCTCCTCGCCACTCCTCTCTATAGTCATAACTTCTCTGTGTTCTGGAGTTCCTGTCTCCTGACTATAAGACATTGCTCTTAGATCTTTCTTTCTACAATTGCATTTGTCTTTAAAAGTTCACTTGAGGACTTATTTTATTATGCCCCAAATATGTCTTCTGAAGTTCATCTCAGGTGCCAAAAATGTTAGTCTGTTCTGTATTTACCTGTAATACCAGGTTCTGTTTCCCATTATCTGTAGGATCAAATTGTAATTCCTTATGTTGATTCTCAAGGCCTTCCATTGTTTGATTCAACCAACCTCATCTTCACTGCTTCCCTTTGTGAACGCTCTTCACCATTCTTTCTCTCTCTCTAACACCTGCATTCTTATCTCTGTCTTTTTATTTATTCAATTCCCCCAAACTTGGAATGCCCTGCCCATTCCTCAGAGTCTATCTCAGACTTCCCCAAACTTTTTCCAGGAACCCTTCAGTCGATAGCATTCAATTAAGCAAAATCCAACAAACATTTTTTGCCTCCTATGTTCCAGGCATTGTGCTAACTGCTATGGATACAAAAGTGAAACTATTACTGCCTTCAGGGACCTTCTATTCTTCCTTCTGTTATTTTTTTGCTAGTCACTCATTTCATAAGAAATTATCATCTAATTTGGAAGGTACTTTAGGGATCATTCATTTCCCTTATTTTATAGATGATGAAAATGATGCCCAGAAAGGTAAATAGTAGGAACTAATAAAACCATGTTTTGAAAGTAGATACTCTGGGACGGCTGGGTGGTACAGTGGATAGAGCACAGGCCTTGGAGTCAGGAGGACCTGAATTCAAATCCAGCCTCAGACACTTAACACACTTACTAGCTGTGTGACCTTGGGCAAGTCACTTAACCCCAATTGGCCTCCAAAGAAAAGAAAAAAAAGTGGGTAGGTACTCTGACTCCTAAAAAAAATGTTCTTTCCCACAATTCATACTGCCTTCCGTTTGCTCTCAAATTTTTCATTTGTGTATAACTTATCTGCCCTACTAGATTAAAGCCTCCTTGAAAACAGGGGTCTTATTTTCTATATCCTCCACAATCCCTAGAACAGTGCTGAACACAAAGTAGATACTTGGTAAATATTACACAGAGATTAATTAATGTGCCTATTGCCCAGTTAGGACCTCAGTCACAATTACCTGCTTAACAATTTGGAACTATGACCAAAGGGCTATAAAACCATGCATACTCTTTGACCAAGCAAGGTCTGTATCCCAAAGATATAAAAAACAAGAAGGAAAAGGACCTATATGTACAAAAATAATTATAGCAGCTTTTTTTTAGTAATGGCTAATAATTGGTAATTGAGGGGATGTCCATCAATTGGGGAATGGCTGAACAAGTTGTTGCATATGATGGAATACTATTGTGCTATAAGAAATAAAGAGCAGGATGCTCTCAGAAAAGCCTGAAAAGACTTTCATGAACTGATACAATGCAAAATAAGCAGAACTAGTAGAACATTATACATAGTAACAGCAATATTGTACGATGATCAACTGTGAATAACTTACCTATTATACAATTATCCAAGACAATTCTGAAGGACTTATGATAGAAGGTGCTGTCCATCTCTAGAGAAAGAACTGGTAGAACCTGAATGCAAATGGAAGATATATTTTCTTCACTTTCTTGATTTTTCTTGTTTTTTTTTCTCTGTGTTTTCTTTCATAGCATGATTTACATGGAAATGTGTTTTATATGACTACACATGTATAACCTTTGTCAAATTGCTTGCCTTCTCAATGAGATGGGGAAGAGAGGGAGGGAGAGAATTTGGAACTCAAAATTTGGAAAAAGAATGCTAAAATTGTTTTTAGATGTAATTGGGGGAAAGTAAAATATTAAACTAAAAAAAAAAACCAACTACCTGCTTAAGGGCAAAGTGTGATAGGATCAATGTCTATCAGAGTTTAGCCCTTCTGTTCTTTTCCCTAACACAGAGTACTTTCTCTAAAAGTCAACAAAGTTGTCCCTAGGATCTGATTGACCCCTTCCTCCCTTGAAGTAACTCCCTAGCCATCTAAGGGTGAAAAAAGTTCTACTTATGGGGAGTTGGGGCCCCTTCAACTTGGTAGATGTTTGAAGACCACCCTGCTTATCAAAGGGGTTTTCATATGGTTATGAGAGATGCCATACCTATAGAAGCTAAATGCCACTGTATCCTTGTAAATCTCTTTTTGTTAACCATTCAATGATTTCTTTGTGTCTCATTTTGTCCCCAATTAAAGCTGAATTAACAGAGTATTGGCCTTTTGGTATTATAATTGGAAATCGGGATGAGATAAAATAGTCTCATTGTTCACATGACCTGAGCTAAATTTGGGGAAAGGCAATACAAATATAGAGGGAGGGGTGATTTGATGAGCTGACATTACTCCATGGCATCCAGTAGCAAGAACCATGGTTGTGTATGAAGAGTCCTCTCAAAAAGACAGGAAGCAGGCTCTCACTCAGGCAAAGTAATTAGCCCAGTGAGGTGTGGAGAAGATTGTCCAGGAGGGTAAAAATGTGCCATGCCCAGCATTGCCTTGTTTCTTTTGACCTTCTGGATTGCCAACATAAAATGACTGGAATGAACTGGCTCAGCAGAATTCATTGAGGGACCATGTAACGAAAGCTGAGGGGAAGCTACTGGAGAGGTGGCCATGAGTGTGAAAGAACCTCTCCAGATGGGGGTGGGGATTAATGGGTCACAGACAGGAACCTACCGTGTGGTCTCCAACCCAGAGGTTCCAATTCTACTTCATTCTGCTGACATTAGAACCATGAGATAGAAGAGTGAGAACTGAAGTGAGCAAAAGCCTTGGGAATTCCCCCAGAATTATCCCCTCCTAGGAGAATTCGATTCACTCCTTCAAGGGAGGGAGTGGGGAAGTCTTCACCACTAAGGAACTGGGTAGGTAAGAAGTTCAAGCAGAAACCCAGTGAAGCACTGGAGCAATGAATGGAGTATTTGTAAAGCCAATCACGAGCAGTTCTCCTGAGGGCTGCTGCTGTGAATAACTTTAAGGTTCTGATCACATAGTATAGTGAACTCTATTCAGCAATAAACTAAAGTAAAACATTCACAACATAACAACTTATTACTAAAGTGACCACATAGTCTTAAACAAAATATATCATTCAGTAAGTCACAATCTCATTCATCAGTATAAAGTACCTGACTCCAGACTGACTTCCAATTATCCTTAAATCAATCATCCTAAAGGGGTGGTGGGAAGTACAAAGCCCATCAACCCCTAGGTCACAATAAGTCATAATCTCATCAGTCAGCACTAAGTACCTAAGTAGAGGTCCTTTCATCTTAACTGGAGGCTGACTTTCAAACTCCATGGTTCCTTTTCCATGCTCCCAACTCTTGCCTGGATTCACAGGTAGGCAGATCTCTAATCACAGCTCACGGTGACTAGTCCACTCCAAGCCCTTCAAAGTTTCTATTTCTGGGAAGACAAACCTTAACAGAGCCACAACAATATTTACTCACATTAAGCTCAGCAGAGTTACAACATTATTCACACACATTGCAGCACTATCATCTCAATTCACTTTCTGTCTGACAAAGTAACACAAACCAACAGACAAAGCTTCTATCTGAGAAATCAAGCACAAATCATCAGTAAAGTCCCAAGACTTCTTTAAATAGCAATGTAGCCCTCTTTCAGAACTTCTGTAAACAGTAGTAAAATCCTCTTTCAGGGCTTCTGGATCAGTAGTAAAATCCTATTTTACGACTTTTGTCTAAAAAAACCCGACAAGGTTTTTGTCTGACAGACCAACAAACAGAGTATTATAAAGTGCCAAAATCGCAAGTGTTCTCACTCTTAGTTCTTCACTTCTGCATGGTCCCAGCTCGTGTGGTAGCTTTTATCTGCTCTGCTCCTTTCTGCTCTACCCATCCTGTTCCACTCTTTTGCTAAGTCCCTCCCACCATGGGATCCATGTGATGATGTTAGGCCTATTAAGGGCAGGGAAGGTCTTCAAACTCTCTTAGGCCTTTTAAGGGCAACACAATGTGTACTGTTTCCAACAAAGACTGGATATCATCACAGACGAGGCTCAAAGGCATTTTAATAGCTGAAACAAGGAGCAAAGTACCACTTTGCTTGCCATTACAGTATTCTAATGGAGTCAATGCTGAGATGTTTACCCTAGCTGAATTCCATAGGTTTGGGGAGCTACCTGAAGATGTATTGTTATAGAGTCAGCTAAATTTTTTTTAGAGTTTTCAGACAGGGACTGTCTATTGTTTCTTTTTAGGTGGCTAAGATGAGAATTATTTGTATCTGGACCCATAAAGATGAATTCTGGTTGCTTAGCTCCATGATGGTGGTCTGTGTACAAAGGAAGGGGTGAAGTTAAAAAGGAAAATGGATTATATTTATTGGATTTATGGTAGGGGGAAGGCTACTTTGCCATATACTATGATCAGTCTTGGCTGTGGTCAAGTGGTCTGGAGCCTGGAGAGAGCACCCTAAGTATGGATAATTAAAGGCTATATCCCCTTTGGGGTCAGGACCAATGGAGGAATTTTGCCAGTCTCCCACTGCATGCAGTTGTTTGTAGGGTACCCATCAGAAATATCATATGCTAAAAAGCCAGATTGAAGTCATTATATGGGACTTCATATGGGGATGAGTCCATTTCTTTTTTTTTTTTAAAGCAATCGGGGTTAAGTAACTTGCTTAAGGTTACATGGCCAGGTGTTTCTGGGTGGGTGCTAAGTGTCTGAGCCTGGATTCGATCCCCAGGTCATCCTGACACTGGAGCTGGTACTCTTACTCGCTGAGCTACCTGGCCGCCCCGAGTCCATTTCTAATACGGACATTGAGGTGATATTACCATATTGCACTAAGCATAGGACTATTATGATTACCTAACTAAGGAAAAGGCCCAACTCCTTGTGCAATTAGACTCTTTATGCCAACTGGAGCATGCACCTAATCCAAGCATCCCTCAATTTGTCACCAACTAGTAGGATGCCATTCTTGCATTTTGGGATAAGAGGTTTTCCCCTGCTAATCTACAACTGCATCTTCTCTTGCCCATTTGACATCACTTCACATCAGAAGAGTCTGTGACTGTATTAGAGATGTCATCATCCACTCTGTGTCCCTGATATTACTTAGTTCTGTTCCAATTCAGGTGCTTCAAGGTCTATGGGCAGGTTCCACCTTGTATTAGAAGTCTTACTTAGATCTGCAAAGATGTGGCATCACTTACTTCATTGACTAGATTGTTGAGGTCTGAGATTTGGTCCTTCCAAATAAAGGAGAAAAAGTCTTGAATTTCTAGCTTTCATCCTACCTACATTTTTTCATCTTTCTTCTTTTTTCTTTATGGTGACTCTTGGAAGGGGAAAGGGTATGTTTTTTTTCTTTTCACCTTAATAGTGCCCATGACAGGAGGACTGTTCAGTGAAAGCCCAGAAAATATTTAAGTAATGGAAGGTCCTCTAGACAGTGGTGTCAACTCAAATAGAAATGGAATCATTCTGAGTTAAAAAACTACAAGTTAACATTACTTATGTTGTATTGCATTTTTATTTATTTTGGCAAACATTTCTCAATTACATTTTAGTCTTGTTTGGGTCTGCACTTGGGAATTTTGCAGGCACAAATGCCAGTGGAACTAGAACTGAACACATCAGGGCAGCTAGGTGGCACAGTGAATAGAGAACCAGCCCTGGAGTCAAGAGGATCTGAATTCAAATCCGTTCTCAGACACTTAACATATACTAGCTGTGTGACCTTGGGCAAATCACTTAACCCCAATTGCCCTGCCTTTCCACCCTCCAAAAAGTAAAAAAAAAAAAAAAGAATTGAACACATCGTTTCCTAAATGATACCCTTAGGACCTTGCTACAAGGGGTGGAATATGTGATAGGACCAATATCTAACAGAGTTCCCCCTCCACCTGCTTAATAGGGATTCATTTTCCCCAAAAGGCAACAGACCGGATTGGCCTTTCTCTCCTTTGAAGCAGCTCCCGGGTCACCTAAGGGTATAAAAAGTTCCCATCCATGGGAAATTGAGACCCCTCTAACTTAACAGACATCTGAAAACCTTTAAGTTAACCCTGCACTGCTGACCATCTGGAGATGAAGAGGACCATATTATAAAAACTAAGTGCTACTGTCTCCTTGTTGCATATCCTTGTTATGTTAGAATTAAGTAAACTTCCCTTTGTTGACCATTCAATGACTTCTGAGTATCTTATTTTGTCTTCAATTGAAACTGAACTAACAGGGTGTTGCCTTCAGGCCCACTCCTAACACAGGAGCTGTTATTCCTAGCACAATACCATTTACATGTAGGGTGCTTAATAAATGCTTATTGAATTGAAAAAAAAATTGGAGGCATAAGCTGGCATACTCAGAGAGACACTTGAGGACACACACAAACAGAAGCCTTAATCTTATCCATTCTTTAAGAAGAAATTCAAGGGACGTAAACAATTCACATTTAGGTATTGAGACAGATTTATGGTTTTCAAAGTGCTTTCTCCTGCTCCCAGTTAGTGAAAATATTATTGACCCATTTTATAGACTGAGGCTCAGAGAAATTAAGAGACTCCTATCTAGTCACAGCTTGTAGGTGACAAAATCAAGATTCCAACCCAGGTCTCCTTATTCTAGGTCCTCTATACTGCATTACCTTTCTTGATCCTCCAAGTCAAAATGCCCTTTAATGACTCAGAACTATCATAGCACTCTGAATACTTCTTTGTATGTATTTATAATATTATATAGTATAATTATTTGTTTTAAGTTTTTTCTCCTTTAGATTAAAAAGATACTTGAGGGCAGGGGCCCTCTCTTATTTGTCTTTATATCCTCAGTGACTAAGTTGGTTTCTAATCCCCCTTAATGTGCCTTCCCTCTTTTGATTATCTTAATTTCTCCTGTATAGTTGACTGTATGTATAGTTGTTTGCATGTTCTTTCCCATTAGACTGTGAGCTCCTTGAAAGGAAAGACTGTCTTTTGTAGTTCTTTGTATCTCCAGAATTTAGCATAGTGCCTGGAAATAGGCTTACCAATGGGGCGGCTAGGTGAATAGAACACCGGCCCTGGAATCAGGAGGACCTGAGTTCAAATCCATCCTCATACACTTGACACATTTACTAGCCGTGTGACTTTGGGTAAGTCACTTAACCCCAATTGCCCTCAAAAAGCAAAATAAAATAAAATAAATGCTTACCAACTGACTAATTGATTTAGTCATTCACCAGTCTTGTCTTCTCCTTTAAACATCAATTTTTAATTTCTAATTGCCTGCTAGACTACTTTACTTGCACCTCAGACTCAACATATTGATGTTGGATTTTGTTTAACTCTGTTGAAACATATTTAATCTTCCCTCAGAATTTTCTCTTTCTACTGATTTCTCAATTTGTTAATGACACTGTTATTCTTTTTTTGTCCCAGGCTTAAAACCTCATCTTTTATTCTCTCCTTCAACTCTCATACCCAAGCAACTGCCAAGTGCTGTCGATGTGATCCCATTTACTTTGACCTCTTCAGGACCTTATTCTTGCAGTCACCCCTTCTCTTTATGCATTTTTAATTTCTCACTCACCAATGGCACCTTCAGATCTGCCTACACACAAGCAGGCCTAAAAAAACTGTTCAGTAAGCCTAAAAAATACCTCCCCTTGACCCTTCCTGACCAGGCAGCTACAATGCCATTTCCTCCCCTTCACTGCTAAATGCACTGAAGGAAAAAAAAAAAAGCTGTCTGCCTGCATTTCTTCATTACTCATTTCTCAGCCCCTTTCAACCAGATTTCTTACCCCTACCACTTACATATTTCTATATATTTGTTTGCTTATCTCCGCCATTAGATTGTGAGCTCCTTGAGAACTGTCTTTTGCCTCTTTTTAGATCCTCAGTGTTTAGTACAATGCCTGGCATATAATAGATGCTTACTTATTTACGCTTATTTATTTACTGATTAATTGATTGACTCAACATTGTACTCTCAAATATTAACGCTTAACTTTCAATTAAGATGGTGTTCTAAGCCAAGCCTGACTCAAGTCAGTGGTTCTGGTTTGGAATTGAAATGAAATGAGAGACTTTGTGGACCATCTAAGGGAAAAAGTTTAATTAACAATAGCACAGAAGGGGTTTTGAGCAAGAATAGAATATTGACTTGCTTGGGCACAGGTGCTCTCCCTCCTTATATGTCATGACAACTTGCCTACCAAACCTGAGGAGCAAGTGATTTGTCACATACTGGACTTTTGTACTTAGATGACAGGGAAGCTAAGTCAATGGTTTGACTCTTAGTTTCCTGGACCAATCTAGTGCTGAGGACAATCTTCCTCTCTTAGGGAAAACTAGCTTCACTTATGTGGCAAATGTTGCTTGTATGACATGTGGGGAGGTGAAATGTTGTGGAAGAGCCCACCTCTACCACAAATGAACCAGTAAATGTCTAAAAAGGACCATAGAAAGAACAATGATAAAGAAAACCAAAGAAAAATAGAAGTAAGCATTTGAGGCAGCTGTTGGTACAGTAGAGAGAGCACTGGGTTGGGAGTCAGGAAGACCTGAGTCCCCCAGCAAATCAATGAGGTACCACATTATACCTACCGGATTGGCTAACATGACAAAACAGGAAAATTATAAATGCTGGAGAAGATATGGGGAAATTGGAACACTAAAGCATTGTTGATGGAGTTGTGAACTGATCCAACCATTCTAGAGAGCAATTTGGAACTATGCCCAAAGGGCTATAAAAATGTGCATACTCTTTGATCCAGCAATACCACTTTTAAGACTATATCCCAAAGAGATCATAAAAATGGAGAAAGGACCTAGATGTACAAAAATATTTATAGCAGCTCTTTTTGTGATGGTCAAGAATTAGAAATTGAGGATATGCCTATCAATTGGGGAATGGCTAAACAAGCTGTGGTATATGAATGTAATGGGATACTATTGTGCTATAAGGAATGATGAGCAGGCAGACTACAGAAAAACCTGGAAAGACTTATATGAACTGATTCTGAGTGAAGTGAGCAAAGCCAAGAGAACACTGTACACAGTAACATCACTGTGTGATGACTAGCTTTGATAGACTTAGCTCTTCTCAGTAATGCAAGAATCTAAGAAAACTCCAAAAGACTCATGCTAGAGATCCACATCCAGAGAAAGCACTATGGAGTCTGAATGCAGATGTAAGCATATTATTTGTTTTCTTTCTTTTTTTGTTGTTTTGTTTCTTCTTTCTTGTGGTTCCTTTCATTGGTTGTGATTCTTCTTTACAACATGACTAATGTGAAAATGTTTTTTAAAAAATACCATGAAACCACAGTCAGGATCACACAAGATTTAGCAACTTCCACATTAAAGGAGCAGATGGCTTGGAATATGATATTCTAGAGGGCAAAAGAACTACTCTTACAACTAAGAATAACCTACCCAGCAAAACTGAATAAAACCCTTTAGGTAAAAAAAAAAAGATATTTAATGAAAAAGAGAAATTCTAAGCATTCCTGATGGAAAAAAACAAAGCTGATTAGAAAATTTGACATTCAAACAGAAGACTCAAGAGAAACATAAAAAGGTAAACGTGAAAGAGTAATCATGAGGGACTCAATGGAGTTAAAGTGTTTACATTTCTATATGGGAAGATGATACATGTAACTCCTAAGAACTTTATCATTATTAGGGCAGTTAGAGGGAGTCTGCATAATAGAGGGAATGGGTGTGAGTCTATTATGTTGGGATGATTTCCATAAAAAAGAATGTAGGGGTGAGAAAGAGGGATGCATTGGGAGAAAGAAAAGGAAGAGTTAGAGTGGGGCAGTTTTTCTCACATAAAGGAGATGCGCAACGAAGAACTTTTATAGTAGAGGAGAAAATGGAGCAGGAGTATGACAGGTAATGTCTGAATCTCACACTCATTGGAAATGATTCAAAGAGGGAAAAATGCATACATACATACATGTGTGTGTATATGTATATATGCCTTAAGATGGGTATAGAAATCTATATAGGAAGAAAAGAGGGGAAGGGGATAAGAGGTATGGGGGGGACATGCTAAGGGAGTAGGTAGATTGGAGGAGGAAGTGGTTGGAAGCAAGATGACTTTTCAGAAGAACGTGATAAAAAGAAAGAGAAGGATAAATAAAGGAAAATGGGATGGTAAGAAATGCAAAGTTAGTGATCATAACTATGAATGTGAATGAGATGACCTAAACCATAGAATGGAGGCAGGTAACCAGAAGTCAAGAATATGTGGTATACAAGAGACACACGTGGTACAGAAAGACACACACAGAATTAAAATGAAGGACTGGACCATAGCATTGTAATTCATCTGAAGTGAAGAAGATAGGGGAGGCAATCATTATCTCAGACAAAGCAAAAGCAAGAACAGACCCAATAGAAAGAAATAATCAGGTATACTGCATTTTGCTGAAGGTACCATAGATAATGAAATAATGTAAAAAAAAATTGTTTTACAGCAAGTTTCTCTCATAAAGGCCTAATTTCTCAAATATGTAGGGAACTGAGTCAAATTTATAAAAATCAGAGCCATTCCCCAAATGATAAATGGTCAAAGGATGTGAAAAAGTCAGCAGAAGAAATCAAAACTATCTATAGTTATACCAAAAAAAAAAAGCTCTAAATCACTACTAATTAGAGAAATGCAAATTTAGAAAATTCTGAGGTATAACCTCACACCTATCAGAAATGATAAATTCTGGAGGAGATGAGGGAACACATTAATGAAATGGTGGTAGAGTAGTGAACTGGGCCAACCATTCTGAAGAATAGTCCAGAACTATGCCCAAAAGGCTATAAAACTGTACATACCCTTTGATCCAGCAATACCACTAATAGGTCTGTATCCCAAAGAGATGTTAAAAAAAAGGGAAAGGACCTATATGTACAAAGATATTTATAGTAGCTCTTTTTATGGTAGCAAAGAATTAGAAATTGAGGACATGCTCACCAATTAGGGAATGACTAACCAAGTAGTGGTACAAGATTGTGATGGAGTACTATTGTGCTACAAGAAATGACAGGGGGTGGTTTGAGGGGGGAAAACATGGCAAGAGCTATATGAATTGATGCAAAGTGAAATGAGAAGAACCAGGAGATCATTGTGCACAGTAATGATAACTGTGAAAGACTTGGCTACACAGTGATCCTAGACAACTTCAAAGGATGAATGATGAAAAAAATGATGCTATCTACCACCAGAGAGAGAACTGATGAACTCAGAGTGCAAAATGAAGTATAATTTTGTCACTTTATTTTTAAATTTTTTTTCAATATGGCTAACATGGAAATTTGTTTTGCATGATTTCACATGTATAATTAGTGTCATATTGTTTGCCTTCTTAGTGAGTGGGAGGCAGGTGAGGAGGGAGAGAATCTGAAACTAAAAATTTAAAAAGAAAAGAATGTTAAAAATAAATAATAAATATTTTTTTTAAAAACCCAAAAAGTAAGGAGTTATTTAGAGGTAAAAATGTATTGATATACTAATGAAGTATAAAGTGTGTATTTTTTGTTATCCCTTTATAAAGTACAAAAATTTTTCTTTGATTAAATTGAAAGAGGAAACGGTATTGGCCAACCAAAGATTAACCACATCCCTAGAAACCTCTAAAATTTTCTTTTTTTTTAAAAAGCAATTGGGTTAAGTAACTTGCTCAAGGTTACACGGCCAGGTGTTTCTGGGTGGATGCTAAGTGTCTGAGCCTGGATTTGATCCCCCAGGTCATCCTGACACTGGGGCCAGAGCTCTTACTCACTGTGCTACCTGGCCAGCCCCCTCTAAAATTTTAAAAAAATTTGTTATGAACTATAAAAGCACTGAAAAGCACAAACCATTCCATTTCCAAAGAAGGTTAAAAAAAAAAGAAAATAGTATATGAAACCCTGACTTTATTACATATAGCTTGGTTTTAAATATACAGATGTGTGTATACACACGTACAATATGTGTGTATATGTGTATATGTACATATATGTAAGGCATGGAATACACACACACACACACACACATATACTGTAAAGCCAAGCACGAGCAGATCTCCAGAGGACTGCTACTATGAATAGCTCTACGGTTCTGATCACATAGTACAGTGAAGGTAAATATTTTTTCAGCAGTAAATTAAAGCTAAACATTCACAGAAACCAAAGTACAGCATTCACAATGATGTAACACAACAACTTATCACTAAAGTGGCCACATAGTTTTAAACAAAAGATATCATTCAGTAAGTCCTTAACTCAATCACCCTTAAGGAGCAATCCTCCTTAAGGGATACAAAGTACAAAGTCTCCCATCTCTGGGTCACCTTAATCTCTCAGTCAGAAAGTCTTCTTTCTTCTTGATTGGAGACTAGCTTCCAATCATCCTTAATTCAATCATCCTTAAGGGGTACAAGGTACAAAGTACAAAGTTCCCCCACCCCTAGGTCATAGTAAATAATGATCTTGTCAGTCAGCACTAAGTACCTAAGGAGAGGACTTTTCATCTTGGCTCAAGGCTGGCTCCCAAATTCCATGGTTCCTCTTTCATGGCCCCAGCTTTTGCCTGAATTCACCCAACCATCACCTGGATTCACAGGCAGGCAGTTCTCAGCTCCTTGTCTACCCGCTTGTCCAGCTCCTTGTTCAGCTCCCATTCCATATTGAAGCTTCCAGTGTCCAGTCCACCTCAAGTCCTTCACAGTTTCTGTTTCTGGGAAGACAAAGCTTAACAGATCCCAAACAAACAATGTGTTTACATTGCCCATCATCAATTCTCTATATGCATGTGAAATCACCCAGACCCACAAACAAAGTCTGAGAAATCAACACAAATCATCAATATAGTCCCGGGACTTCTGAAACCCTCCTCCAGGACTTCTGTAAACAGACAACAAGGAAATCTTCTTTCAGGGCTTCTGAACCAGCAGTAAGGTCCCAGGGCTTCTGTACAAAGTACCACAAACACAAATCAACACAGACAGAAGAGAGTGCCAGTCACCATGAGTGTTTTCCTTCTCAGGTCTGCTCTGTCCCAGCTTATGCTCCTGCATTTATATGATCTTTACCTCCTCCCTGTTCTGCCCATCTCTTACGTCCTTCCTGTTCCTGTCTTTGGCAAGTCCTTCCCACTGTGGGTTTCACAGGTTCTGTTTCTTAACAAAGACTTGATATAATCACAGGCAAGGCTCAAAGACACTTGAACTGAAACAAGGCGCTAAACACTTGTTTACTTGCCATTACACACATAATAAATATAGTAATACCAACACTTTCCTGCTTATCTATATCTCTTTCTCATTCTCCTTCTACTCTCTTCTGCATATTTTAAATGGTTGACATTCAAGAAGGAGAAGAAGAAGAAGAAGAATTGAAACACCAGGGAGCCACTATAACAATTACACAAGACTTAGCAGCTCACTCTATAAAGAAGTGGAAACCTTGGAATATGATATTCCCAACTGCAAAAGAGAAAACTTTACCATCAAGAATAACCTATTCTGCAAAACTAAGTATAATTCTATAGAGATGGGATTGGGAGGGGGGAGAGAGGGAAAAGGACCTTTAATGAAATAGAGAATTTCCAATAATTTCTGAGTAAAAAAACAAACTGATTAGACATTTTGAAATGGAAGCACAAGTTCCAATAAAAACATAGAAAGACACATATTTATCTAATTGGAGGGGAATATATGGGCACGAATTATTTGTATGATAATAAGAGGGTAAGAAACAAATGTCTTATCAAAACTCTAAAATCTAGCACTTATAACCACCCAGTCTCTCATTCAGGGGTGGGGCATGGAATAATCAATCTCAAATGAGGAGAAAGTTCCATACAAATGACCTTTTGTTATGTTTATATGAAGTGATACAAAGTGAATGGAATAGAGCTAAGAGAACAGCTGATACAATAATAACATATAGAGAAAAATACCTTTGAAAGACTTTAAAACTCCAATCAATGTAATGATAATTCTTAAGTCCAGAAGATTATAGATGAAACATGCTACCCACCTTTTGCCGATTAGGTGATGGGCTTAAAATGGAGAATAAGACATATTTTTTATCTTGGGCAATGTAAGAAGCAGTTTTGTTGAACTACAGAGATTTATTATGAGTGTTTATTTTTTCATTGTTTAGTGAGGGCAAGAAGTGGTAGGAAGACATAATAGATGCACATTGAAATTAATTAATTAGAAAATAATTGTAAAGAAGGTTCTTTCCCTACCCCAGACTTCATTAAAAACTTCATTAAAAACTGGTAGTCTGGAGGGGCTAAAAGACAGAGACATTGAAATTAAAATGCAAAATAGACATTCTACACTTTAGAAAGAGTCTGAGGTTTGAATACTTCAATTGCATATGAACAGTCTACTAAGACAATGAACTTGCCTCTAGAGCACAGAATGCATTCATAAATTTGTCCCAAGCCACTTATCTGCATAAGATCCTAAGTTTGGGAAAGATCAGTGCCTAAATTGAGACCGATCACTGTAAATCAAGGTAGAGTTCATTTCCAGAGGAAGATACTTTTGAATCTGGAAGGATCATTGAAAAAGAGAGGCTAGTCCCTCCTACCTTTTTTTTTTTGAGGTTATAAACCTCAGAGCTGAGGTTCTAAGGGAATGAAAGAGGAGATGCATTCTACCAATACTAAGTTAAAGGTCATTTTCCTAACAGAAAGAGCATGATTAGTACTCCATTTGATAAGAGTACAGTAACAATCCAGCTAAAGAAAATACAGTACCACCCCTCTAAGTCAGTGGCTAAAAGTACCAAAAAACTGCAGCTGCTCATCAAAGAGCCCAGGGACTCCATCTGACTGATAATCTACTAAAACTTTGCCTTGAGACTAGTCATGACTTGGCCAGTCCTACCTAGCAGGAGCTGACCAGTGGCAGAGTGACTTGCTTGGCTCACCTGGTGCTCCCAGAGCATCCTATCCTGCCCTGCCTAGTCCAACAGTAGCTTCCCAACAGTTGAATAACTTGCCTGACCCAATCTAGCATCTGTCCACTGTCTGGGAGACACAACTGGAGCAGTCCCAAATTACAGTTTACCAACCTGCTGGACCCAACCCAGTCAAGACTGATATGTTCAGTTGATACACAATATCCTATGAAAAACCTATCTAGTAGAACTATCCCCCAGAAAAGATAACCAGGTCCTGTGAGAATTCAGTCCAAGTGAGCAGAGGACTGAATTATTCATCACAGATGCCATGCCTTGTGGTGAATTTCATGAGCACCCTCTTGAGAAAGAAATGACATAAAAGTCCAGCAATTCTGGAATTGTGAATTGTCTTGGCAATATGTAACTCTTTACATCTTTGCCTTACTTTGTACTTTAAATTCATGCCTATTTTTTTCCCCACAGACTTTGGGTTTATTTGTGATTTTGGGGGAGGGGATGCTTTTTCAAGTAGTATTATTGTCATGTCATTTGAGTAAATGACTTTGTTAAAGAACTGAATCTCAATGTCTGATTTTTAAGGGGAAGCACAGAGGTAGGGGCTCATAAGATAGTGTTAAAAGAATAGCAATTTATAAAGTTGCTCTTAAAATCTTGAAAGTGCAGCAGCCTCTGCTCCTAAGATCCAATCTACCAGTGCTAATGTGAGCTGGAGGAGTGAACTAAAATGGGATGTTACTTAAGTATAGTCAAGCAAAACAAATTTGTGTTGATTTAGTCAGGTCTGGAAATGTGTATCTCATTCTGCATCTACAGCCTATCACCTCTCCAGTAAGAGGTGGTTGGTTAGTCTTATTATCAGTGTTCTGGAGTCAAGCTTGGTCATTGCATTGATCAGAGTTCTTAAGTCTTTCAAAGGATTTTCCTTTACAATGTTGTGGTCATTGTATAAATAGTTCTCTTGGCTCTGTTCCCTCACTCTGCATCATTTTATGCAAGTCTACCCAAGTTTCCCAGAATCCATCCTGTTTATTTCTTATGGCACAATCATATTCCACTCCATTCACACATACAATAATTTATTTGGAAATCCCCCAATTTGATGGTACCTCTATTAGTTTTAAATTCTTTGCTACAACAACACAGTGCTTCTATAAGTGTTTTTGTGCATATGGGTCCTTTCCTTCTTTCTTTGAGTTCTTTGGGGGTTATATGCCTAGTAATGATATTTCTGGGCAAAAGAGTGTGTACAATTTGGTGAATTGGGAGGGGGTAGTATATTTCTAAATTGCTTTACCTGAAGATCATTAAAAAGTTAAGCCTTCCAAGCCCTGGAGACAATTGAAGATCCATTGCAGTATAGGGCCAGGAGAAACTTGGTAAAGTATGATCGTTTCAATTTTATCAGAGGGCAGTTAGGAGGGGGGAGGGAAGGTGATTTTTCTCTACACATCCCTCACCAGTCTTGATGCATCAAGATGCAAGGCATCTTGCAGCAGAGCTACTTACACAGTAAAAGATACCATGTTATGGCAAAAAACTGGATATTGAGAAGATGCCCATCATTTGGGGGATGGCTGAATAAGTTGTGGTATATGAATGTAATGGAATACTATCGTGCTATAAGAAATGATGAGCAGATAGACTTCAGAAAAACCTGGAAAGACTTATATGAACTGATGCTAAGTGAGGGGAGCAGAACCAGGAGAATATAGTACACATTTACAGCCACATTGTGCTATGACTAACTTTGATAGACTTGGCTCTTCTCAGCAATGCAAGGTTCTAAGACAACTCTAAAAGACTCATGATGGAAAATACTATTCACATCCAGAGAAAGAATTACGGAGTTTGAATGCAGATCAAAGCATATTATTTACTCTCTCTTTTTTGTTTTGTTTCTTCTTTCTCATGGTTCATTCCATTATTTGTAATTTTTCTTTGCAACATGACTAATATGAAAATGTGTTGAATGTGAATGTATATGTAGAGCCTATATAGGACTGCATGTCATCCTGAGGATGGAGGGAGGGGGCAAGAGGGAAGGAGGGGGAAATTCGGAACTCAAAAGCTTGTGGAACTGAATGTTGTAAACTAAAAATAAATAAATAAAATTTTAAAAGGAAGCATATATAATAAATACTAAAAAAAAAAACATTAAGCAGAAAGCTGAGAAAGACAGAGATAAAGTGAGTAGGAAGCAGGAAGCAGTTTCAAGGAGCATGACCTCTGGCAGCAGAGAAGAAAACAGACTATGGATTCCTTTTATTTTTTTTAGACTATGGATTCTTGAAAGAGACCCTAGCAATCAAGAGTTAAACTTCAGAAAGGAGCAGATCCAGATATCCCAGCTCAGTGGCCTTCCCATGGTTCCTCCCAGTGGGGGAGCACCATTAGAACACCATGGGAAGAGACAGTCAACGAGTATTGACTAAGCATTTACTGTGTGTCAGGAACCATGTTAAGCACTGGAGATATTTTAAAAAGGTCAAAAACATGGTCCCTGCCCTCAAGGAACTCACATCCTAATGGAAGATATGACAAGCAAATAATTATGTATATACAAGATAGATAGAAAGAAAAACAGATAGTATAAATGAAAGGTAATCTCAGAAGGAAGGTATCAGCAGTAGAGGGGACTAAAGAAAGTCCTCTCAGAAAGTGGAATTTGAGTTGAGAAGTGATGAGAGCTAGGGAATCCAGGAGGTTGGGGGTATGGAGGAAGAGGATTCCAGGACAAGGGAACAACCAGTGAAAAATCATGGAGCTGGAAGATAGAATGTTATACACTAGAAATAGCAAGAGGACTAGTGTCCCTGTATTATAGAGTACATGGAAATGAGTAAGATGTAAGAAAGGCATAAAGGTAGGAAAGGTCCATGCTATGGAGGTCTTTAAAAGCAAGAAAGAGGATTTTATATTTGATTCTGGAGATAATATGGAGCCACTAGATTTTGGAGCAGTGAAGCAACTACTTGGAGTAAGAGGGTGACATGGTAAGACTTGCATGGGTGTCCTGAAATATCAGAGGAATGAAGTATCCTCACCACATGTTCTCTATGGACTCTAAGTCTGTGCCCACTCTTCCCATGGATGCTATGTATATTTGTGGGAGAGCTCCCAAGGTTTATGGGTGGGGGATGTTTTATAGCCACTGTCATTAATATACCTATGCTTTGGGAAGTGATATTTTTTCCCCATTGGAGTATTCTACAGACCACTTGGAAAGAAAAAGGAATTAGGTGAAGAATTTGGGAAACAGATCACAGGGGTATGATATAATAGTGATGGGGGGGGGCGGGAATTCAATTATCCAAACATCTGCTGGAATTCTCTATGCCAAAAGCAGAGGAACTAATGATTTCTTGATTTGCATTAGTGATGATTTCATCCTTTAAAAGCTGCTGGAACTAAGAAGGGGAAATTATATTCTAGCGTTGGTTCTCACTAACAAGGTTAGTGGTTGGGGTGGAAATGATATTTACATGTAAGTGACCACTCCATCCTTGAGTTCAGAGGGAAGAGAGGTAGAATCCCATGGATCAAGTGCTCCAGGAGAAAGTTAACCCGGGAGAGATGGGAGAAGCTCAAGAGTGAAATTATGAAGACAAAAAAGGAAACGATCTCAGTGAAAAAGAAAAAAATGGGACAGATGTGAATGCATAAGGAATTCACCTACTAAGGTAGATTTTTAAAAGAAATAAACAGAAGATAGAAGCAAAACCAGTTTACAGAGGATAAACATAAGAATATGTCCCTTAAAAATGTGCCTCACTATGACTACTTTAAGTTTGTTTACATTTTCCTCAGTCTTGGACTTTCACTATATTTGTGGGAGTGTTGAGTGTCCTGGTATTGGGGGAAATGTTTTGTAACATCTGTTTTTGCTATGCCATGTGAGTATAACCTTTGCTGAAGAATTGAGTCTCCTATATGAGTAAGAAAAAGCACACTGTTCCCAACTGAAAAATGGTCAAAGGATATAAACAGGCAGTTTTCAGAGGAAGAATTAAAGCTATTTATACTCCTATGAAAAAATGCTCTAAATCACTATTGGTTTTTTGTTTTTGTTTTTTTGCTTTTTGGAGGGCAGCTGGGGAAAATCACTATTGTTTAGAGAAATGCAAATGAAAACAACTCTTAGGTACTACATCATACCTATCAGATTGGGCTAACATGACAAAATAGGAAAGTTATAAATGCTGAAGAAGATGTGGGAAAATTGGAATATGAATGCATTGTTGGTGTAGTTGTGAACTGATCCAACCAATCTGGAGAGCAATTTGAAACTATACCCAAAAGGCTAAAAAAAGTGCATACTCTTTGACCCAGCAATACTACTTCTAGGGTTGTATCCCAAAGAGATCATAGAAATAGGAAAAGGACCTACATGTACAAAAATATTTATAGCAGTTCTTTTTGTGGTGGCCAAGATCTGGAAATTGAGGGGATGCCCATAAATTGGGAAATGACTGAACAAGCTGTGGCATACGAATGTAATGGGATACTATTGCGCTATAAGAAATGGTGAGCAGGCAGGCTTCAGAAAAACCTGGAAAGACTTATATGAATGGATGCTGAGTGAAATGAGTAGAAACAAAAGAACATTGTACACAGTAACAGTCACATTGTGTGATGACTAACTGATAACTCTTCTCAGCAATGCAAAGATCTAAGACAACTCCAAAAGATTCATGATGGAAAATGTTATCCACATTCAGAGAAGGAACTATGGAGTCTGAACACAGATCAAAGCGTACTATTTACTTTCTCTCTCTCTTTTTTTTTTGGTTTGGTTATGTTTTTCTTTCTTGGGGCTTCTCCCATGCATTCTAATTCTTCTTTACAACGTGACTAATATGAAAATATGTTTAATAAGAATGTATATACAGGGCCTTTATCAGGTTGCATGTCATCTTGGGGAGGGAGGAGGGAGAGGAAGAAAATTTAAAACTTAAAAGTTTGTGGAAATGAATGTTGAAAACTAAAATTAATTTTTTAAAAAAGCACACTGGTTGGGGTTCTGTCACATGGCTGCTCTGGGGATCCTAGCAGTAATAAGAACCAACTCTCTGAGTACTCAACTTGCCAATGGTGATATGAGTTGGGCTAGGGAGCCCTAAAGCATGGTTACACAAAGATGACAAAAAAGAGGTAATACCTAAGATAAAGAAAGAAATGGTAACAAAGGGGTGGCTAGGTGGCCGCAGTGAGTAGAGCACCGGCCCTGGAGGCAGGAGGACGTGGGTTTGGATCTGGCCTCAGACACTTCTCACACACACACACACACACACACACACACACACACACACACACAAAACTAGCTGTGTGACCTTGGGCAAGTCACTTAACCCCAATTGCCCTCCTCTTCCCCCTCCAAAAAAGCAAAAAAAAAAAATTAGAAAAAAAGAAAAGAAATGTTAAGAAAGCACCTCAATCTCATTGATGAATTCAAGTCACCTAATCCAAATGAATTACACCCTTGAGTCTTGAGCCACTATCAGTGATATTTGGAGGGTCGTGGATAACATGAAATTGGAAAAAGGAAAACATTCTTATTTTCTTTTTTTTTTTTTTAAACAATCGGGGTTAAGTAACTTGCTCAAGGTTACACGGCCAGTTATTTCTGGGTGTGGTGCTGAGTATCTGAGCCCATATTTGATCCAGGTCATCCCGACACTGGAGCCAGTGCTCTTACTCGCTGAGCCACCTGGCCGCCCCTAAGCAATTGGGGTTAAGTAACTTGCTCAAGGTTACACGGCCAGGTGTTTCTGGGTGGGTGCTAAGTGTCTGAGCCTGGGATTTGATCTCCAGGTCTTCTCAACACTGTAGCCGGTGCTCTTACTTGCTGTGCTACCTGGCCACCCCAACATTCTTATTTTCAAATAATGGAAAAGAAGGGTCTGAACATGCCTTTGGTTTCTGGGAAACATCTCAAAAGCATATAGAGATGACAGGTGAACATTTAGAAAGGGAAGAAGTCATTACTAAGAGTCAGCTGGCTTCATCAAGAAGTCATCAGGTCAAACTAACCTTATTTCACTTTTTGAAATTAGTATTGCTAAACCAGTAGATGAGTGGTATACTATAGATAAGAGTGTAACTAGATTTTAGCAAGTATCTCATACTCTTGTTGAGAAGATACAGAGATATGGACTGGATGACAATTCCAGGACTGGTTGGATAGTTGGATTCCAAGAGTAGTTAATAGTTTTATGTCCTCATGACAGGAGGCCTCTGTTGGAGTAACCCAGTGATCTGTTTCTGGTCTGTGTTATTAAAGATTTTTATCAATGTCTTAGATAAAAGTATAGATGGTATTCTCACTAAATTTTCTGATGAAACACAGCTGGAAGGAATAGATGATACACTTGGGCATAAAAATCAACTTCATAGTTGTAGGGTGAGGGAGGCATGGCAGCAATTGTTCTGAAAAGGATGCGTTTACTCAATAAGAGTCAGCAGTGCAATGTAGTAGACAGAAAAGCCAATGTAATTTTGAACTTCATTAAGGGAAGCATAGCTTCAAGAAATAGAGAGGTAATAGCTCCAATGTACTTTGATCTCATCAGATCTCACCTGGAATGTTGTGTTCAGTTCTGAATATCATAGCTTAAGGAGGAATTATCAATATAAACTAGAGAGTGTCTAGAGGAGGGTAACCAGAGTGACCTGGTGGATGAAAAGCCTTGAGTTCATAACATGTGAGGATCAGTTGAAGGAGCTGGGCATATTTCCTCTAGGAAAAAGAAGACTCAGGAAGGATATGATATCTTTCTTCAAGTATTTGAAGAGCTGTCTTGTGATTAGGGATTAGGCTTGTTCTATTTGCCCTCAGAAGATAGAACCAGGAAGAATGGGTGAAAGTGAAAAACAGGCAAATTTAGGCTTAATGTCAGGAAAAACTTCTTAAGAATTTGAGCTGTTCAAAAATGGAATAGGTTGCCTCAAAGAAGGAGTAGGTTGTTCCTCCTTGGAGGTCTTCAAATAAAGGCTTGATGAATGCTTACCAGGTATGTGACATCTATTCCAAATTATTGCTTTCATGAATGGATTGGATTTATTGCTACTGAGGTCCCTTCTAATTCTCAGTTTCTGTGAGCTGATTGTTCCTACTGGCTGATTGTTAAAAGTAAACTCACCAGTAGGTGCTTGTGGGCTTTTGTTTTAGGAGAATGAACCCACAGAATACCTTTAAAGATAGAGGAGTAGTCAGGCCCCCAATGATCTAAACTGCAGACTGTGAATTTGAATACTCATTGTGGAGAGTAGCCCTAGAGAGAGTGCTACACATTACTCCAAAGAATGACTCTCTGACTGTAAGTATCAAGGCATAAAACAGGGATATTTATGCTCACCAAAGGTGTTTGCTGCCATTATGGTGGGAGTCCAGATCAGAATCCAAGTTATTTCCTATAGATGATGAGGTCCTTCAGATGCTCTTTTTTGGTGGATGACTGATAATATCAAGTCCTGAAATACTGTGGAGCCTCCTGAAAAAGTTTGGTTCAACTATCCACATAGGAAATACCAAGATGATGAAGAATGTGTATTGGCCAAATAATGATGTAATTAGATGGACAATTTAGAATATGTCCATTGGTATGTATTACATATATGGGATAGACAATAAAATGGACGAGTTGGCCTGGAATTTAAGAGGAAATTCCAAAGCTCCTTTTATTACCATGTTTCTCTTACAAACAAAAGACCGCTTTTTTTTTTTTAAAGCGATCAGGGTTAAGTAATTTGCTCAAGGTTACATGGCCTGTTATTTCTGGGTGTGGTGCTAAGTATCTGAGCCTGGATTCGATCCCCAGGTCATCCCGACACTGGAGCCGGTACTCTTACTCGATGTGCTACCTGGCTGCCCCAAAAGACCATTTTTTAATATGCCAGTTTTCTACTAATGGATTCTTGTCCTTGTTTGATTGTGAGATATCCAACACAATAGTCTCTAATAGAAAATGAATATCACACAGAGAGAACAAGATGGTTGTAAACTAAAAGATATACTCAATGAGGAACCTTAAAGAAAATTATGAAGAAAAGGTGTCATCAGAAAAACATATCATAGGAAGAGAAGTGGGCTGGTCATTTGATGAGGGTGAGAAATGACAGGTGAACAGCCAGAGTTGTTCACTAGCTTCACTGGTATCCTTGATAAAGAGAAGAAATTGAGGAAGGTCTCCATCTATATTGGGCAGATTCACTGTGGCAAATTTAGGGGAGGACATGGTGAAGAGTTGTGCAGAATGGGCAGGGACTAGATTCATCATTGGAGCAAACATACAAATTGGTGAGATTGCAGATCCCTTTAATAGTTAAAATAATATATTTAGAGCTAGAAGGTCATTGAATCCAACCCTCTCATTTTTTACATTGGGAAACTGAGGCACAGAGAGGTTATGTGGCTTTTACAAAGCTAGTAAATGTCTGAGGTGGTACTTAAACCCAGGTCTTTCTGACTCAAAGTCCATTACACCACAATGCCTCTCAAATCTCATCACACCCCACCACAGCCCATAGGGATTTGAGAGGAAGAATTTGAGTATGTGCGCACCGTGCTAGGTACTTGGGATGCTTCCCAATACTAATGCTTTGCAAGCATAGACTTAGAATAACTCTAGACCAGATGGCCCATTATGTGTTGGGACTGCAAATTCCAGGGTTCCTGAACAAGGGCATCACTACTTATCTGGCCTGATAATTCCTTGGCATGCCCCCTTCTCAAATTCCAGTGAAAAGCAGTTGATAGGTGTAATGGGAATGTAAATTTTAAAGATCTTACCTGACCCTAGGCTAAAGTGCACCTGGAGCCTGGGGTGGGAGGCTTGTTTTTCAGTAGATACTTTTTGATTGGCCAGTGGGTCAATAAGGTTGTTACATTCTCTGAGCCAGGAGAAGGCTATATAAACCCTGATGTGTAGCTTTGTTTTGGGGCTCACTTTGAGAAGTGTTCTGTGATTTGATCAGATGAGACTCTGGGAAGCCGTTGTCCAGAGCCCCCGGGCTTTGAAAAACCCAGATGTTGAAAACCAGATGTTGATTTGGTATGGATATAATGGTTGGACAGTTTGGAAATCGGTCTACTTGATCTGTTTCTCTGACTTGATAATTCTGTCTATGTATTCTGAAGTTCGGGGTGCTGACCTTTTTCCCCTGAACTAGGTAAACGATACATGTTTTTCTGATTAAAGTAAGCTTGTTAACCCATTTTGAGTTGTTTTCCTTTATCAAAGCAGATCCAAGAACCTGTGTGAGCAGCCACCCTAGGGACGTCGGGTTGCTTGCTGCTACAATAGGGAATCCAGAAACTTTATGGACTTGGGTTACTGTGCAGAAATATTTAAGAGGCCTTGCTGCCAAAGTAATCTGGGAAACTCCATACACCATTTCTATTGTTCCTCCCTCCAGTTCAAGTCCATATTCTATCCTAAAGAGTCCCTCCTGGTTAATAGAGTGGGCATAGCTGTTCCCATCCATACTCCAGGCCCTTTTCCCCCATGTCTCCCAATTCCCCTCTTGGCTTTGCCCACTGTGTCCACCCCCCCCCCCCCCACACACACACACATTCTGCACAGGAGTTGGAAGAACACTGTGAGAACTGAAGTGAAAGGCAATGGGGGACCCAAGGGACACTCAGTTCTGAGCATGATTCCTTTACCCTCTTTAATAATTCATGCCTGAGAAGGTTGGCCAGTACCATGCCCTCATTCTGAGCTGGAGACGTTGCAACCAAGTTCCTTATGGAGATACGGAGGAGGCTAGAATAGAGAGGGTGGAAGGCACCTGGCCTTTCTGGGCTCCCCAACCCAGCCTCACAATTTTTTACAGACCTCATGGTGATATGGAGTTAATGCTGCAGCAGCAGGGATTGAGGGATAGATTGCAAGACAGCAAGCTCCACAGTGCAGGGGAAGGAGGGAACAGATAAGGAATCAAAAGAGAAATGCTCTTCACCCTCATAAATACACATTTATCTGAGGGCACCAGAACTTCTCCCCACAGCATCTCTGTATCTTCTCCAAACTGCCCTGCCTCCCATTAGCAGAACCATAACCCCCCTAAACAAAATCTGGTTGTCTTATCTCCCAGATCCAGTCTTTCCCTTTAAGAAGTCCCTGGACGTCCCAGCTGTTCCCTTCCCTGAGAAAGGCCTTTCACTAAGGGATTACCACCCTTCAGACCCCCAATCCACTGACTTTTTTTCTGTGAGGCAAGGAAGAGTTCCTTGTCTGGATCCTTGGTTTCAGTCTTATCTGCTCTCCCCTCATCAATTTCACTTTGGATAATAATAAAAATAATAGTTAAGATTCATGTAGCTTTTTAAAGTTTGCAAAATACTTTACAGATATCTCATTTTATCCTTATAACAAACTTGTGAAGTAGATGCTCTTATGCCCATTTTGCAGATGAGGAAATGGAGGCAAATTGAAGTTATGTGACTTGTCAAGGTCACATAGCTATTAAGAGTTTAAATCACGTCTTCCCTACTCCAGGTCACCACCTCATACCACCTGGGGACTTTGAATTTAACCCCCTCTCTGTCAGTGCTGAGTTTCAGGGTATCTGGGAGTACCAAGGGGCCTCCAAGGACTACTTCGAACTAAGTAAATTTTTATAGCTGAGAGGGCAGATGCCAAGCTAAGTTTTCCAGTCCTCTTAAGAGGACCCAGCAAGCCCTATAAAGGCCACACCCAGTCTTGTTACTAGCACTTTGGCCATAGTGAATCACTGTTCTTTCCCTGGCCTTTTTCTTCACTCCAAATTATAGACTCTCCCAATTGGTAGAATAGATAGCACATCTTCTCAACCCTGAGCACAAAACAGAAACAGAGGCCAAATGATATTTAGGTGATGAGTGAGGATACTTGGGAGAAGAATCCAGGTATCCTGTCTGTATCAATACCTGAATCCTCTCTCCTCTGACACTAGGAGTGCCCCCCCAAACTTCACAATAATTACTGGGCAGACTAGAAGCCACAAAACCAGCAGAGTGGGCCGTTAAGCCACAGCCCTAGTCCCCCAGAGAGAAATTGATGGGGGATGGAAGAGCTCACCAGATGCTGGGTCCATAAGCAAGAACCTCTCCAGACATATTTATAGCAAGTGCTGTGTCAGGGGATGGAGCCTGAAACTGCCTGGAAGCATTGAATAACATCATGGGCCCAGAGGAGGGAAGATAAATTCACAACAGGAAGAACTGTGGTTAGATTTCAGAAGAACTTCCCCAGTCTGATATACTGTATTGTAGTTGGTCATGGAGAATGCTTGTGGAAACTCCCTCCCCAAAGACCTTTCAGAACAGAAGGAAAAAAGCTTTGTTTTAGCTTGGGCTAAGTGATGGGCTGTTTCTTCACAGAAACAGAGGGATGGACAATTTGAACTCTGTTCTCTGCCCTAAGCTGCCCTTTTGGTACTGATTGCAAATTCCCCCAGGGATTTGATTTGGGACAGACCAAAGGAAGTGGAGGAGAGGCTGAATTGATTCTTCCAGACACTGAGGAGACTAGCTGCTGAGAAGATGGGGGGTGGGGTGGGGTAGAGGGAAGAGCTTATTGGTTCCAGTAAGAACAGGGACGTGTTGATAGTCCTTTTTAACACCCCTAATCCCCAGTTTCTAGTGTACCCCCAAGAGGAGTTCCAGCATACTCCCAAGATCTGTGAGGTCAGTAAGGAGACCAGGGTGGGAGGATGTCTGGAGGAAGAAAAGATTCCAAATGGGAAGAAAGGGATCTGGATCTAGGACAGGAGGGGCAGTAGTGGTGGTGGTGGTGGTTGTGAGGGAACTACTAATACTGCTAGTAATCTTTTTTGGAGACCCTTGGGGTGGGGAAGTTCAAGGCCAGGCACCTGGGTTGAATCAGGGCCTGAATTTTCCATCTACCCACCCTTTGTGACAAAAAGATCGTATCTTTAACCAGACATCTAGGGTAGGTATAGGGGGAAGGAACAGTGGAGGGGATAGAATTCTTTAGCTACTCACCCCAATTTTACCCCCCCCCTTCAGGCTCAGAAAGAAACAATTGATGTTTCTATTTAAAAGCAAGGGGGTGGGGAGAAGTGGAAATGGCATTTCTCTCGACTGTAGACTGTGGGAGAGAGGGAGAGGAATGAGAGAGAAAAGCAAGTTGGGGGGGAATGCTCTAACCAGGCCAGCCCCCACCCCAAAGCTCCTCCCTGGGTAACTCAAGATGCCCCCAAGGCCCAAAGGAGTCACTCCATTAGCTGTGGTCAGCAGGTGGTGGTGGTGGTGGGGGTGACTCTCTCCTCCAGCTCACATTGCCAAATGGCTGGCACTATCCCTGCTTCACTCCAAACATATACAAAGTAAAAACCCTGGGGAAATACACACACACACACACACACACACAAAACCTCTTTATTTCCTCTGAATAGTTGAAGCTGAATAATTGGGGGGATGTGGAGGGAGGAACACATTCAGTGCCTTTAATTGGGGGGGTAGGATGGGACATGAGATTAAACACACACAGCCCATTTTGCTCTTTCGGATCTCAGAGTATACAGATTTTTTCGCTTGCGGGGGGAGGGCAGGTTGAGGATAGGGGACTGGCATGGAAGGAGGTCAGGCAAGGGGATAAATGGAGAGAAGAATCTAATACTCCCAATGACATTCTTCTCCCAAACTAGCTAGCACTGGAATGAAAGGGAGGGCTGGAGTGTTGGAGTTGGGTGGAGGAAGCCTTGACTTCTTAGGCAGGTGATCCTGAGCTCAGTGGTAGGGAGAGGAAAGTTCTCAGATCCCCAGTTTGGGAAACGATCTAGGGGAGTAATGGGATTGGGATGGAAAAGGGTAAGAAGCATGTTGACTTGGGGTAGGGGAAAAATCTTGGTTTCAGGGTGAAACCAAGGTCCTAGTTCATATTGTCTGCTTATTCTATACCTGGGGGAAGTAGGGCTCCCTCTGCAGGGCCTCGGAAGGGAGGGGGGACGGACTTCTAGGGTGGGGGGAGATGGGGAAAAAGAAGACGGACTGGATAAGCTCTTGGCGGGGAAGGGGCATAAAGATAACTAGGCTTAGGTTTCAGAAGCAACACTACCACCACCACCCTGCCCCCATCCCTTCCCTCTCCCCCCTCCCCCCGTCAGGACTTGGGCTTGTCCTGTTTGACGTGCCAGCCGAAAGGGGGTGGGGGGGGTGCTGACCCGGGGAACAGTCCCCGTTGCTCTGGCCACTCTTGTCTTCTAGCCTGGCAGCAGCGTCCAGGGATTCGGTCTGGCTCTGCCTAGGAACGCAGAGAGCGGGCGTGCTCCGAGGGGGCGGCGGTGCCAGCGGGATGGAGGTAAATCCAAGTGGTCTAGGAGTCTAGGGGCAGGGTGGGGAGGAGGAAAGAAGAGGGAAACCAAAGGGTCTGGGATGGAGGGGAGGAGCCAAAGCGGGGGTCGTGGCGGGAAGTGACAGAACCAGAGTGAGGAGGAAGGATTGGGTTCCACGGAAGGCGACCGGCAAGGGCTAGTTATCGGGGTCTTATCGCCAATGGCTTAAGGTCCTCCTCTAGAGCCCAAGATAGCGCCTCCTGCTGACTTAGATGCACCCAGCATCCGGAGTTCCCCACCCACTCTGGGCTGTGGGATCCCAAAATGCCTGTAAAGATTAACTGCCCCTCCGAGCTTCCCCCGCCTCACTCCACCCCGCCCAGTATCACAGGGACCTCAGGTCTGGAGCAGCTGAGGGTGGACTAAGCTCAGTACCCAGTGCAACTGGTTTGGAAGAAGGATTGGACGACGATCTTGAAACCCTGGGACAGGGAGAGGTAGGGAGAAGGGAGAGAGGCGTCAAAGGGTATCTAAAGTGGGAGCGCACACGTGAAGGCCAGCTAGTATCACCAGACTGATATAGGAGCTTGGGGGGGTCGGGGGTGGGGAGGGGAGAGAGGAGACAGACATGAAGGCGCAGGAAATTGGGGAGCCAGAATGGGATTTCAGTTGGTTTAAGCATTAAGAAAACGGCATGCGAACTGTTCATAAGTGACATGCAAATTGAGTAGTTTATTTTCAGTCCTTAGCTGTGCTATGTAGCTATGCTGCAGCCTTGACTGTTCCTTTTTGGAAGCAAAGGGTTGAGCTAGTTTGCAGAAGTACCAGAAGCAGGTGACTAGGGATGACTCTCTCACTACTGGGCTCAAGGAGTTGTGCGTGCATCCAGCTACTTCTTGTACTCCTAATTTTCTCACCCTTGATCCTCTCCCTTTGATTCCGCCCTCCTCCCCCCCCCCCCCCCGCCCAGGTTAAGTAATGCCCAAAGTAATATAATAGGAGATGCCAGGGAAGTCAATTTTCAGGAACTGGGTTGGGGTGGGGTGTCAGAGAGTGAAGGGGGCAGTTCATTTGAACATTATAATTGAATAGAATGAGAATGACATCTTCCCCTCCCCCCACCCCCC
>NW_027185811.1:4029569-4094569 GCF_028583685.1 Petaurus breviceps papuanus | reverse complement strand
ATATGATTTTGTCCTCACTCTTTCAGCTCATTCCTCTTTTTTTTTGGGGGGGGTCCTCTGTTTCTCTTATGCCATCAACTTTTTCCTCTGAATACCAGTTTGTGCTGCTCCATTGAGAATAATAGGTGTTGCTGGCAAAATGAGTTCCTAGAGGCATAACAGCCTGCAGTAGAATGGGGAGACTTTAGGTTGGTGTGAAGCAGACATGGGGTTGTGGTGGGAAATTGAAGAGAATGAGAAGGGGGAGCTCTTGGTAAAGATGTTGGTGAAGCAGGGAAGATTTTGAACAAGGCATTTAGGTTCCTTTTGCAAATTGAACATCCTCTTTCCTATTTGAAAAATGCCCCGCCCCCCACCTGATGTGTTACTGCACCCAGATTTTGAGAATTTGGTGTAACGGATGCAACTCAAAATCATAAAAATGTACTTCCAAGCAGCTTAATGTCTTAGAAGGAGCATTTGTTTTGGAGTGATACAGTTTTGGTTTAAATCCAAGGTCTGGTGTTTGTCACTTTTGTGATTTGGACAAGTCACTTTACCTCCTGAGCCTCAGTTTCCTTCCTTGTAAAATGAGATGGTTGGATTAGATGATTTCTAAGGTCCCTTTCAACTCTATGATTCTAGAAAATTGCAGCATTCAATGTCTTTAATATTCATAGAGCAGCATAGAGTGGACTTAGGAGAGGATGGGGCACAGCTGTAAGGTAAACCGCAGTGAGGATAGGTGTAGGTATGAAGAACATGGACTTATTTTCTAATAAGTGGTTAGAATGATAATCTGGGTGTTGAGGGAAGCTTCTGCCACCAGTACCCTGGGTTGGGGAGGGGTGCCTTTTGAGAACAAGGAGGGACTAGGCTGCTGTTAATGACACTCCAAGTCTGGTAAACCAACTGCCCTTGACAATATTCAGGCTATTTCTACAGTCCTTGTCTTCTCCCCACACTCATAGACCTTGACTATACCCTGATGTTTTGTTACCTCTGAATTTGATACTTACTCCATGGAGAAAAGAGGAGCAATAAAGGGCCAGGGAAGGGGCTCTAGGGAGGGAGGGAGGGATCTTGTTCTGATAATCCCATTCTCCAGTTCAGAGAACCTGATGAAATTTCTCTTTGAATGAATGTATAAATGACTAAAACATGGGGATACAAACAGAAAAGTAAGAGAGTCTCTGCTCTCAAGGAGCTCACATTCTAATGGTGGAGACAACACAATGGAAGGTTGCAGCTTCAAATCAGATGGAAAAGCCCCAGCGTCTTAGGGTCTAGTGGCAAAGCAGAAATTAATGCTTCTTTCATGCCATTTCCACTGATATAATCCTATCAGTCTCTGATGTTGAGCTATTTGACTGTGCCAAGGTGGCAAGAACTTTCCTTTCTGAGCCTTGAGTAGCTGTGGCTGTAACACCTACAGGAGCAGTTGCCAGGCTGCATCTCCACAGGGGCTGCTTCCCAGGATGATGGCTAGAAGCAGGTTTGGTGCTCTGGGAGTACTGCCACTCTCAGGGTTCCTGTTCCTTCTGGCCTGTTGGTATCAGTTGGTCAGCAGTTGTTGCTGGTGGTGATGAGGAAGTTGGGTCACCTCTCCACAAATGTTTCTCACTGTATTAATGGTTGTGAGGATTGGACTGCAAGCAGGAGGTGTTGTGGTTAAGTCATTTTTTTCAGTTTTGTGTCTGACTCTCCATGAGTCCATTTGGAGGTTTTCTTGGCTGAGATACTGGAGTGGTCCAGCTCATTTTGCAGATGAGGAACTGAGGCAAACAGGGTTAAGAGACTTGCCCAGGGTCACACAGCTGGTGTCTGAGGCCAGATTTAAACTCAAGAAGATGTCTTCCTGACTCTAGGCCCAAGACTCCATCAGTAGAGTCACCTAGCTGCTCCTTTGGAGAGAGCACGGCACTACTATCCTCAAAGCTCTTGTGCTCAGGGTCCTGTACTGATTCTGTCAAGATCTGAGGGGAGATGGTGGTCAATGTGGTGGTAGTGATGGTGGTTTGACTTGCCTGGCATATGTTACCTCCTGCCTCTCCCTCAGGGTGCTCTTCTACTTCTACCCTCAATTCTTCCTCTATACTCTGCTGAAAGAATATTAGAAGAAGGCTCAAGAACATTTTATGGAGCAGGGAAACTGAACTATGGAAAGAGGAGTCAATAACAGGGAAGGGCAGGGTAGCTAGGTGGTATAGTGAATAGGTTACTGTCCTGGAGTTAGAAGGACCTGACTTCAAATCTAGCCTCAGATATTTAATAGCTGTGTGGCCTTGGGCAAGTCACTCAATGCCAATTACCTCAAAGAAAAAAATGTCAATAGCAGAGCTGAAGTTAAAATTTAGGCATCCTGGATCACAAACTCTCAAACTCAGAATGTCAGAACTGGATGGGCCTTTGAATCTAGTCCAGCTAATCCAATCCCCACATTTTACAAATGAGAAAATTGAGACCCAGGAGGAAACTAAGTGACTTGTCCAAGGTCACACTACTAGCTAGAGACAAAGGCAAAACTAGAAGCCTGGTCTTCTGATTCCCATTTCACTACTCATTTTGTCATGCCACGATGTCTTCTTCCAGCCTCTTAGGGACCTCCTGCTTCTTAGACTAAGTGCCCCTATTAATTTTGAGATCCTATCTTTAAGATCCTATATTTTTTTTTCAAATTTTTCAAAATTGTAATACTGAGACATCTACTGGTGCCTCCCAACCCACCCTCCAACTTCTAT
Organism: Petaurus breviceps papuanus; assembly: GCF_028583685.1. NCBI lineage: Eukaryota > Metazoa > Chordata > Mammalia > Diprotodontia > Petauridae > Petaurus > Petaurus breviceps. Next base: position 4,091,849 of record NW_027185811.1, on the reverse strand, counting down.
GCCCATTCCCACTATTGAAAGAGGAAGGGACATAGCAGTAGACTTTTTATAGAGACTTTTTTAGACTGAATTGGATTGACAGGCTCCTTGGTGCACTCTCCTTGTGAGAAATGTGAAACATGAAAATGAATAATTACTCTCTCAGACAAGGAGCTGGAGGTCAGAATGCCTTAATTCCTTCTCCCTTCCTGGATCAATTTGCCCCCTGAGGGTAGAATCCCTCAAGATGACAGTTTTGAATTTTGTGTCTAGACAAACACAAATTATTTTTTCTTCTATACTGCCCAGAGAATTGGGGAGAGGAGAGAGCCAAAGTGGCAGAGGATCTGGAGGAGCTCCTAAATGCTTTGAGGTTGAGAAATGTTTTCAAAGATGTGCCACCCACTTCAATCTGTGTAGGAAGAAGGGAATTTGACATCCGAACCAGTGACTGGGTGTGGAAATAAGACGGCTCACCCTTGGTACCCACAGGGCCTGCTAGTTTACATTCATTCCCAGGTACCCATCCCAAGCTATGCTCCTGCTTTCTTCCTCAGAGTTTAATAATCCAACTCAACACTGTCTATTAAATATCTGCTTGGTAGAAGATATGATTCTAGGTAATAGGTATGTAAAGATAGATCCAACTATGCTCTCAAGAAGCTTAATGGTTTTTGAAAGTCAAAATAAGAAGAATAGGTAGCTAGTTAGCCACAGGTACATATGTACACACTCACAAGGAAAAGTATGAAAAGTGCAAAGAGATCCAGGCTAGATGTTATGAGAAATTTAACAAAAAGGAAATCACTTTCAGTTGGGGCAGATGGAGGTGGTAAAACCTTGGAGAAGGAAGCACCTGGTTTGGGCCTTGAAAAAAAAGTGACTTCAATGTATGGTTTCAGGAACCTTCACTTGGGCAGCCTCCCCAGTCAAACCCTCAGCTCTGTCCGAGGTACTGAGGGATGCTTTGGGAATAACCAAAGGGAATAAACCCTTCCCACACATTCTTCCCAGTCTACTTTTGGGTGGGATAAAGGAGAGAGGAGGCAATTTATTCTCACCAAGAAAAATGACTGTGACATTTACTCAGGGGGCAGTGCCCAACTCACTCCTTGAGGTGGATTTGGAAGGGTGGTCCTTTTCAACAGTTCCTCATCCTTCTGACACCTGCTGATCTTTGCAAGGGGTGGGGAACGGACAAAACTGCTTTGACCAGGGCCCTCGAGACAGATTTAAAGCCCCCTCGAAGGCCTCTTCTTTCTGTCTTTCACTCCTCCTGTCTTTTACCCTTTTTTCCTCATCCACTCCCCCCACCCCAATACACCCCTTCTTCTTGTGCTGTCTAGGCCTCTCTACTTTCTAGCGCTTTCCTTTTCCTCCGCCTCCCTTTCTGCCTGATCTTTATAGTTCTCTCCTTTGCTTAGCTGCCTCCTTTTCTCTATGCCTCTCTTCCCCTCCCCCTCAGCCCTTTGTTTCCCAGAGGAGTATTTCCTGGGTTTCTGTGTGTCTGTCCCCGCCCCACTCCCTGTCAAGCCCTCCTCCCCTTCCTTCACCCTCCCACTCCCCCACCTTCCCTTTAGCGGGATAGGTGCTTAGGGATCCACCCTACCTCTTCCCCACCCCCACCCCCCACCGCCTTCCTCCCCTCACCCCCACCCCGCCCAAGCCTCCTTACCGGGAGCTGGGGGAGGGGGGACGCTGGTGGGCGGGCGCTATTGTTGTAGGGGCCGGAGCTGGATTCCTCAGCAGCGCCCTGGGTGGGACCAGTCTGGTGTGTGGAGAGGACTGGGAAGAGGGAGGGGAAGGGGGTGGTCGGGGAGAGAGAGCTGAGATTTGAGCTCCAAGCAGCTGGTCTTTTCCTCTCGCTTCCTCGTCGCCTGTCTGTCTCCCCGGCTCCGGTGACATCTAACAGGCCCCGGCGCTGCCCTCGCTCCCTGCCCCGGGTTATCCCCTCCTCCCCCCCGCCCACCCTCACCCCCGCGGCCCTGATCGCTCCCCAATCCGGACTCCCCCATGTATGACGACTCCTACGTGCCCGGGTTTGAGGACTCGGAGGCGGTGAGTGCCCACGGCGGTGGAGGTGGGGAAGTTGGGGACATCATCACCCCTTCCCCCTCTACCTCCCATTCTGAGATATGAAAAATATCTCTACTGAGGGAGAGGGGAAGAGACTGTCGGAAAGGAAAGAGGATCATCTTCCCGCCGACTGTTTCTCCATCGTCCCCCCAGCCCCACCTCCCAGGGCCTGCGAACTCTGAGGCTGGGGTTGGCAGGGTGGGGTGGGGGAAGAAATCTTAGGGAAGATGAGGACAGGAACAGAGTTGAGCTCTTGGAGATCCCGGAAGGGGGAAAGGAAGCTTGGAGTTGGCGGCAGCCCCTGAAGAGGTATTGATAGGAGGAGGGATGTCACTAGAGTGAGGGGCACTAGGGATAGGGTTAATGTGGGGTTGTAGAAGAAAGGTGGGAGGGCGAGCTCTATAGGAACAGGACACCAGGGAAGAGTTTAAGGGCTCTGAACTGCTTGGACGAGCCAGAAATACATGGTTTTGGGATCTGGATGCATTTTGGAAAGACAGGACAACTAAGTGGATATGAAACACCTGGGAGACTAAGGGAGGTGGGGTAGATACAGGAGGCGTGGGCCCCTTCTAGCCAAAATGTGGTCAGGAGCCTCCTTTGAGAGGGATCCCCCAAAGGGGCCCCAAACTGTAGAAACCCCTTCTTCTGCTCTTGTCCCCAAGGCCTTTGCTTCTTTCCTGCCTTCAAAACTTCCTCTTCTCCTTACACACCTCCTGCTCAAACTCCTGATCAAAGGCTGAGACCTGAGCACTGCACACATAATTGGGCTAACTGGGCCAGAGATTGAATTGCCCACCAGACTCCTGGTATTGCCTACACATGGCCACTCAGGTGCTAGATAACTCCTTTGCTTTCTCAGCAGAAAAAAATATGGGTGATAGGGCTGAGGGAGCTAGAGGATGGAGGAAGCTTTTTGCACAGGGAAACAGGCGACCGATAAATATTTAATTTTCATCTTTGCTTTTATCTCCTGACTCTTTGGAGACAAATCAGCTCATTAGGCAAGGATTCTGGTGATCTTAGGGAGGTGGGGTGATTGGGGGAAAAGGAGGGAAGTATGCTGGGGAAGGCAGAGCAAAAGGTTGGGTACCAGCTTTTGGCCCCCTGACGCTTGCCCCTCCCTTCTCTCCTGATTCCATGGAGAAATTCCTGAATGTCCCAAAAGATGTCTCTAAGATTGTAGGTGGAGGTAATGGGTATTAGTCAAAGAGGTTTTTGATGGGGCAGGTTTCAAGTTTTCTCCCATCCATCTCTGACCTTAACCAAATCCTAGGTTAGATGTGGCCCGAGGGATCCAGGAGGTACATCCTGGTAAGGGAGGTAAGAGTACCAGTGGTACCCTCAATGCTCCCAGTTGGGGGTTCCCTTTGCTCTAGGCTGTACCACAGGGGGCTAATTGTCTGGCATTCTGACTCATTGTCCAAGGCTTTATGGGTCTCATCTGTGCTGTTTGTTGAGGGGGCAGCTGGCACTACCCAGGGTGTCAGCTTATGCCTGAGAAGGGATGTTTGAGACCAGAGGGACCTGGCAGTTCTTTCTTATCCCTGGTGAATGAGCAAAGGATTTCTCTGAAAAGCTTAGACAAGTGGCAGAAAAATGTCACTCAGAAAAGAGGAATAAAAATTAGGAGGGAGAGAACTTGGTGGGGATGTTAAAGGGAGCAGCTTTTATCTTGGCCGTTCTCTACCCTACTCTGATTCCTAGATCTACCATCTCCTCCCCCAATGCCCTCCACCTACTTCAATCCTCCTTCTCTCCAGGGTCCCCACTGAAGCAGTAGGAGGCAGATCCAGGCTCTAAATAAATCCACAGGCTCATCTTCCTTCTTTCCTTTCCTTGTGCCAGGCAAGAGCGGTGCTGCAGCCTGCCCACACATTCACCAGGCAAGGGGGGCACCACCAGGGCACCATGCCAACTCTCAGCAGCTCCACAGCACTGTGCCTCTGGCTGCCTTGTGTGAGGGGAAAGAAAGAACTTGGGTCTCCAGGGTCTGGCTTGGCAGGACAGCCTTGCCTTCTCCAAGGTAATGGCAGGGTACTAGGTCTGTGTGCTAAGAGTAGTAGATCATAAAGATTTAGATAGATGAGCCCTTATAGAACATCTAGTCCTATACTCTCATTTTACAGATGAAGGAGCTGAGGTCCAGAGAGGTGAAATTATTTGTCCAAGCCCAAATACTTAGTATAAGTAGCAGAGTCAGGTTTGGAACCCAGGTCTACTGACTACAGATCCAGTACTCTTTTTTTTTTGGAGGGGCAATTGGGGTTAAGTGACTTGCCCAAGGTCATATGGCTAGTAAGTGTTAAGTGTCTGAGGCTGGATTTGAACTCAGGTCCTCCTGACTCCAGGGTCAGTGCTCTATTCACTGCAGCACCTAGCCACCCCTCCAGTACTCTTTTTACTATACTATGTTGCCTCTGGCATGTGACACAGGAAAAAGTACTAGCTTTGGAGTTTGAAGAGCTGGCTTCAAACCGATACCACTTAAGTGACCTTGGATAAGTGACTTAAACTCTCTTTGCCTGAATTTCCTCATCTGTAAAATGGAGTTGGACTCAATGGCCCCTGAGGCCCCTTTCGGTTTCGGATCTATGGTCCTGTCTGTTTAGAGACATTTATTTATAACCTAAGGGGGGCAAGGGTGGAAGGGGAAACAATTTAATCTTGATGCTCCAAACAGGTAGGTAAGTTGAGGCTGGGAGTGGATGAATTGTTGATGTGTATTTTGGAGGGAGTTTTCATGCTGGCAAATACTTAGAAGGATGAAGTTACAAACTGGGATACTCTAATCTTCCTCCAGATCCTAGAATAGATATTAAACTCCTTACCTACTATGTCACTGCTAGACACTGGGAGTGATACCAATATGAATTAGGTACTGGGGGAGGTACACAATATAAATATTACATCATTCCTGCTTACATCTTCAGGGGAGTAAGAGGCAAATATTATATGAAATCAAATGTTAAACTAGGTGCCCACAAGAGGTATGAATGAAGTGCTACGAAAGATAAGAGAAATCACTTCAGACTTGAGGGTGGGTGAAAGAAAATGATGAAGCTGACTCTCAAGTAAGTAGTTAATAATAAATGAGTGTTTGTGGATCAAAAACCCAAATGATTCTTCCTGATTCTGCTCCCCCCTGGGGCAGAAAGAGGAGAGAGCTTACATAACAGTGCCTGAGGGTTGGGGTGGTAGTGGAAGGGAGTCTCCGAATGATACTGAATGCCATAAGACTGAGGGACATTCCCATAGCCCAACCCTGGGGATAATCAGGCCTACCTTCAAACCTCAGAACACATCTAACTGCCAGGGGTATAATAAATGTTTATTGTATGAATGAGTAAATGGGGATTCCAGTCTATTATTTGACTCTCAGAGGTGTAGCACAGTGAGTGGGTTCCTCTTCTATGTAAAATCAAAGACTCCATCAAAATCAAGTCTCCATCATCCTTTTTCCATGGTTCCAAGCCACCTTTTTTTTTTTTTTTAAGACTGTGAGGTCTGGATACTGGACCTGATATGGAATGGAGAGCTATGGTGAGAGGGCAGATTTGTGCCCTAGGTTTATTTTCTTCTCACACCTAACTGGTCTCTATCCCCAGTCAAAAAGCTCTGGCTCCCTCTGTCAAAAGTGTTCTTAGATTTAATGTCTGTAAGCCTAGGAATATCTAGGAAGCTGATCTGATGTCCCTCCATCCATTCTTTCAACAAACTCTCATCTAAACTTTCCATCCTATGGACAGAATCAGACTCAAGATTTCTTGTCTTCTAGATACAATGAAGCAATTCAATGCAGTGAGATGAAGACATGATGTAAGACAAAGACCATTGACTTTAGAGTCAGAGGTCTGAGTTCAAACAATAGTTCTGCTATTTGCTATCAGTATAACCATACAGTGTTTGCATTTCTGAGTCTCAGATTGTTCATTTGTATCTTGTGGGGGTTGGAATAAGGTCCTGCCCAACTTGAAATGCTATGAACAAAGCTGTTCAAAACTTTTATCCTGAGGGGCTTTCTTCATAAAGGGGGAAACTAAGATTGAAAGACTCCTTCCCCCTTGTTCCAGAGTCCAGTTATCTGCCCTTCTCTATTTCTTGTTTCTTTACAAGAGAAAATCTTGTACACTCAACAGTCTTTATCTCACTGTTCTTACATGCAAGGACCCTTGCTTTTAGAGAAAGGAAACACTGCATTTAGAACTTAACAGAATCCAAGTGATTCAATTGTACCTTCCCCAAATCCAGGTCCTTCTCCTTGCCTGAGTTGCTTGGTACCAGCATAGGTCTCTAGAGGCTGACATCCTGGGGATTGTAAGGGAGTGGGTCAAAGAACATCAGGTGGATGGGAGGGGCTTTTCCTTACAGGTGCTTGGGAGCTGGTACAAGGGAGACAGCTGCACCCAGCTCTGATGCCCTAGCAAGTGGGGGAGAAAAAGGGCCAAGGAAGTGACTACCAGAAGCTGGCACTCATTATTTCCCTTTTCAACCTAAGAGGAGGCTCGAATTGAAGAGGGTGGGATTTCATTGCCCAGGGAGAAGATGGGTATAAGTACACAAGAGAGGGTCAGTGCCATGCATATCTGATTTTTTTGTTGTTCAGCCAGCTCCCTATGACTGTCAGGTATCTTGAAAGGACACCAATCAGATCCTTTAGGAGGAGGCAGGATTCCTGGGTATTATCTCTGTTTGAGGTTTCCTCTGTTTGCCATGAAAGACAGGAAGAAGTGGGAAGGAAAGGGGAAAAGGAAGTATAGCAGGTATTTTATAAAAACAGTACTAAGTTAGCTTATAGTTCAAGTCCAAGTGTGTTGGGGGACAGGCAGAGTAGATCCTGGAAAACAAAGATTTTGGTGGCTTTTTGACCAGCTTCTATAATTTGATGCTCAGCCATGGGGTCACTTGGTAGTGTGAAAACAATAGAATCCTGGCAGTTCTCCCTCCTCCTCCTCCCCCATGGAAGAGATGAGAGGGAGAGTGTTATAACACTTTCAGGATACTCTGCTGGCTTATGCGGTCTCCACACCACTTTTATATATAGAATGTACCCTCTCTGGTGGTGCTCAACCCTGGGATCACTGCCTCTCTCTCCACCTAGGGTTCAGCAGATTCCTATACTAGCCGACCATCTTTGGATTCATACCCCTCCCTGGAGGAGGACAGGGAGAGTGCCTGTCGAGAGGTGGAGAGCCAGGCTCAGCAGCAACTGGAGAGAGCCAAGGTATCCAATGTGTCCTGCCACTCCTGATTTTTTGGTCTTCCCCATCCATCTTACTTCTACTTCTAGTGTATCAAGAGTTAGGGAAGGAGGATAACTCAGAAACTGAGAAGAAGCTCCTTGCCCCTCTTCTCATTGGTATTCTTTGCTAATTCCTCTTCTAGCACAAACCAGTGGCATTTGCTGTGAGGACCAATGTCAGTTACTGTGGGGTGCTGGATGAGGAGTGCCCTGTCCAGGGCTCAGGAGTCAACTTTGAAGCCAGAGATTTCCTGCATATCAAAGAGGTGAACTTTGTCCTATTCTGAAACTTGAGTGTCTTTGATTTCCTAGGTCTCCCACTGAGATTCCAGCTCCTACAAACCTTCAAATTACCATCTGAACATTAGGACCCTAACTCTCCAGTCCCCAACCTAACCAACTCTTAACTATTCTCCTTGCCCCCTCCCCTTAATTTCTTTTCTCTCCTTTCCCTCTTCCTAGGGGTCTCATGGAGACTTATGGAGAGCACCCCTCAATTCCTTCCCCATCTTTGGGGGGTGAGTCAGAGCTGAGGTTGAGGAACCCCAACACCCTGTGGGGATGAGAAGGGTCAAGGCTCTGGGCAAAGCCCCTAGACTCTTATTTTCCTCTGGAGGCTGCTAGGTGGCTCAGGGAAATAAGCTAGGGATGTGGAGTTGGGAGAACATGAGTTAAAATTCTGTTTGAGATTAAATGAGATATAATATGTAAAGAGTTTTGCAAATCTTAAAATGCTTTATAAACGCTAGCTATTATTATTACATTCCCTTCTTGCCTTACACCTAGGCCAAATCACTGACCTACTCTCTGGCTCCAAACTTAGGATCTAAAACTGTGGAGAAGAAATGAAGAAGGAATTGCCCCTTCTCCTGCACCCTTTTCCTAATTCCTGAACTGCCTTCCCTATCTGCTTCCAGAAATACAACAATGACTGGTGGATTGGGAGGCTAGTGAAGGAGGGTGGGGATATTGCCTTCATCCCCAGCCCTCAGCGTCTGGAAACCATCCGCCTCAAGCAAGAACAGAAGGCTAGGTATGAGACAGGAAGTAATATGGGGAGGATTAAGTATACGGAAAAACAGGACCCACTCACTTTCTTCAAATCTCTTCTCTCTCTTCAACCCTCCTCCACACCCCCCATTCTCCTAATCCTGGTCTAACTTCAGGAGATCTGGGAACCCTTCTGGTGATATTGGCAACCGACGTTCCCCTCCCCCATCTCTAGGTAATCTCCTCCCTTCCCATTTCAGGTGGAAAAAGGGTTCAGTGGGGGAGGGAGAGATCTTCTCATAATGACTGATTGGGAAGAGGGTGGGGGGAGGGAAAGGTATAGTGCTGGGGGATGCTGGCACCTCCCCCACAAGGTGGGGCCACTCTCACCTCACTGACTAGTATGGGTGTGGGTGTGGGGAAGACGGGGGCCACCATGTCTCTCCCAGGGCTCCCTCCCCCCTCACCAACCTCAGTCTCTTATTTCCTTTTCCAAAAAGCCAAACAGAAGCAAAAGCAGGTGAGTGCAAGGATGGGGTTGTGGGCTAGGGAGGCTCAGAATTTATGGGGAACTCTTAGAATTTCCCCCTACCAGGCTCTCCAGTCTCCCCCTTTCTCCTCCAAGCCAGAACAGATGAAGTGCAAGTTGAATCAGCTGCCCAATCCAAGAGAAATTTTGTGGGAAGGGTCATCTAGGAGGAGGGGAGGATAGTGAGGATACACTGAGAATTTAGGGCAAAGCTTGAGGAGGAAACCCTCATTTTCCACACGGTAGGACAAATCTTTACTTTGACTTGTCTCTCTTCCCCTTCCTTTCCATCTTACACACTTTCTACGACTCTAGGATCTCTAATTGTAGGAAATGAAGCAGAGCAAAGAAAGAAACTGAGGACAAGAGGTCTGGAAGGATCAAGGCATCCTGATTTTCTGCTTGCCGTTCATACCTCCCTGCTTCTATCCTCAACCCTATTTATCCTACCCATGTCCAATGAATAGTCATACATAGTGCGTTAGGGAGGAGAGGTGTCCTTTCATGAATGATGGGACCCCATGTGGTTGTGGTGTTCTCTGACCTCTTCAGGCAGAACATGTGCCCCCATATGATGTGGTGCCCTCCATGCGACCTGTGGTGCTTGTGGGGCCTTCCTTGAAAGGCTACGAGGTAAGTAGGTAGTGGTCTTCCAGCCCAACTCGCCATCTTGACTATGTGCCCCGAGCCTCTGTCACAGATGTCCACTATCCAGGGCAAGGTCTGAGAGAATGCCAAAGGCAACAAGGAGATCTGATCTCCTACCCAGTGGAATAAGGGATATATGTGGAGATGGGACTATGTTATGGAGGACGGAGCATGCTATCCCTTTCCATAGGGCTTTCATATCCAACCAGTCTAAAGTGTTTCCGTGCCCTCACCCATCAGGTCACAGACATGATGCAGAAGGCACTCTTTGACTTTCTCAAGCATCGATTTGATGGCAGGTGAGTCTCCCCTGCAGTTGCATAGAGTGGAGTCAGACACTCCCTAATCCACTGTGCCTGCAATGCAGTCATTTTTGAGGGCGTAATTGGGTGGCCAGACTTGAAAAGACAGCTGGAGTTAAGCTTTAGAGTTCAGTAGTGACCCTCCATTCTACTCTCCAGGATCTCTATTACTCGAGTTACAGCTGACCTCTCTCTGGCGAAAAGATCGGTGCTCAACAACCCGGGCAAGAGAACTATAATTGAACGCTCTACAGCCCGATCCAGCATTGGTGAGAGCCCTTCCCAGCTCACACAAAGCTGCTCCCAGTCCCCCCTAGTCTCTTTATTCCCTCCACCCCCTCCATTTGCTCCCAATCTCATCACATCCCATCGCTGCTCCACCCATGCTACAATGCCACCCTATCACCCATTCCCACCAAGGTACCCTAACTCTCAGTCCTTCGGAAAGCTGAAACAGAATGTTTTTGAGAAACACTTTGACTCAGCAAATATTTAAGCCTTACTGCTTATATGGAACTAGGCTTGGTACTAGAGATTCACATCTGAAGTTAGATAGCCACTGCCCTCAGAGAATTTACAATCTACTAGAACGTTTATGGTCACAAGGCAGTGTGGGGAAAGGCAGACTCTTGGAAACATCCCAAAGTCCTGGAGTTTCCCCCTCTGGGGGTGGGGGGCACCTGCTGACCACTCCCCCCACAGCTGAGGTACAGAGTGAAATCGAGCGGATCTTCGAGTTGGCCAAGTCTCTGCAGCTGGTAGTGCTGGATGCCGACACCATCAACCACCCTGCCCAGCTGGCTAAGACCTCTCTGGCCCCCATCATCGTATATGTCAAAGTGTCCTCACCCAAGGTCAGCAGGGAGGTGCAAGGGGGATGGGGATGGTGCCAACCTGGGTCCCCCAAACCTACCAGGGATGAGCCTGCTTAGCTTGGTGTCACTGCCTAAGGCAAGCATGTTTGTGGTCTCTTCCTGCCTACTAGCAGCTGGGCTTATTTTCCCTTATACCTTTCATAGTCACCATACCCAGCTCCACTCATGTCCCTGAAGACAGCATACCAAGAACCTCCCCCATTCCCTTGAATGACATCATGTCCAATTTTGCTCATGATCCCTCCCGAGAGACATTGTGTCCATGTCTATTTGTCCCCTAGGTGCTTCATCGTCTGATCCGCTCCCGGGGAAAGTCACAGATGAAACATGTGAATGTTCAGATGATGGCATATGACAAACTGGTGCAATGCCCACCAGTGAGTGCATAAGCTCTGCTCCCACTTTGCTTTTAGGGTCTGGTTGGGGTGGACTGGGGGAAGCATGGAAGAAGCAGCTTGGATCTTCATATGTAACCTTAGGCAAGATGCTTAACCTCTCTGGGACTCAGTGTAAAATGATGGAGTTGGATTGGATGGCCTCTGAAGGCCCTTCCACCTTGAGATCTGTGACCCCCATGTTTGCTCCCCTCCTCTCCCTCCTACTCCCCAAGGAATCTTTTGATGTGATCCTGGATGAAAACCAACTGGAAGATGCCTGTGAGCACCTGGCTGAGTACTTGGAAGTGTACTGGAGAGCTACTCACTACCCAGCCCCAGGGCCTGGCCTGCTGGCCCCCCCCAGTGCCATCTCTGACCTTCAGGTAACCAGACTTCCTTCAAACCAAGTATCTTAGTTACTATTCCCTTCCTAAACTATTGCCAAGGCAGACATTCGTCTTCAAATCTCTGCAGAGTAAGGGATGATGAGTTGGTTTAGCAGACAGTTTCTACTAGTGGGCAGAAATGAAACGAGACAAGATGAAGGTCTGATGGGCAGGGACGGCAAACTGCAATATAGGCAGAGGAGAGGAAAGTTAAGAACATTCAATCTGTGTATAGCTAGGAGAGGAAAACACAGCACCCATCTCCTTTCAGTGCCATAGAGGGGATAGGGAAAAGTGTGATTAAACTACATTCCCCCATTTCTGAGGAAGCAAATCACCTTCTTTAAGTGTGGTCAAGAAGAGACTCATTCTAGCTCCTCTTTTCCCCACATCTCAAGTTCTGCCTGCCTAGAAAATGGTTGGGGAGAGGATGAGAGGGAAGTCAGTTTTGATTTTGCCTTGATGTCATGCCCAGAACCAGCAGCTGCTGGGGGAAGGAGGAGGGGAGTGCTCACCCCTGGAGAGGGACAGCCTGATGCCTTCAGACGAGGCCAGTGAGAGTTCACACCAAGCTTGGACTGGATCTTCTCAGCGAAGTTCTCACCATCTAGAGGATGAGTACACCGATGTCTATCAAGATCTGTACCAGCCACATCGTCAGCACACATCAGGGCTACCCAGTGCCAATGGGCACGACCCTCAAGATCGGCTCCTGGCCCGGAACTCGGAGCATAATTACAATGAAAGGAACTGGCAGCGCAACCGGCCTTGGCCTAAGGACAGCTACTGAACTCCTTCCTCATGCCCTGCCCTGGTCTGTCCAAGGGAGCGGAGGAGGAAATGGGAATAGCAGGGCACGAGCTTACTGGCAGGTTGGAGTTAAGCTAGCATTAGGCTGGCACTAGGCTTAGCCCCCTAGGTCCCCTTGCCCAGCTCTGGACCCCAATATTCCAAGAGCTATAGGTGGCCCTTTTACCTTCTGGGTTAAGGACCCCATGCTCTACACTTTCCAAGTACTAGCTGTATACAGTTCTGTACCCCTGGCACCTCTGTCTTCTCTCCTGCACAAGAAGCTGTCCTCACTGGGCAGCACCCTCCAGTCTAAGCTTCCTGTAGAAATGGCCTTCCATTTCTTGCAGACTCAGGAAAGGGATGTCCCCCTAAAGGTGACTGGGAGGTGAAGAGGGGCCATGGCAAGGGGCAGTGCCAAGTTCCAGTAGAGAGTAAGGGTCCTATTGCTCCATCAATCAAGGGATTCAGACTTTGAGATCCTTATAGGACCCCTCTAGCCCTGAAACCACATGTGAGAAATGAGACAATCACCCCATTTCCACACCTTAATTTCGCTTCTATTCATCCATTCAGTGGTCAAGGTGTGTGTGTGTGGGGGGGGATAAGGTTGGAGATGACAAAAGCAATCACCGAACTATGTGGGGAGAGAGAAAGGGGCCACTTGGATAACTTAGGGGAGAATACGAGTCAAGAACAGGAGACAGTTGGGCCCTCTCATTTTCTAGGATTCTTCTGACCCAAGTGATTACCCTTCAAAACTGGGGTCTGAGGGGAAGTAGAAGCAAGGGTACAGAAGTCAAAAAGGAGTTAGTGGGGAAGTAGCAGCATTGAGAATATTAAACAGTTCTGAGGGCCCCTCATCTGCTCCTGTGTTTTCCTTTAATTCCTTCTCTACCCTGTCATGACCAATGAGGGCCATGGACCCCAAACTTTTCTTCTTGCCTCATATACACAACTATTTAATTTACAGTTAGGCCGGGGCAGAGAAAAGGAGCAGAGGTGAGGAGTCTCTTCTGGCTTCTGGACAACCTAACTGCATCCCTCCCAAATGACTGTGTAGCTGAGGCCATGGCCTCCACCCTGCTGTCATCACCAATAAATATCATGTACTGTCTCACCGCACCCCACCACACCCTTCCCAGGGTCATGGTCTTTTGTACTGAGCGTGAATGTCATACTGGATGGCTTATATCTGGAGTGGAATGAAGAAATTATCTGGTTTTCCCTGAAAAATCCATTGTTAGTGGGAAAAGGGGAGAGGAATAAGGCTTATGTTGTCTGCCCACACCTATATCCAAGAGCTTAGAAGAAGTATTCACCAGAACATAAGGGAATGACACAGAAAGGAGGCTGGGTTTGGTCTAGGTCTCTTATTTCCTATTTCCTTTTCTTCAGGGACTCAGGATCCCCAGGCCATAGAGGGCCTGGTCCCCTTCCACCTCTAAACTTATGATCCCTTTCTAACTTAAGATTCTGAGGAGCATAATGCAAAGTGTAATGGATCAGGATTCTTGTCCTAACAATATCGGTAACTCATAAGCAAATCATTTCATCTATTTGGGTCTCAAAATGTGGTAGCTGGGTTAGATAATTTTCAAAGTCAATTTAGCACTGAGATTTTGTGGCTAGATACATTAAGTATTCCCTCAGTCATGACTCCATTTCCTGCTAGAATCTGTCTAGCCTCTTCTGATGGGCAAGGGTCCATTAGTAGCAGGGGGTGAATAGTTGTCATGGGGAGGGAGTGTGGTGCTAAGTCTTTAGCTCAGTTTCCCAGTTATAAATGATCATACTGGTTTTTCTGAGTACATAGAATTCACTATTGCCCAGGAAAGGCAGTCCTGACTGCTTCCTTGGAGTCTGCAGTCTTTCCCTGTGGGCAGTGACTTCTAGGACACAGTGCTGGACACAACTGTGCTCTTACCTGAAGTATCAACCATCCTCACATTTCAAACACACTTCAAGCTGGCTGTCCCCCTTACCTTGCAAAACTCCCTGCAGGATATTTAGTGTAATCATGGAAATAAGCTCAGGGTGTCACTGCTAGCCTGCTGCTAATCTCACAAAAGCACCCCCCCACACAGACAGAATGCTCTGAAGTTTGTCCGGCATAAGTCTTCTCTGGGTTCCCATATCAGTTCCTTTTCTCAACCCTTCCACTGCCCTTTTGGATCTCCACTGGCCCAAAGTTTCTGCTCCCAAAGGAATTTAGTAAAAATGAGCCCTGCTCTCCCCTACTATTCTCACATATATCTAGAAACTAGGTTTTTCTTTTGTTTCTGTCTTCGAAATGTCAGGCAATGCTCAGGAGGTGAGTTAGGAAATGGGACTGACTAAACACATACATAATGTTTATATATTTATTCCCAGAACATACAAATTTTCATCTCAGAGAATAGAAAACAGAACTGTTCACAGCTAGTAATTGAGATTCAGACAGTCAGCCAGTCCTACTCTGACCCCACAATATTTGTTTAAAAAAAAATACTCCCCTTGGGCCAGGAGTGGCCTGAGTATGCAGAACATTTTCTCCCTGGCACAGCAGCTATACACAGGTCAAATGCTTTTGACTTGCTTTATAAGCCAAATGGGAAAAGGTGATCAAAGTGACCATGAAGAAAAGCTGCCAATGTCAAAAAGCCTTCATGGTATTAGTACCCCCGGATCACTCCAGGCAATGCTGCTGTGGCTAGTGCAATCAGAAGACTGTGCCAAAGAAGGTTTCATCCGAACACCCAAGGGCCTGTTCAGTCTAGGGGAAAATGACAACCCAATGCCCAACTGAGAGCCGGAGGGAAGTCTCTACTATCCTAGGAGAGCCCACAGATGGGTATGGTGAGGCCAGTTAGCAGTTGTTTGCTTTACTCCTACTTTAATCCCCACCTCTTACCTCCCCTTACAGCCCTAATCACAGGCCTTGGAACCTGTTCCAGGAATTAGGCAGGATGTTCTTAAATGCTTCCTTCAGCCTCCATCACCCAGTGGGAAGCTGAAAAAGGAGATGTGAAGGCCCAAAGGAGCAGCAGGAAGGAGCCGCGGAGCCTCTGACACCCAGGAAAGGGCGGCGGGTTAGGCAAAGATGGTCTCTTCGCGCCGTTTCTTGGTGAGGATGGTGCCCGGCTTGTGCTGGGCATCAGGGTGGTTGGCTAGCTCCGGGGGACAGGATGACACAGGGCTCTCCAGTATGGCCTGCTTCAGCTCATAGAAAACAGCAGAGTCCTCCTTGGTGAGAAAGGTGATGGCTACTCCACTCTTGCCTGCTCTCCCTGTACGTCCAATACGGTGGATATAATCTGGGGAGTGGGAAGAAGTTTATGATTAGGTACGAGTCCACTTCACCAAGATCAATAACATCTGAAGACCCTATCCTCCTTGCTACATGTTCTTTCTGTATCTGGAGTTGTGACTTGTCCTCCAGGGCACCTCATTTTTCTGGGACTGTCTGGATATGACTGCCCTAGGGGCCACAACTGAGAACGTAAGATTTTGTTTCCACATCTCATTATCTTTGCCCAACTCTTTCCCCCAACAGCCTAAGGACATTATTTTTTTTCCCCAATGGAAAGGGCACAGATCACTCGGGCATGAACAAGATAAGGTTGGAGAAGGGGCTAAAGGTCTTCCACGGTGAGGGGTGAGAGGAAGTGCCTTTGATGCTGAGTGTTAGACATGAAAATAGTGGTCAAATGAGAATGATGGGCTTGAGAGATTGTCATGGAAAACTCGGGATTGAGGTAACTTAATTTCCTTCTTACCTTCGATATTTTTGGCCATGTCATAGTTGACGACCATAGACACATCCTGAATATCGATACCACGACCAGCCACATCGGTGGCCACCAGTATGTCCTTGGCGCCAGCTTTGAGATTGGAGAGTGCAAACTCACGCTGCTCTTGCCCCTTCCCACCATGCAGTGTGCAAGCATTGTACTGCGGAGAGAAGAATGAGGTCAGAAGAGGGCATTTCATTCAGAAAAGGGCAGAATCGCTTAAGGGACCAAGAAAAGAGACACTGATCTGGAGGACAAAGCAATAGTGTTCTGAGGGGGTATGCTATGAGCAAGAATGAGTGAGAGAGTCAAATCAGCAGAGGTCGAGGAGAGGAGAGGAGTGGTCGGGTTGGATGCTGTAAATACAAGAAGAAAAGCAGAGGGGAGAATGAAGAGATCAGGCAGGACAGAGGACGGCATGAGCAGGGGAGTGTACAGAACTGACTGAGGTGGTGAAGGTTAAAAGTTCAGCAGAAGGAATACACTCAGTCACCACCACCAGAGAGAAGGAGCCTGCACTGTAAGACTTCACCCCACCCCAGCTCTGGGCTTGTTAGGTGCCTGCTCCACTTTGCATCCTCAGACCCCTGACAGGAGGAGAAGAACCTTTCCTTTGAATCTGAGTAGGACTCAAACCACAGACTGTTGTGGTTGTCATTACTAGGTTGGCCTAGCTCTCCTGACTCTGAGATCGTTTCCATCATACTGTCCTTGGCTTCTAGGATCCTGAAAAAGGGACAGAAGGGGCGGCTAGGTGGCGCAGTGAATAGAACGCCGGTCCTGGAGTCAGGAAGACTTGAGATCTGGCCTCAGACACTTGATACACTTAATAGCTGTGTGACTCTGGGCAAGTCACTTAACCCCAATTGCCCTCCAAAAAGAAAAAAAAAAGGGACAGAAATGGGTTAGAAAAGAATCCCATAGTTTGTGGCCGATGCCCATTAGTCTAGGTTTCTTTCTTCCCCTAACACTCACCCCCATCTTTTCTAGGGACTTGGCCAGCACATCGCAGCCCTTCTTTTGGTTGACGAAGATGATGATGGGTGGGTCGAAGCCTTGCTCCAATATTGCTAAGAGTTTTTTCCTGGGTTAAGAAGAAAAAGATTAGTAAAAGGTAGGATCCTGCAAATGAGCTCTCCAGCCCATTGACTGGACACTCAGAACCACAGGAAAGGTACCTGCAATGGGATGACCTACTTTTACCCCAATATAAGCTCCCCAAGACTGCCTGGGGAACAGCTGCCAAAGGAAAAATAGCAGAGCAGAGTAAGCAAACCCCATTTAACCACTTTGAGTCTTAAAATTTACCATTCTAGTCCCCTCCTCACTCTGCCTCCCATCAATACTCCACCCCCAAACCAGCTCTAGTAGCTATACCCTGACTCAGACGAGAGGTGTCTTGAGTCCTTTCCCACCCTAGTCAGCCTGCCCTTGGTACCTTTTCTCTGACTCTGACATGAGGAACACCTTCTGCTCCACACGCTCATGAGGCTTGCCTGCAGAGCCAATGTACACCACAGCTGGACGCCGCAGGTAGCTGCGGGCCAAACGTTCCACAGCTGGAGGCATGGTGGCTGTAAACATGACTGTCTGTAGGAACAAAAGACAACCATCTCAATCTCTTATCCTTTCACACCCACCTGAGTTTAACTGAAGATGCAGGACTTAAAGTGCTATGTATGAAGATTAGCTTTTTTTTTGTTTTGGAGGGCAGGGTAATTGGGATTAAGTGACTTGCCCAAGGTCACACAGCTAATAAGTGTTAAGTGTCTGAGGCCAGATTTGAACTCAGGTCCTCCAGGGCCGGTGCTCTATTCACTGTGACACCTAGCCGCCCCGAGAAGATTAGCTCTAAAATGAAATTTATGCCTTTAAATGCTGGGGGAAAAAAAGGAAAACCATAATGTCATTTAAAGTCCTTTTAAGATCTCATTTAAAGAGTGTAGGGCTCTCATGGGACTGACTTTCAGAGCAATGGTAACGATGAAGTCTTATTTGTTAGATGCTGTGAAAAACTCTCATAAGGTCTGAATGAAATGCCCTAGCCTTCTCAGCCACTGCCTAATTGTGTCCTCACCACGACAGCATCATGCCTGGTTGACAGTTTTCTCTGCCACCAACTTGGGCAAAAAAAGTGCCACCAGGTTCTTGCAGCATACCCAAATCCCCCCGAGTCCCGTGCAGAGATCCAGCCTTACCTGGCGATACTTATGCTTGCCTGACTCAAAGTTTGCCAACATCTTCTCTGGATCCTCAGCTTCATCTGTGTCTGGCTTCTGGTTGCTGACAGGCATGTGCTCAAGGATCTTCTGCACATCTGGCTCAAAGCCCATGTCAATCATTCTGTCGGCTTCATCCAGGACCACATAGGTGCAGCGACTCAGCACCAGGTATCGGTTCTCAAGCACGTCAATCAGCCTTCCAGGGGTGGCAATGACAATCTGCAAGAAGACATTCTTTTCTTCTCCTTGCCATTTACAGTCTCCCCCTAAGAAATGGCACTTCAATCCTGGGACATTTGTACCCCTGATGTATTTCAGCCCCAACTATGTCTGGCAGTGCAAACTGGCCAAAAATGATGCCCCACCAAGGCCACGTTAGATTCCTCCAAGAAAGAATGGACTAAATAAGTGAGGAGGGTGAGCAGAGGTAAGATCCAAGGGAACTTTCTAAGGGGAAAGGACGTATGAAGGTGGAATTCTACAGAGAGAGTGATAGAGGCAGGCAACTAAAGGCAGAAGGGCTAGGCCTTAGTACCCTAATTCTTCTGAGGAGATGCTTCATGCTTCCCTCTCCAACTCTGGGAGGAGAACCACAATTCAAACTTGCAAACTTATTCCCAGAGTGAGTTCAGAGGTATATATAGTGTCAATTAGCCAGATAAGACACATTACTCTTAATTCCACTAAATACCCAGAGAAGAAGCTCTCAAACAAGAACCAAAGTCTCATACAATGGAGTTGACTTGTTGGCTAAACAAACAAACCTCACAGCCCATGCGTAGTCTGAAACCCTGGTCCTCTCGGGAGATGCCACCAATGACAGCCACAGTACGGATACCTAAGGGTTTCCCAAACTTGATAGTCTCCTCTTCAATCTGCTGGGCCAACTCACGTGTAGGAGCCAAGATAATTGCATAGGGGCCCTGGTCCGACTCTTCAATCCTGTGACAAATGAAACCTTCCCATTATCATCGACCTTAGTTCGTTCTCTGACAAACCACTTCCCTTCTTCTTGTTCAGCTGGCAGGCCTTAAGGAGGTACAATCATCCTCAGGGAAGCTGGAGAATAAGGGGATTAAGGGTCATACTGTAGACTAGCAGGGCTCTCCAACTCCTAATTTTTCATCTATCTTTGGGAAGGACAGGTCTAGCCCTAGACTAGGAAGAAGAAAGTCTTTCCTATTCTTGAGGTCACTGGAACAGAACATACTAAAATTTTACTCATCAACTATTCCAGTGTTTCACACCATGCACAGTCAAGAAATTCTTCCTAATGTTTAAAGTAAGTCTATTTCTTCTTGTTCAGATATGTGATATCCCATCACAAACTAGAAAACAATTATTAAATCATCCTTCTTTATTCTGAACAGTCCCAGTTCCTTTTACCATGCTTGAATGGGAGTGAAGAGTCCTGGATGAGGAGTTAATTCTAGTGACAGTTATGTGACCCTGGATAATCTACTTCACCTCTCTGGGCCTCAGTTTCCTGTGCAGAATAAGGGGTTGGAGTAGACTACCTTGAAAGTCCCTTTCCAGCTATAAAAGCCTATATTCTGTGACCCCATCCATGGTCCTACTCCTTTGCTCTGGACTTCATTTAAGACATTCTGCAGGGGGTTGGAGAACCCCCAAATGGACCCATGTTTAAGAGGGGCCTGCTTACTTAAGAGGCAGAAAAAAGAAATCAAAGTTCATTTGTTGCCTCTGTTGTCTTCCACCCAGCTTCGCCCACTCCATCAGTTGTCACCTGTCAATTTTGGGAAGGGTGGTGATCCAGACCAACAGGGGGATAAGGAAGGCTGCTGTCTTGCCACTGCCAGTCTCAGCCACGCCGATAATGTCACGATTCTGTAGTCCAATAGGAATTGCCTGGCGCTGAATGGGTGTTGGTTCCTGCAGATATGCAAAGAAGTATCAGTATGTCCACACAGGATCATTCTACCAGGAATGTTAGTGAAGTGGGGGATACGCTCACCAAGTGAGGTTCTAAGGTAAAGGGATGTAGGAAATAAACAGAAACACCAACAGGCCAAAGCTTTTAGAAGAAGAATGCCCAGTTAGTCAGAAGAGAGCAGGCAGGGAAGGCTGAGTTCTTATAACTATGCCCCACTGGATCTCCCTGGCTCTACTCACCTTATAGCCACACTTGTCAATGACCTCCAGAATGTGTGGGGGCAGTGAAGAATCCTTCCAGGAGCGGATGGGATTGGGGATCTTACCACCCTTGGTGGTAATGCTGTAGTCTTCCCGGAAGATGCGCCAGTCTCTGTCCGTCATCTCATCCAGCTTTTTCTGGGACCAGTGCCTGTCGTCCCAGCGCTGCTTAGCTTCTTTCTTCCGAAGTTTTCGAAGTCGTGCCCTGGGAGAAGGATTGGGACCCTCACACTCACTTCTGTCGGGGGTGGGGGTACTGTATTTCACCCCGCCACCCTCAGCACTGGCCACTTACTCTTCCTGCTCTTTCTCTTCCAGGGTGCGTCGTTTCTCCATCAGGTCTCCATAGAAACGTGACTGTTCCCGTTTCTGCTGTTTCAGGTCAATGCCAGCAATAAAGCCTCTGCCTAACAACTGCACTTGGTGCCTTTCCTTGTACCTGGTAGTAGGAAAGGAAAAGGACAGGAAAAGTGGGTGTTCAGTTAGCAGGTCAGGAAGCAGAAGAGTGACAAATCTAAGCTCCTCTTCCTGACCAGGGTCTCTATTTTCCAGGAGAACAGGATAAGGAACCCTGTTTACAGTCACTGAGTCCTCCCGTTTGTTACTGATTTATTCTCACTGTTCCCACTCCACCACTTCCAGGATCATTTTCATGCACAAGGATACAAGGACCAAGAGTTCGAGTCCAAAGTCACTCACAATGGGTTGTAGTCTATAGACGTGTCCTCGGAGGCATCCCACTCAAAGACAAACTTCCTGTCGTTGAGGTGCCGTGTACGGCGCCGCTTCTTCACACCACCCAGGTAGCGTTCCTGCCAGGAAAGCAGAGCCCTGCCCATGAGGTTTGGGTTCCACCAGCCCTTTTCCCCTTCTCAGTGAGAGGCTGGCAAGGTCAGGTTATACCTTAATGGCATGCAGCTCCTTGCTCTTGTCCTTCTCTTCGCGAATCTTCTGCCGCCCTTCCTCATCCTCGTTGCCGTTAGTTTCTCTCTCCATCCTCTCCCTGCGTTCCCGGCGTTCCCGCTCTTGAGGGTCTTCTATAGGCCAGAAGAAAACAAAGTAAGGATTAGCAGAAGAGAAGGAAATGAACGGGAAAATAAGCATAGTAACAAGCAAAAAAAGAAGGAAATACAGTCCTGATACAAGGAGAATTATGCTTCATGGCAAATCTATCATTTCATCTTGCCCACATATCAAGACCCAAGAAGTCGTCATCCTTCCCTAGTCTCCCCATCATCCAATCTACATTGTTTCATCTAGAAGCACACTCACCCAGCATCTTCCTGCCCAGGTCTTGGAAGTGTTTCCTTTTCTTTCTTTCCTCCTCAATCAGCTTCTGCCTCTCTTCTACTTCCTGCTGCCTCCGTTTGAGGGCTTCAGCCTCTCTTTCTGCTTTAGAGAGGAACTTGGGCTATACAAATGATTAGCGCAGTCAATAAAGATACAAAACCATCTAACCAATGCAGAGAAAGGAAGGGGATAAACCCAGAGTTCTAGGCACCAGGACCCACGGGGAGAAACAAGTCATATATGTGAATTCTTACCTTGGCCTCAGCTTCCTCTTCAGCCTTCTTCTTGGCCAGAAGTTCCTCCAGAGATAAGGGCTGGGCCTGCAGATATTAGTGGAATATTATTGGCACATAAAACTCCCCTTTCTCTGAAGACTGTCAGTGGCTAAGGAATACAGGCAGTGAGTAAAGAAAGGAATCTGTCCATTCCCTTACTTTTGGCTTCTTTTCCCCATGGTCATCGTCTTCATCCTTCTTGGAATCTCTGTCCTTCCGGGATTTAGAGTCTTTTCCTCGGCCAGGGGATAAACTTCAAGGCGAGGGGGAGAGAAAAATCCCATGTTACCACCTTGTCTCAGGCCCTTTATTTATGCATGCTTAGATTGCGCCCCAGACAGAGTATGACAGAAAAGCTGAGGGAGAGTCAGAATGCAACAAGACCTGCCAATCAGCCACCTCTTAAGGGAATCGTGGCAAGCAAGATAACTGTTCCTTGTCTACAGTTGAACACAGACTGAATCTCTGTTCTCTATTTTTCTTGAATTTCCTCCACTAAGCCAATATGGGCAAATAAGTCCTCAACTGGCCTTTATAAATGTCAAAGCTATTTTCTTCAAACTGGTTGCAGGCATGAAAAAAATGTTACTTATCTGTAAATGAACCAAAATTAACATGAATAACTTCTTAGATCCCACAAATAGCCCTTGCAGTCTCTTTCCCATTAACAAATATTCCCTCTTCCTCTAGCCCCACCCTTTTTCTCCTGAAGTCTTCCACTTGAGGTTAAGCTATGAAGAATTTGAAATAACCTCTAAAATATCAGCATTAAAAAAATATAACATTCTTCATTTGTTTTGTACACAGGGTTTATCAGAAGAACAAGCTGAAACAGTCTTATTTTTTATTCACATGTGAATAAATGGAGGCACTAAATCATTACGATAACAAAATTGGGCAATATGTTAACTCTGGTGGTGAATGGATAGAGACTTAAAAGACTTGTATTTTTTTTTCTAAAATTATATCTAAAGTTAAAGGTTATATATGAATCTAAAAATTATATATAATAACTTAGTGTTTGATAATCCTGGGAATATAAAAAATACTTGGGGAAGAACATTCTGTTAGATATATACTGTTCAGAGGAAGCAATCTGGTAGGAATTAGGTTTAAATCAGTATCATGCACATATACCATAATAAATTTGAAATGGATACTAGACCCGACTATCAAAGGTCAAACCATAAAAACAATTAGAAGAAAATAAGATCAGGTAACTTTCATAATGAGTCTGGCTAGGAGAATTCCTACTAAAAAAGGGATAGATCTTTTAAAATAAAACAGATAATTTTGATTATATAAATTTGAAAAGATTTTACATGAACACAATCAATACAACTAGGATAAAAGGGAAATCATGGATCGGGAAAATAAAAAGTTAGCATCAAATATCTCTGATAAGCATCAGATATCCAAGATCTCTAGGAAATTAAGACAAATACATAAGACCAAGAGCCATTTCCCAATAGATAAGTGGTGAAAGGATATGAACACAAATAGTTCTCAAACAGAGAATTTCAAACTATTAACAATCAAATGAAATACTACCCCAAGTTGCTCATATTAAGAGAAATGTAAAAACAACTTTGGGGTTTCATGTCACATCAATTATTAGCAACCACATGAAATATTACCCCAAATTCCTAATAGTACAAGAAAAAAAAACCGAGGCCTCACCTCACATCCAACAAATTGTTAATAATAATAAATGATGGAAAAAGTCAAGGTTGGAGATGCTGTGGAGAGATAGGTACACTAATGTATTACTGGTACAACTTCAAATTGGTCCAGCCATTTTGGAAAGCAATTGGGAATTATGTACAGAAAGTGAATGAAACGTCCATCTCTTTGACCCAGAGATCTAACTACAAGGCATATATCTAAAGAAGGTTAAAAGTAGAAACATTTTCTGATATAGCAAAAGATTAAATTAGTGGAGCTTAGTAGCAGTCACTACATAATTTCAAATGCCTTTTTAATAAAAAGTAACACGTGAACAAAGTCACCCCAGGGGGTTAAATGCTTCACTGATTTTTATATACTTTTATGCTAATTCATATTTTTATACTACCTTCGTTTCTGAATCTATTCTTCCCCACTCCATTACCCAGAAAGCTATACCTTATTACAAATAAAAGAAAAAGAAAAAAAAGCAGTTCAACAAAACACATCAACCAAGTCTAACAGTATAGGAAACATTCCATTTTCATAGTTCCCAGCCCTGCAAAGAAAGAAGGGAGGTTATGTGCCAATAATTTAAATCTACTTTTCTATCAACTCAGGGTCATTCATCATGCAGATGCAAAGGGCCAACTGAGTTCATATGCAGTCCTTTTCCTATTTCTCAGATACCTGGATCGTTTACGGTCCTTATCTCTTCTATGTCCATCCTTGTCCCGGTCCTTCTTGTTTCGATCCCTATCCTTGTCCCGATCTCGATCTTTATGTCGCCTTTCCCTGAAAGAACAAATTTAAGGAATCATTTATGTCATTCCCACTTCAACCATAAGAATCTCCTTTTTTCCTCTCTTTCCCTTTATCTCAAGCAGTATTTTCCTTCATTATTATCCTAAAGAAATGTTCCTCAAACTAGGAGATAGGGCTCTTAGGTAGATCATGAATGAGATCTAAAGAAGTTGTGTAGATCTGTTATATTGAGGGAGAAGGAAGTTGCCAAGTGACAAACAACAGCTGACTGGTGGTGGTAATAACTACAAATGACTTAGGATAAAGGTAGGGTGTAGAAACAGAGCTGGGCCAAGGCATATATATGCACTTTGGGCAAGATTTGAAATTTTCCATCATCTCTATTAATGAAGTATGAACGCAATTATACTTCTCAAAAGACTAGTTTATAGAGCTATAACAAGAGCAGCACAACAAAATTAGTTACTTATATACACTTAATAATAATTTTTTTTAAGCAATCGGGGTTAAGTAACTTGCTCAAGGCTACACGGCCAGGTGTTTCTGGGTGGGTGCTAAGTGTCTAAGCCCGGATTCGATCCCAGGTTATCCCGACTCTGGGGCCGGTGCTCTTACTCACTATGCTACCTGGCTGCCCCCCATTTAATAATAATTACAATACTTTCTTTGCTTTTAATGGCTGTAACATCACTGGCTATGTCATTCAGATGTGTTTTGCAGTGCTGTATCAATGAGCACCTGGTCTATAGTCTACATTCCATTGAAATCTGCAGTTCTTTCTCAGCTTTCCCCACTACAGACCTCTAACACACAAAGTACACAGCAACAAAATATGATTTACAGAAACATCTGTAACACTTCATTTGTACTGTGCTGTACCAAACAGAACTCTCTATTCTAAACTGCCTTAGGACAGAGACATCATTTTTACATGTTTATTGAATTCAACTGAATTAAATTCTCACTGGTGTTACTTTCCACAGGAGCCTCTGAATCTTCATTTTAACATATATAATTAAACTTAACACAAAATAACATTACGTGTGGGCCTCTGCAACAACCAAGTTTTCTAGCCTTAAAATTTACACTTAGAAAAAATGTTAAAACAAGGTCCTCTATTTCCGGTCCCACTCCCCCACCCCTTTTTACCACAGCCTAGTTGGCTGCCTGCTGTGCTTTTCCCAGGTCTAACTCTTTGACAAATGCAATGTGGAATCATGGGAGCTATCCCAGTGGGCATGAGCTGGAATCTCCAGTTCTTTCCCCCCTACCAGGCACATTTACCTTTCTGTAGACTTGGACCTGGAACGTGAACGAGAATGGCTGCCTCCTCGTCGTCGGTCCCTTGACCTGTGACGCTTCCGATCTTTGGAAGGGGAAGACTTTCGATCTCTGTCCCTCTCCCTCTCTCTATCAGGGGACCGTGACCTTTTCCTCTCTTCCTTGGAAGGTGATGTATCACGGTCCTTCTTATCATTCAGCTCTCCTGCCATCTGTTGATGTACAAGTAGTGATGGTGAAGAAACAGGGTAGTGCTAAACCACAAAAACATCTCACATTGGACATCGAAGGACAAAGCTGTGTCAGCTTGCCCTACCTGGACCTGAATAACATGTCTAAGGCCAGAGAGAATGCTTGGGAGGAAAAATTAAAAAAAAAAATAATAGTTAACATTTATTTAATGCTTTATGGTTTATAAAGATAGATACACACATACATACACACACTCTCATTTGATTCTTGTGACAACACTGTGAAGTAGATGTTACATTTTATTTCCATTTTAGAGACGCAAAAATTAGGCCTGACAGAGGTTAAATAATTATTGCACAGGGTCACACAGACACTAGAATGTGTCTAAGGCAGTTTTTGAACTCTCAAGTCTTTCTGACTCTAAGCCCAGTACTTAATCCTACCACCTAGCAACCAAAATCTAAAGAAAAACTTAAAAGTTTGAAATTACAATCCATAAGGCTGGTGATTGCAAAAGAAACCTGGTTTTGGACACTATAACTCACCTTAGATCACACTAAGAAAACAGTACCATGCAGGAAAAAAGGAGTCCTGGGGTTCTATTCTCCATACTCAGACAGATCTCACTCTCCTAAGGACCTGAGACTTGGAAAGTAATACTGCTATTAGGGCCAAACAGATCTCACTGACTGGTTCAACTGTCATTCTGTCTGCATTACATTACCTTATCTCATTGAAGGGCTGAGCAAAAGTGATTCTGTTCCCCCTTTTGCCTGGGGGACTCTCAAGTCCCAACCTAAAGAGAACACTGTCACTTTTATTCACTGTGGCTCAGTGTTCCCAAATGCCACTTGATTTACCAAACCCACTCCAAGTACTCATAAAGTGGGATTTCATCCTCTACAAGTTTAGATCATTGGCTCCCTAACTTCTGACCATAAAACTTTTCAGCCTTATTTCATACCATACATTCAAAGTGCTGGAGGGGGCTGTAATCAATAAATGTATAGGGGCAAGAAGAGAAAAATCATGAATACTCTGTAATGGTCTATATCACTAGATCTATTGACACCGTAAGGAAGTATGCTGGTGACTATTCCATTTTATACACCAACATTTGTAAAAATGAGGGAGCTGGATTTCTCTTTGAAGTCCCTTCTAAATCTAGATCTATGATACAATAACTCTATGTAGCCCCCAAAAAAATTCTTGGGGCAGTTACTGGTCTATAGGGTTTTCTCCCTGTTTGAAGTAGCCTTTGCTCTACAGGGCCAAGTGGTGGAGGTAGGAGGGCTGTGGCAATCCCTTCCCCAACGAAGCCCTACATTTAAGATACCAGACCTCTTCAGAGTGACAACTGCCTCTTGTCTCGGTAGTGCTTGTGCATAAGTCAGGGGAGCTGTGTCCTCGACCAAGCTGAGGTTTTAGATTGCCTTCTCTAGAGTCTAAGGACACTCAACAAACATTCCTGAGTTACACTGATTCCCTGATTCTTTCCCTCCTTTCGTTTTTCATATAATAAGTTATCAAGTGTTATTGATTCTACTTTTCTAATATCTGTCCCCTCTTCCCTATTTCTATTACAAATACCCTAGTTAAATATCAGCACTCACTGTCACCTGATGCCTAGACCAGCAGTCCCTAAAGTGGAGTATACAAAATGATCTACTGGGGTAACTTATGTGAAAAATGAAAGCAAGAACTGGCTCAGAGAGGGAATAACATATACATTCAACTGGGTATAGAAACCTATCTAATCCTATAGGAAAGTAGGAGGGGAAGAGGATAAAAGGGGGAGAGGGTGCTCATAGAAGGGAGGGTAGATTGGGGGAGGCAATAGTCAGAAGCAAAACACTTTTGAGGAGGGACAGGTTGAAAGAAGAGAGAGAATAGGATGGAGGGAAATACAGTTAGCAATCATAACTGAAAAAAATTTTGAAGTTCCTTTGATAAAGACCTCATCTCTCAAATATATAGAGAAACGAGTCAAATGTATACAAATGTCATTCCCCAACTGACAAATGATAAAAAAATGAACTTTCAGATGAAGTTCTATCTATAGTCATATTTAAAAAATGCTCTCAATCACTGTTGATTGGAGAAATGCAAATTAAAACAATACTGAGCTACTACCTCATACCAATTAGAATGGCTACTAGGACAAAAAAGGAGAGTGATAAATGTTGGAGATGGATGAAAACTGAGACCCTAATGCACTGTTGGTGGAGTTGTAAACCAACTCAAACATTATGTAGAGCAATTTGGAACTATGCCCAAATATTTATAGCAGCTCTTTTCTGGTGGCAAAGAATCGGAAATTGAGGGGATGCCCATCAATGGGGGAATGGCTGAACAATTTGTAGTATATGATTGTTATGGAATACTATTATGGCATAAGAAATGATGAGCTTTCAGAAAAACCTGGACTGATGCAAAGCAAAATGAGCAGAACCAGGACAACACTCTACAGAATAACAGTAATATTGTAAGATGATCAACTGTTAATGACTTAGGAATCTCAGCAATATAATGAGCCAAGACAGCTCTGAAGGACTTATGAAAAATGCTTTCTATCCCCAAAGAAAGAACTGATGGAGTCTTATTACAGATCAAAGCATACTTTAAAAACTTTCTTTATTTTTCTTGTTTATTTTGGTCTATATTTTATTTTACAACATGACTAATATGGAAATGTTTTGCATGATTACACAAGTATAACCTACATCAAATTGCTTGTCTTCTCAATGAAGGGAGTGGGGAATGATGAAGAGAAATTGGAACTCAATTTTTAAAATAAATGTTAAAAAGTGTTTTTACATGTAATTGGGAGAAAATAAAATATGAAATTAAAAAAATGACTGAAACTAAACATGACTAAAAGAGAACTTATCTTTTCCCCAAAACCTATCCCTCTTCCAAACTTCCCTATTTCTGTCAAAGGCCCTACCATTTTTCTAGTCTCCCAGGTTCATAATTTTGGGAATTATCTTGGATAACTCTTCTTCTTACCATATATCCAATTAGTTACCAAATCTTACCCTTTCTATCTCTACCACATCTCACTCCCGACTTTGTTATAGGTATTCACAGTTACCACCTTAGTTCAGATCCTAATCACATCTCACCTAGACAGTCTCCTGACTGGTTTCCCTGTCTCAAGGTGCTCTCCACTTCAGTTCATCCTAAACAATGCCACCAAAGTGATGTCCTTAAGCATAGATCTAAATATGTCACTCCCCTACTCAATCAATTCCAGTGGTTTCCCTGCCTCTGGAATTAAATAAAAATTTCTCTATTTAGTTTTTAAAGTTTTCCACAACACTGTCCCAAGCTATGTTTCTTCCCTTACTATATATTATGTTCCCCCTCATGTACTATGAGATCCAGCTAAAAATTGGCTTTCTGTTTCACAAATATGACATTCCACCTTTCATATCCAAGTCTTTGCACTGACAGTCCCTGGAATGCATTATCTCCTTTTGTTCACTTCAAGCTCCTTCAAGAAAGTGAAAACAATGAATGCCTCTCTTCCATAGGAAAATTTTGAAGATTACCTGGCAAGATAAGGTACTAAACAACATGGTCCTTTCTCAAGCTGAACTGCCAAGTACTATAACTCCATATGCCCAAATGCCAAATGTATGTTTACCTAAAAGACTATTTTACAGAGAATTCAAGCAAAGCAAATGCTTACACAGAAATCAGAAGGAATACAAGGACACCCTCTAGATCTCTGAAGAACTTTAGTATCAATTGTGGGACACAGGAGACATAGGCATCCTGCCTGAATCAAAAACATTGTGCTCTATGAGCAAAGCAGAATCACAGTAGCAAAAGAAAACACAAGATGCACAAATCTAGAGATATCTCCATCCCAAATGTTCAAAGGAACTATTGTCTGACCTGTGGTAAAGCCATCCAAGACTGCCAGTCAAACACACTGTACCTTGACCCCAATGTCCTATCATTGGTCCTCTTTGAGTAGGAGGGATGAACAATTCAAACAGCTTTTCCATAAAGTCTTTCCTAATTCCAACTGCTAGTATCCTCCCTCACAAACTGTCTTGTATTGAACTACTTTGAATTTATTCTCTTTTGCACAGTCTTATACTATATGTAATTATTGTCTTCTCTGACTTCCTTGCAAGTACAAATTATTTCATTTTTGTATTTGTATTTCCAAGGCCCACAACAGCTCCTGGTATATAGCAGGTACTTCATACGTGCTTAGTGACTGATATTAGCTAATGATTGTATAAAGCTGTCACAATAAACAAAACATTAAAAAAACCTTTAGCAGCAAAAATGGTAGGTTTTCCACCTACAAAAACTCTCATGCTTGCATAACTAAAAAAAAAACCTGGAAACAAAATTTTCTAACCTATTTAAAAAAGTGAAGAGTTTCAGTGGGTTTTAAATGCATTTGTTAAAAATACAAACATGGGGTAAGGGAGAATGAGGAGCTGAGCATAACTCCTGATTAGTTTGTAAGAAGTGATCACTATAAAGGAAGATGGAAATCACTAGCCAAATTTCAACAAAAATGTATGCATGATTGGTAGAAGTGACTAAAAAATGTCTATCATGATTCAGCCTAAGTATAGCCAATGATGCACTACTTCCATGTGGATCTCTACATCTTTCGAAGCTTCTTTTCCAGCTGTGATAGTCATTAAAAGCAAATATTAAAATATACTGAACTTAGAACTAAATCTTCCACCAAAAATCAGTGTTAAACCAAGATTTAAAATAATGAGGAACAATACAATTTGGTCACTAAAAATATCACTTAAAAGGGATTTGTTTTGGTATCATTAATAAAGTTTATGTCATCTTTTTAAAATTTCCACTTTTGTGCCTGTTTTATTATACATGTGTATATAAAGTACCAGTATGTAATACATGTGAAGAGAGGTACATGATGGGGGCGGCCAGGTAGCACAGCGGAGTAACCCCAGTGTCGGGATGAACTGGATCAAATCTGGGCTCAGATACTTAGCACCACACCCAGAAATAACTGGCCGTGTAACCTTGAGCAAGTTACTTAACCCCGATTGCTTTAAAAAAAAAAAAAAAAAAAGAGGTACATGATGGCAGTAATAATTTACAAATAGGCTAGGAACTAAACCTGTGATTTCATTTTAAAACAAATATGCATATACTGGGTGTCCTCCAGAGTCATACACTGATAAGAATATGAATTGGAAAAAAGTTTGGAGATCACTGTCCTAGGCTTTGCAATAGCAAGTCTTCCTACCTTTATTCTCACTTCTTTCATATTCATTCTTCAGGTTGCTCCCAAACTAACCTTCCTTGTTATGTCATTCTTCTGGTCAAAACCTTTCAAAGGTTCTCTATTGCAACCTACCAAATAATGTTCACACTCCTTTGCCCAGTATTTAACACTTTCTTCAACCTTTTCAGGACCCCAGCCTCTGCTCCTGTCAAATTGGCCTATTTGGCATCCCTTATGGAGGCTCTTAAGTTTCTGGGGGGGGTTTTGGCCACATTCTTTCCTATGCCTGGCATCATTCTCACCTATACTTTCTTTTTTAATGTTAATACTTTTGTATTAAGTAGTTTTTTACTTATATCTTTTGGTTTAAATTTCCCCTACCCCCTTCCACCTCCTTCACCTTCCCGGAGAGCCAACCCTTTATAACAATCTACCCATACTTTCTGAAGTTGGAAAAGCAAAACGTGTCTTCCCGGATGCAACTGGTAAATGTCTTTTTCACACTTGGGCTTCTTATGCATTTATCCAGCATTAGTCATCTTTGCTAAGGGCCACTACAACCCCCCCGGAGGACGGAGGTATTCTCCGATCTAAACTTTTGACCTCTCCCCCCTTTCTCGCCCCCCCGGCCCCCCCCCCCCCCTCGCCCCAAGACGGCCCGGGCCGGACCCTGCCCTCAGCCCTAGAGCCGGCTGTAGTTCATACCCGTGCGTGCCGAGCCAGGCACTCTGATAGGCATGGGGAGCGGATGGGGGAGGGGGGAGAAGGGTGATCAATGTCCTAGTGCCAGGGCCTGGGGGCCTGTGGACGAGCCCCTTCCAAACGGTTCCCGGTCTGCAGAGCCCAGCACGCATCAGAGGCAGAAGCGGCCGCCGCCTCCTGCAGCCCATCTGGGGCAGCTCCCCGAAACTGCAGGCAGGCATCACCACGGAAGGTCCAAGGGATGCACCCCGTCCCCGCCCTCCAGAGCTTCCTGTATCCCCAGGGAGCCTTCGCGAGCCCCACTCCCGTTCCTGATTCCCCGGGGATTGGGGGCGTCGGAGGCCCCATCTCGTCCTCGTTTCCAGCGAGCCCGGGACTCACCACACCGGTGCTGAACCGCTCGACGCGGCCTCAACGTCGCAGAGGGACCGCCATTTTTCCCGGTTCCTGATCACCCAAACGGCACCTGGGGCCGCGCGCCAAGCTGGGAAAGCGAGTCCCCGGCCTCTGGGCCTTAGCTTACTACACGAACCGGAAAACTACCATTCCCAATGTGCATATCGCGGGCGTTCGGTTGAGGGGGCGGAGCCGCTGGGCAATGTGGGTGTCCCAGGGCGCCTCCTAGAGGATGGTGTAGTACCCTGGATATACTAAGATAACACTTGAGTCTTGCTTGCTCTGGGGTCCCACAATGAAGAATTTAGAGCTAAAAAAGGTCTTATCTGGCGTGATGCCCCACTCCTTCTTTTTAAAAATGAAGGAAGTGGAGCCATTTTTATTTGCCTAGACAGGCAGAGTTGTCATGCCACCTGTTTTGCAAAGCCCAAAGACACTTTGTATGGAAGTATAATCATGAAGTTCAAGCTCCAGGTCCTTTTTTTTTTGGGGGGGGGGGGGGAGGCAGTCTTCATTCATGAAGCACTGGGCACATCTTCATCTCTTTAAATAGTCCACCCCACCCCCCCCAAAAAACCCCCAAAACACAGAGCAGTTCGCTTGCTTTCTTGTGTGGCCCAAGGGGGTGTGGGCTGCTACCCTCTGCGTCTGCGTCTTCATCACACCTCCTAGACCTGGAGATGTGACAGTGGGCTTTCTTCTGCCTGTGTGTGGGGCCAGATCGAGAGTCTCTCCAATTCTGTGATTCCTTTACATTAGTAATGGAGGCTGGACAAAAAGGGAGAGGGGGAAAAAGGCAGAGAATGATCTAATTAGCCTTCCAAGGACCTTCAACAGCCATATGGGGTTGGGAATATGAACACATAAGGCCAAGGACTAGGGGACACTGAGAAAGAACGATTGGAGAAGGTAGAGTTTGGGGCAAAGGAAATTAAAGGGAAGGAATGGCGTTGTGGGAGGCAAAGATAAAGGGGGATAAAAGAGGCTTATATATCATATATAATTATAATATATCTTATGCTATATAATAATATAACATGTATACATAAATAACCCTACAATTTCATTGGTATCTCAAGGGGCAAGGCTTCCAGGGTGCCTATTTTCGAAAGGCTTCCTGGACCTAGTCTTTTTTTTTTTTTTTAAAGCAATTGGGGTTAAGTAACTTGCTCAAGGTTACACGGCCAGGTGTTTCTGGGTGGGTACTAAGTGTCTGAGCCCAGATTAGATCCCAGGTCATCCCGACTCAGGGGCCGGTGCTCTTGTGTTACCTGTGCTACCTGGCTGCCCAGGACCTAGTCTTTTATGTATCTGGTGTCTGTAGTTTCCACATTCTCCAGCTTGTGGCTCAGCCTTCATTCTGGTCTAGGATATTACTATGCATGGATTCTCTGCTCCTTGCTCTTGGTTTACTCTCTTACTCCAGAGCTGGACTCCTTGCAGGTTCTCTGTCGAGTACAGGATCTTTTCTCCTACACCCACATGCTACTACTACTGTAAGATTTTGCTTGGAGAAAGATCCCTTCTTTGTACTCTGAAAGAAAAAGTGAAGACCAACTTTTCTCAGAGTTGTTTTGATTTACTCCTGAGATGCTATCAAATTAAATTAAACTCTCTACAAACATTATCTCCTTTTTATCTCCTTGTGATAGCCCTTGGAGGTAGATACTACAGGTATTATTATTACTTCTGTTTTAGTTTATTTTACTATTTTACTTTGTTTCTGAGGAAACAGTCTCAAAGATGTTAAATTTTAATAAACTTGCTGTATGTAAGGAGTATTTTGTTATCCTTTTAGAGTCTAGTTTCTCAGGATTCATGGCCATGGCAATGTCTAGTTTCCAGGTGTTAGATAACTCCCAGAGTAGCCCCCAAGGATTCTAGATAGTAATTTCTAGAATCACAGACAGTCCTATTTCGACTGCACCGTGAGATACTGGGGTGATATAACTGATATTTACTATGCTTGCGCAGAATGATGATATTGCTAAAGTTAACTTGTGAGCTTAATGTTGGCAAGATGCCTTCTTTGTGTGTTGCCCTATAAAGCAAATGGGCAACCAGTCAGTGAGTGGGGGAAACCATGAAGAACCCATGGGGGGATCCATAGGGGAATCCATGGGGGAAACTATGGGTAATGAATATAGGAATGCATGTACCTGCCTCAACGAGCCCCGGTTGAGGCTTGAGGGGATTTAGGGGAGTGCACAAGTGTGCCTGTCTCCATTGATCCCATGGAGACCTAGGGGTAGTTGCCTCGCCCTTCCCACTGGTCCCTGAGAGAAGGGTGATTAGGGAATGCTGTAGGAATTGTACTCTCATTATTGGCAACCGTTTAAGAAGACTAGACTAGAATAAAGCGGATTATTAACCCCTCCAAAGGTGTCTGCCTGTCTGACCAGATTGAGAGTGAACCTGTTAGAGGCTGGAATCCCAAACCTCCAGTGCCTCCTCTGTGTTATCTGTGAAACACTTGCCTTTTGAAATTGTTCTGTGGTGTGAGTCACAGGTATTATGTTATCTTTATGAGTTTAGTCTATAGCTGAAGAAAGCTTTTTCATTTTAGGACATTTGGTATCCTTTTGGCTTCACTGTACATTCAGACTCTATTAGTTTCTGGAGATGGATAGCATTTTTTAAAAAATCATGAGCTCTATGGAATTGTCTTGGATCATCATATTTCTAAGAATAGTTGATCACAGTTGATCTCTGTACAACATTGCTGTTACTGTATATAATCTCCTGTTTCTGCTCATTTCATTTTGCATCAGTTCAAATAAGTCTTTCAAAATTTTTCTGAAATTATCCTGCTCATCATTTTTTATAGTATTCCATTACAATTATATACCACAACTTGTTCATCCATTCCCCAATTGATGGAAATCCCCCCAATTTCTAATTCTTGGCCACCACAAAAAGAGCTGCTGGCATCTGGCTGTAATATTCCTGAGTGTTTTCATTTTGGGGTCTTTTTCAAGACATGATAGGTGGATTCTTTCAGTTTCTATTTTCCTCTCTGGTTCTAGGATATCAGGGCAGTTTTCCTTGATAATTTCTTTTTTTTTTTCTTTTTGGAGGAGGGAAGGCAGGGCAATTGGAGTTAAGTGACTTGCCCAAGGTCACATGGCTAGTAAGTGGTAAGTGTCTGAGGCTGGATTTGAACTCAGGTTCTCCTGACTCCAGGGCTGGTGTTCTATTCACTGTGCTTCCTAGCTGCCCCCTTGATAATTTCTTGAAATTTGATGTCTAGGCTCTTTTTATGATTGTGACTTTCAAATAATCCAATAATTCTTAAATGATCTTGCCTGGCTAATTGCCTGTATATCTTATTTCCTGGCTGCATGTAAAAACAGTTTTTAACATTTGTTTTTAAAACTTTGAGTTCCTATGGTCAGATTCTTTGTTTTTGTTTGCTCATTTTCCCAACTCATTCTTGACTTTTAATTTTATGTTAAAGTTGGACTCTGCTGCTAAGGTGGAAGAGGCACTGTCCCAAGGTTTTGGTTTTTTTGTACTGCTGTTTTCCGAGCTAATTCTGGGGACCTGTAAGCGTTCAGTTCTTCCAAGGTGGTACGATATAAGGAGGGGCATGATCACTGCTCTGCTGGCCTGTGCTCTGGTCTGTGAGCAACCACAAGCACTCTTTTCTACCCTGGACCACACTCTCTAATGTACTTAGTGCTCCTCCTCACCCAGGACTGAGAACTGGGTCCCCATTTGGCAATGCAACAGTGTCCTGCACCCAGTGCCAACCAAGAGTCTCCCATAATCTTATTCTGATTAGTTGTCTGGCCCCCTTACCTTCTGTGGGCTGAGAGCTCCAGGAGTCGTTATTGTTTCAGTTGCCCCCAAAGGCCTACATTGTTTTACTGGGACTTGGTTTCTTGTTGGCTTGTCTAGGCCCCTGCTCCCTCTCGCACCTCAGTGAGACGGACCTTTCCTGTTGACCTTTTGTCTGGGGCTGCAAAATTGTTCTATCTCATCTTTGTGTTGGTTTGCTACTCCAGAATTAGTCTTAAGGTGTTGTTTTAAAGTTATTTGGAGGAGAATTTGGGATAACTCAAGTGAGTTTCTGCCTTACTCTTCCATCTTGGCTCTGCCCTCTCCTATAAATAGTTTTGAATATGTGGGTCCTTTCCCTCTGTCTTTGGACACTTTGGGGATATGTCTTGTAGCAGAATGTAAGTTTCTTCTGAATAGAGACTATTTCATTCTTTGTCTTATCTCCAGTGCCTTATACAGTAGTAGTTTGATAAATGACTTGTTTTTGTTGATTGCTAGTGGTTTTGCTTAGTCAAAGGGCAAGTCCATTTAGTGACTTTTTGGCTATAACTCCAAATTGCTTTTCTCTATGTTTGGACCAATTCACATATCTGCCAAAAGTGCATCCAGCTCCTCCAGCAATTCTAAATTGCTTTTATATAGGCCTAAAGAGGTATGACTGATTTAACCAGTTAAACCAGTTAAAAGAAGTTCCTTCTGTGATGCCCATTACCTTAATCTAATATTGTAGTTATCTGATGACTGAGGCCCTGTAGTCCCCTCAAGCTTACTAAAGAACTTCAACTAAAGCAGCCCTTTCCACTGTTTAGTGTGTTATAAGAATTCACTGAATTTGAGCAACTTATTGACTAAAATAAGAAAATTTATTTCTTGGATACTTAACTTTCCTTTTATTATAGTAAAAAGGGGAAATCTACCTAGACTGTTTTAGAAGTTTATTCAATTTAAATGTTTGAAATTTTATTTTTACTGATAATAGATTGCTTGTTTTATATATTTGTGTAATATAAATCAATATTTTCTGAATTGAATCATAGTTTAGAAGTCTTCAGGGGAATAAATATTTATGGTAATCCTATCAGGGACCTTTTTAAAAATAATTTTCTTTGGAAGTCAATCAACTCTAATTTTTAGTTCCATTGAGATATTAATATATCAAAGTTGTATAACATGCATAGCTATAAAAAGGGAGAAAGGCATTTGTGCTATGGATTAACTTAATTGAAATGTAAACAATCTATATAAAATGCACTTTTAAGTAGAGTAACATCTTTGGAACCCATATTTACTTGGTACTTTTTTGTTTAAGAAATGTAATCATCACATGGTAAGCATTACAGCTTTAAATATACATTTGATCTTTAAAAGTTTAAGGAGTAAATATTTGCATCCTAAAAGATTTCCACAATTTGAGACTGCATTTTTCTTTGTGAAACCCAATTTTGTTTTGTTATCAGTAAACACTTTATGACCTTGTACCCTCTGTAGCTTTGTGGAAATTGTGAGACTGTAAAGATGTAATCTGCTATACAAAATTTTTTGGGAGGCCTAACTGGCTTCATTTTCATCGAGGACCCCTTTGATATCAATGCTGTAGATCCTTATACAGATTTTAGGAAGATGAGAAAATACGTATTTGGGTCAGCAGTCTCTGATGGGTTTTTTTGTGTGAATTATTTGGAGGAAATTATGTCAGTGATTCTTTTTCCATTCTTGTTGCTTCCTCTCTTTGAGAGCTTTTGAAAGGATCCCTTGATATTTTCATGACTGTGTTGCCACCAACAGCCATACATTTTTGCCTGTTCTAGGAGAACCTGTGAGCCGTACTTCCATTTAGCTGGAACTTTTTTTTTATCTTTTGGCTTTATTTGGAGAATAGCAGTATATAGTTCTTCAAATAGTATGTCATTTCATTGGCCGTAATAGTAATTTCACATATAGAGTCTATAACAATTGTATGAAACTTAGCATTCTCTGCCCTCTGTTCTGGCACTCCACTGGTCACTGTAGAACCAGAAGAGGGCCTTTAAAAAAAATTTCCTTTCTTCCTTTGGTTGCCATGGCCTATTGGTGTAGTAGGTTAGCTCAGTACTCACACAGCAGACCCAAACATTCCAGGGTGGCAGACATATGCAGAGTTTATACTTTGCTGATGTACCTCTTTGAAAAGCAAGAGTTACTACCAGGCCACAATGAGGTATTGGAATAGAACTTTTGGAGGAAAAAATCCAAACTGAATAAAATATGAACATTTGGAATTATCTGAATACATTTCAATCCATTATATGAAATAACATTATGAACAAAATCATAATACGTTTTTTATGTTCTTACAACTAAGGAAGTGACAGATAAAAATAAGTGTATCATTTTGTATTTTAATTCCTTCCCCCCGAAGTCTACTTTTTCCTCTTTCCCACTTAAGAGAAAATTTTTGTGTTTTCCATTTCTTCAGCTTTTATGAAATTTTATTTCTAACTAATTGTGTTGTGGGTGGATGGTTCCCTCTCCCCCCTGCCCCCAATGTAAACTCCCTGAGGATGGGAACTTGACTTCTACTACTATAGATCCTACTTTCCCATTTCCCCTCCCTCTCTGTTTATCTTAGTTCTGAGCATATTTAGGTCCTTGATAAACACTTGCTATTTAACTGCAATTTAGGGAACAGTAGTAACTCAAAGAAAAAAGAACAAGTTCCAAGATTAAAGCACTTAAATACATTCTGAACAAAGAGAAATAGCAATCAGTTTTTCTTAGTGTCTTTTTTTACATGACTGTAATAGTATTAACACTCCATCATTACTTCAATTAAAAAACAAGTTTATACTTATGTGTAGCATACTCTAGAATACTAGGGAAGCAAAAGCAACGAAACCCTAATAAGTCAGTTTTTGGCCTCGAGGAACTTATATTTTACTGAAAATTGATTGAGGCACAGGGCCTACAGAAGTGAGAAACCTGACATTTTCAGCTTCTCCCAAGATCATAACACTTCAGACTAAGGTGTTTTTGCTGTGAAGTCCCTGGACATCAATGTTGCACCCATATCCTAATATAAGTTCCGAATAGCACCGTGGAAAGAACTCTTACTCAGTCATGGGACTTGGGTTTAAATTCTGCTTCTGAGGCTTACTGTTTGTGTGACTTTGAACAAGTCACACAAACAGAGTAGGTCCTAGTTTCCTTATCAGTAAAATGAGAGTTTTGAGATCCTTTCCAGCTTAAAATATATGGTCCCGTGTTGAGTGACTTGCCTATGGTCAAGCAGCTATTTAAGTGTTAAGGCAGAATCTGAACCAAGGGCTCTTCCACTGTACAGCCATGCCTCTGAGGTGTCTTTTTCTCTTTGAAGGCACCTGTTGGGCAGCCCAGACCACCCAAGGATTGTCAGCTCCAGCGAGGATTAGAATAGAATCAAGCTGACAACTTCATGCCAGCTTAATCTGTCTCCCAGGTATAACAACAAAACCAGGGCCTCATATAACCACACTGATGAACTGTCCCATAGAGGAGATACTGGGCAAAGCTGAGCTGAGCATTTGCCCTCCTACCCTTATCAAAGCCCCTAAACTACTTCTGACCTCCACTTGTACAAGATGTCTATATATACAAAATTATCCAGAGTCCAGGGCAGCCCAGACATAGGTGTCCACCCCTCCCCCGGTCCAAAGTAACTTGCAATGTTAAGGATCTTTGATTCCTTTCACAAGCCTGCATCCTAAAGGGCTTCCAGAAGTGTCATTAATCTAGTGCACCAGCAGAGGGTCCCTTTCTTAGGATAAAGTCTGGCCAGACTTCATACCTGTAGGATACTAGAACCAAAGCCAGCCTGGTCACATGGCCTTGGAGGGCAGTCAGAGCTTGAGAGTGCTGTGACAGGATGAAGGGGCCAAGGGAGCCAGCCCAAAGGAGGTGGATGACAAGAGAGGCAGGGGCAGGAGTAAGGAGGAGAGAAAGCAGTATTCTCTTTAATGGTCCATCTTGAACTGTGCTGAAACACTTACTATTCAGGAACAGAGAGATCCTGTGCATGCCTAGCAGAAATTACCCCCCCCCCCCCCCATATTGTAAAAATAAACTACTACATGCCAGTTTCTTCTATACAACTTCTGCCCAGGGACGGTCAAGGTTTCTGCTTTATGATTACTAGGATAAAGTCAGTATAGGGAAGGGCTACAACTCCCCACTCCTAAGACTTAGGTAAGACCAGAAGGATGACTTGTTTCATTCCTCATCCGTAGAAGGAACCGATGGCTTCATTCCTATACCCCCAGGAACAGAGTATGGAACTATTTTGACCTTAAGGGTGACCATAAAGCTGTCCCTATGTCAGTCAGTCGATAAATATTTATTAAGCACATGTTATATGTCGGGCACTGTGCTAAACGATGGGGATATATATGCCTGGCATATAGTAGGCACTTAATAAATGTTTACTGAATGAGTTATTGGGTACAAAAAGAAGCAAAAGATAGTACCGACCTTCAAGGAGCTGACAATCTAATGGGGGAGGCAACAAACAAACATTACAGACAAGCTATCTATGGGGTAACCAAGAAATAATTAACAGAGGGAAATCACTAGAATTAAGGGAGATTGGGAAACACTTCCTGTAGAAGGTGGGGTTTTAACTGGGACTTAAAGGAAGCCAAGGAGCGATGAGAAGGGGAGAGCAATGGATACCAAAAACTTTGCAAGGGGAAAAAAAATACTAGATTTTTGCCAGTGCAGTAATTCTTACTGAGAAGGGAGGTGAACTTTCTAATAAGATTAAGTTAGGTAGTGTGTGTTTAGCCTCTTAGAGGAAGGTCCCTAGACCAGCTACTTCCCTTTTCCCCAAGGGACCAGCTACTTCCCTTTTCCCCAGAGAACCATCAGAGAGAAACAGCAAGAAGGACAGGGAGATTATTAAAGGTCAGTCAACATAGGGAAAAGAAAGTAACCAAGAAAACTGAGCCTGGTTTCATATGTTATATTTTTCATTAATAAATAAGTTTTCTTTAAACACAGAACATGTAACAGATTGAAACACTCCCCTATCCCTCTCCCCACAACTAACCAACTCCAAAGACAAAAGTCTATAAAACAAATTCCACCTGTGCTGCCCCCGAAGAGGGCTGAGAAAACTTGTGCCCCCTCCTGCCCCTGCCCTGGCAGCATGCTCCCACCTCATGCTCCGGCAGGAGAAGGGGGTCCGGGCTTCTCCCTTGGACCCTGGGGACTTGGGTGAGAAGCATATGGATATTTAATGTCACATCTATATGAGACATGGGCTGTGCAAAGAGATGAGTTTCCTTCTCAATGGTTCTGACTAAACCATAGCCCTTCTGACTTCAGTTAGGAAGTACCCAAGCTAAGCTGCCAGGGCAGACCCCTCTGCTGCCTACTCTGTGCATCCCCAACTCCCTGGCTGTCTCCTGGGAGGGGAACTGGGGAGCTGGTCTTCCTTATCTGACTCCCAGACTTGCATGGAAGATGCTGAAGATGAAGACCCCTGACCCTGGGCCCGTGAGGCCAGAGTACCTCCTGCACCCCCCCATATTTTTCCTTCTCTCTAGGCAGAGGGCACTGGAGTAAACTGGCCCCCTACGGAACTCTATTGCCTGGCCTGGGGTGTGATAATTCTCCTTCTGTATCAGATCCTTGTCCTGGGCCCGTACCATCCCTGTCACTTTCTAAGCCCTCACCTTGGCTATCTGAAAAAACTCATGTCTGGTGTCCTAAAATGTCTCATCCTCCCTCTCCCCATGCCTCCTCTCCCTAGGAGAGGAAGTGGGAGGAAATGGGAGGTAACCCCCCCCCACCCCCACACCTTCCCTTCACATAATGGAACAACTTTTGGCTTTTTCCTTCTTGAAGGTAGAAGAGATGAGTTCAGATCTGCTGGGAAGATGCAGGAGCCGTTTGGAGAGGCTGCGCACTGGGCTCTTGGGTGGGAGGGGACTGCCCTTGTTCAGACACACCATGGAAGCTGTCCGGAAGACGCTGTGGACACTCTTTTCAGAAGTGAAGGCTGAACATTCCAGGTAAATCTGAGCACCTAGTTGCTTGGCTGTGGCACAACCCTGTGAAGAGGTGAATATTCCAGCATCCCTAAATTGTTCAATATGAAGCAGCTCTGGGAGGGCTTTACCCTAACTTCCCTCTTGCTCCAGGACCAGTGGTGACTGAGAGCAGTCAAGATTCCTTTTCTGATACCACAAAGGAACAACTCAGCTGTTTTCTTGTGAAATTTGTTTACATTAAACAGATGTTTACTGCCCATGTGGGGGACTGATTTGTGGACCATAGCTAAACCACCTTCTAAATAGCTGCTATTTATATCCAAATTTCTGCTATTTATATCTAAAGGCAGCAGGTAAACTGCTCCCATATACTGTGGCAACCCTATATTACAACCAATCCCTACAACACACACACATACACACACCTGTTCATGGGAGATGGGGGCCTGCTTCTGGTGGGACAGCTCCATCAGTGTGCTCAGATCCGTCCTTAAGTCTGTCTTACAGCCAATGAGCAGCACACGAGTGCTGGGACAGTAATCTAGAATCTCCATCTTCCACTGAAGGACCAGGTAGGCAGAGAAGAGAGGAACAGAATGGAATG
This sequence comes from Petaurus breviceps papuanus, assembly GCF_028583685.1. Lineage (NCBI taxonomy): Eukaryota > Metazoa > Chordata > Mammalia > Diprotodontia > Petauridae > Petaurus > Petaurus breviceps. The sequence goes on along the minus strand of NW_027185811.1, from coordinate 4,049,313 downwards.
AATATTTATTGAGTACCTACTGTGTGCCAGGAACTCTGCTAAGTACAAATAGCATAAATAAGAAGACAAACTAGGAGAATTGCTAATGGAAGTTTTATATCACTGAGTTCATAGGCAGCCCTGCCCTCCAGCAGACTCACAGTTATCACTGTGCTTAATATGCAATCATGAGTCATTATCTATGCCATGCTGCCTCCCAAGGGACTTCTCATACCACAGCTATGTTCATCTAGGAGGCCTAGTTCCCTTTTTTCTTCATTCCTCCTGCAGAGGATTGGGCCACAGGCCTACCGCCATGACTCACTTCCCCCTCTCCCCCCTTCTCTACACCAAGGGCTTCTGACCACTGGGTTCTATTACTTCCTGGAGAAAACAGAATGGGAGTGGGGAGTAGGGATAGCGAAATGGGGGAAAAGAGGAAATGACCTACCCAAGGCAGCTGTAGTAAGAGACCTTAAAGGGGGCCATAGTCTGATTCAAAAGTACCAAAAAATAGAGGTCCCATGACCCCAGCCACAAAACTGGAGCTAAGAATAGGTTCTGTGACCCCTATCAGAGGAAGTTCATCTCGGTGATATCTCTCCAGAGAAAGGACCCAAGCCAAGCACCCAAGAAGAGAACCCTAAAGCTGGGGACGAGCAGTTCCCAAGAGACCTTGCTAGGGAATAAGTAATCTGTATTTCCTTAGTAAAGGAAAAAAAAAGTTAGCACTTCAGTAGCAGATTAGTTCTATGTCAGTTAGGTTCTCTCAGTCCCAGAGTAATGGGGCTTCAAGCTTCCAAAGAAAATGCTTCCAAATAGGTACCTATGAAGATGATTTTATTGCCTTTGTGTGTGACCCTTAGAAGTTTCCATGGTCTCTTACCCCATTCCCTACCTCTGCTGATAGCCGTTTGCTAGGCCTCTAAGGGAGAATTACAGAACACTTAATTGACAATCAGGAGATCTAGATTTTCATCTCAGCTTCCCTCCCTTAGGCAAGGCAACTTTACTCATTTGGGCCTCCCTCATCAACTTTAAATAAAGGAGCGGGGGCTGGATTGGAAGATAGCTCAGGTTCCTTCCAGCTCTAATATCCCAGGATTCTTGGAGTGTCACCTTTTTGAGTGCGCTGTCCAGAGTCTCAGGACGGCTGACGTCAAAGCACAGCAATACTGCATCTGAATCGCTGTAGCAGAGTGGACGGACATTGTCATAGTAGGGAGAACCTGGTGGTGGGAAGGGAAGGGGACAGAGGGAAGAAGAGTTAGTGTATTCAGGGAATTGCTGTCACCACCTCTCCCACCACTATCAAAATCAGAGCAAAGGATTCTTCTTATATGTAGACTGCCCCCACCCCACCCCCCCAAAAAAAACCCTTTCCCTTTTTACACTGAGAGGACCTTCAGGCACATATTTTCTTTACCCCCATATGCCAATCTGTTCCCCTCCCCCTTGTCTTCCCAGAGCAGTTAAGCTGGTCTTTTATAAAAATGTAAAGGAAGAAGCAGGGTGGAAGAGGAATGAGGAAAGATCAATAGCCTTTGTCCCCCAAATCCAATAGAACCTAGAGTATAAGAAGAGATGAAAGGAGGGACAGAGAAAGAAAGAAATCTGACCCTGTCTGAGGCTCCTTTAACTTCAACAGTATATTTGGTGCTAAAATTCAGGCAGTTTCTTCATAGAACATCATGTCACCAAGCCCAGGGCTTGTAAAGGGCCCAATCTATTTCTATAGTCTATTCAGTGCTCATCTACCTCACCCTCCCTCCTGTTCCAGTGTTCCCCTTAGGGGATGACTCTATTGGTTACATAACAACCTGTCCAGCTCCCCTACCATGGGGTCAGCACTGTGGAAGTTGTGGCATGAAGGGGGAGAGGGAAGGAGAGCCCCAAGTCGCCAGGACCTTGATCCCTAACTTCTAAAATACCCTCACACCAGAAAAGGATAAGGTAAATCACCAGTATATAGATTAAACACGTTAAGGGCCAACAGCTGCCAGATGTGGATGGTAGAGGAGGGGTCCTATGGGAAAGGGGTTAGCTGTTAGCCTGGGTGGTCCAATATGGGAGAACACTGGGGACCAGGCCAGCCTATCTATTTCCTTCCCAGGAGAAGGAACAGCATCAGCTTTGGAACCCAGACACTCCGTGCTGAGAATAGCAAGCAGCCTTTCTCTCTGCACCCGAAATTACCATGGAAACTGGGGGGAATCCAAGCTTATGACAGGAGCTGAGAAAAGGAGAGAAAGGACGGCAACCCTCTGCCCTGCACCCCTGCCCTGTTTTGAAGTAGGGTCATATCGTTACAGCACCGGGAAACGGAAAACGTTATGGCACAAAGGGAATGGTGGAGGTGTGGGGGGCACCCTTCCATTTTATTAGCTTCAGTCAGACCCCCTCATCCAGGTCTGACAAGTAAATCACTGGAACAGGTCTTTGCTTCAAACCCCTGCCCTCAATATGGACGATGCTTACTCTACAGCCCTATTATCTTTTCCTTCCTCATGGATACCCAGCTGAGAGAGGAAATTTGAGGACTACTGGGGGGGGGGCCTTTTCTATTTTTTCAGGTGCCTCAGGGAATGGATGAAAATTCCTCTTCTCCATTGCTCCCCTGCTATGTATAGGGAACCTAGAGCTGCAGTTGGAGTCCTGGAGGGGGTGTGAGAGGAGGTGCTGAAGATGCACAGCCCAGACCTGCAGCCCCTCTGCATTTCAGGTCAGCTGGGAGTAGGCAAAAGGGAGTACACAACAGTGCCAAGCTCCCTATCTGGACCACCTGCCACCTTTCCCATTTAGTCCTCACTGAGGAGCTGCTTGGGGAGAGACTACACAATAGAGCTTTGGGTGAGTAGGGCATTATATTTCTGAAATAGGAGACTGTCTGACAGAGGTCCTCTTTAAACTCAGCCTGAAAAAGCACTTAAGGGGAGGGACAGGGAAAGGAGGCAAAAAGATTTTTTTTTCTACCCTATTCCTTTTTTTTTAATCCCTTATCATGGACCTAGGTACATTTTGGAAAAAGGAAAGAGACATTGAATCATTCAGAGGTTTGGGATGGTCAAAAGCAAAGCAAAGGTTTTTCTAGCGCAGAGGACATGGCTCTTAAAATCTGTGATGGGGCTGCAAAGACGTCATTTCTCCACATTCTGGGAAAACAGGGTGTCTGCTTTTGTACCCCCTTCGGTAAGTGACATCTTTAGAGCCACCCCCACCCTTCACTAGCCACTGTTCGGAAAGGAGCTCTCTACATTAAATATACACCATTTCCTCACCCTCCCAAACACCAGATAATGCATCTCCTCATCCATGAGCTGCAGTAGCTATGCTACAGTCACTGTTGCCATCCTTGAAATGAAATATGGGAAGAATAAACCACACACACACACACACACACACACACACTCCCATTTACATTACCAACCTACTTCTCCCAATCTAATTCCTACCCTGTACCTCCAACAAGCTAATTCCCCCCCTTTTAAAAAATCATAACTGTCTCCTAAAATACTTCATTCAATCTATTATTTAGTTTGGTGGAGAGGGAAGAGGAAGAGAGATAGCAATGTCATATCTAAATGCTACAACCCTTGACTTCCTATGGCTAGCCTGCTCAGGCTATAGTACCAACAGAGGCTCTGTCAATTAGCTGATCTTCAACCCTAGAACTCTCTGGGGTTTGCCAACTTTGCATTCCCAAGACCATCCAACTGGCACGACTCTTCCCCTCTTGCCAAGTGAAAGCCAAAACTAGCATCCTTTCTTCTCTCCATTCCCTAACCCCACTAAAGGGAGGACCATCTCCAGAGAGAAAACAGCTGCTACAGGTAGGGACAGAAGAACATTTGGAAACAGTGTTCTTACCTGAGGTATCCCAGAGGCTGAGCTCTACCCTTTGTTCTTCTGTCTCCAGACAGGCTGTATAATTCTCAAATACAGTAGGCACATAAGTCTGTGGGATGAGAAAAAGAAGAAAGAGCCACTGTCATACCTTTGCCCAAGGCTCTTTTGCTTCCCAATCCTTCATCTGAGCCTCTATGGGCAGTGCCACTCATTCTACCACCTTCCTGTAGTGTCAGGTGATATGGGAGGAAAGGGAATCCCAGGTAAACAGGCATACTGTTCTAAGATACAGGATCAGCCTTTGGCCCATTAAGAGAGTCAAATCTACTTATTTATTCTCCTTCATTCCATTTCCCCATTTTAGGGTGGGAGCCCAATTCTCTTTTCCCCAGCTGCATACACTTCTCCACACTTACAAGGGAACAGAAGTACCTAGACAACAGAAGCCTGATTGGGGAGTTGCTCACAATCAGAACCTTTAGAAGGGAAGGGGTGGGTTTCAAGAGAAAAATCTAGACTTTAAAAATCTTAAAAATTCCTTCGGACTCCTTTCCAGAAACTGGAAGAGCCCGGGGAAGGGAGAAGAGGTGCGAAAGAAGCAATGCAGGCTCCTGTGGACAGTGAGGGCTGATGGAGAAGACAGGCATGAGACCTGCAGGATGACAGAAGCTGGACAGGTCCCAGGGGGATCTCGCCTCCAGCGCTCAGCGCTAAGTGGGTCGTAGCTCCAGGGCTCTGCTCGGGCTGGCAGGAAGGGAGGGGGCGATGGGCGCCCTCCATCAGGCAGCTCACCTCTGGGTAGCAGTCCTTAGCTAGCACCTGTAACATCGCTGTCTTCCCACATTGCACATCCCCTACCAGGACGAGTTTACATCTGGCCACGGCCGGCTGTGGGGCCCGTCTCTCCTTCATGGTCTCTTCGGCTTCCACTGGGACACAAACTTAAAACAGGGAAAGGGGAGCCTCCACAGAGAGCTCAGAAACCGACCCGCGCCACTCCCCTACCTCCCTCCAACTGATGAAGAAGCTGCTATGGCCACTTTATATCCTGACGGTGCAGCCAATCACGGGAGGAGGTGGCCCCCCTCAGAGCCAATCGCTGAAATGAGATTTTCCCCCTTCCCTGTCCTGCCAACAGCCAATGGCAGAGGGAGCTGAGTCAGAGCCTTTCTTCCCCCAGTCCTTTCCCCCCTTTAAAGCTGTAGACGCCTGGTCCCCCGAAGGGGGATTCCCGTGCTTCGTTTTGCATTTATACTGGGGTGGAGAAAAAGGAGAGGAATCTGAACCAAAGCTAACTTACCGCATCAGCCAAGTAGTGAATGGGAAGCTACGAACAAAGCAGCCCAGAAGGCAGGAAATTAAGTTAAACCGGACTTTTGGAGGTACTGAGGTTTGCTCTGGAGGGGACTTAAAGAAGCTGGCAAAGCTACAGATTCTATCCCAGGACAGGAGAGCCGGCTTGCGAAACAGCACCTGGTGCTTCCCCGCCCTGGTCTCTGCTTCTTTTCCTTCTCATCTTTGAGCTCATTTCTTCCCAGAAGCCTTCCTGGACTCACCTAAGGAAAACACAACTTGACCTCTCAATATGCCCCAGGCAACAAACTGGCTAAAACTCCAAGTTAAAAAACAGATGTTGATCTGAGTTGGCACAAGGAGTTCCCTCATTGGGAATTCCCAATATCTCCTCCTCCCCCCAACACACACACACACATACACACACACACACAGGGAAATTAAAAATACTTGTAAGATGCTTCCCCACATTTGAGGAGATGACACAGATGATTGGGAGGAGGGGAGAGAAAGGTCAGGAAAAATGGAAAAAAATAAGTGCAGAAGCTGAATGATTGTCAGGGGTATCCTAGATGAGAACATGACATTTGAAGGAGACTTTACAGATCACCAGGAAGGACTTTACTGTTCTGTCCCCTCCTTTGACTGATACATAAACTGATGTCCAGAGAAGTTAGGCAACTGCTAGTAAGGAACAAAGCTATTCCATATTTACACCCAGGTTTTCTGGGTTTGTAGCCATCAAGCACTATTACCTCTACATCAGATTGTCACTCTATTACAGAGGGGATTTCCTGCTTAGGTGTAGGCTGGACTGAATGACTTTTTTGGTTCATTCCAATTCTGAGATTCTGTAGATACAGAAAATGAAGCTGCCACCTGTAACAAGCAACCCTCACTGCACATAGGGCAGGAGGTGCTAGTAATGTTTGTTCTAACATACTACACTCAGCTAGCTTCCTGTCTGAGTCAGATCCAAGTTCAATTAAAAGTTGACACAGGAATCAAGGTGATGTTGTCTACATGTCATCTGGTATAAAGTCCAACTGAAGCCTGACCCAAGGACTTCTGAGAATTAGGAGCTATAGGGCCCAAAGTAACTGAAATTCATGTACCTTTCCCCAAACCCTGCTCTTTCAGGGACTCTCTAGACATGGAAGGTATTAGCCAAATCTCTCTCCTTAATCAACCTTCCTATCTAAACAGTTTGATTTAAAAGATTACTTAAATTATCAATTAAATAAAAAGTCTAAATAAATAATTCATGGTATTGGGGAGGGTCATACTGAGACATTACAGATTATGTATCAGGAGACCTGAATTCTAGACTTAACTATACTACTTATTTGCTTTGTGACCTCAGGCAAGTCACCTCTAGTCTACTCATCTGCAAATTCAATTCAACAAGCATTTTAGTGCCTGCTATGTGGCAGGCATTTTGCTAGATGTTGAAAATTGGGAAAGTTAGACCCTATGATTGCTAAAGTGCTGATTGTCAGCTTTAAAACCGAGTCTATGAAAAGTTGTGAAATATGTAAAATTCCAGCTTCCTTTAGAGCATAGCTTGTTTGTTCTGTGCTGCTCCTGCATCCCATCCTACAGGACTTTACTCTTCCTTAAAACTGAGTATAGATTTTCTTTTTGATATCTCAAATATTAACATCTCAGTTTAGATGTTAATGTTAGAAGAAGATAGTTGAGTTCGATTTCAAACTTGTAGATTTTAATTTGCTGACTGGATCTTTTGAGCTTTAGTTATCTTTCAAACAAAAATGCACATTTATTCTGTAAGGTATATTCCTTAATGCTTAAATCATTATTAATCACTATTCAATTAAAATAAACCCTTTTTTATTATTATTGCAAAATCATAAGGTTGTAAGGATTCTCCAGGTGGAATGTTTTAAAAGAAGAAAGGCTTGAGAGGGTCCACATATAACATTTATACAGTCATTTGCACATAATTCTTTTTTTTTTTTTTAAGCAATCTGGGTTAAATAACCTGCTCAAGGTTACATAGCCAGTTATTTCTGGGTGTGGTGCTGAGTGTCTGAGCCTGGGATTCAATCTCCAGGTCATCCCAACACTGGAGCCGGTGCTCTTACTCTATGTGCTACCTGGCTGCCCCTGCACATAATTCTTGAGTGGAGTTGTCTCTCATTTTTTGGGAGGTAGGTGGTAAATGAAACTCAGAGGTAGCACAGATCTCCCTTTTGCTGCCTTAGCTTGTGTATACCTCTAGGCCTGGGGGGGAGGATGGTTAGTTTATATTTATATTTTAAATCTCTCTAAGCTTATAGGCTCTCCTGTTTATGAAAACATACTTGCTGAGGGGGTTAAGTTGTTTCAGTCCGTGTCAGACTCTTCGTGACCATTTTGGGGTCTTTTTGGAGTGGTTTCCAGCTTATTGTATAGATGAGGAAACTGAGGCAAACAGGGTTAAGTGACTTGCCTAGGGTCACACGGCTAGCAGATGTCTGAGGCCAGATTTGAATTCACGAAGGTGAGTGCTCTGTCCACTGCGCCATGCAGCTCCCCTGCTGGGGGGTGGGGGTGGGGATGTGAAGCCGCTATTGTAATGTGCCTCCACTGGGTTTGTGATTCAGATCCGAGCCACGCAGCTGCACTCCTGGAACTTGCTCCTTGCTCAGCTCAGCTCACAGCCAGCCTCCTTGCTCTTGAAAGCTCTGCTCCATCTTTGATCTGTGACTTAGGGCTAGATAGTAGACAGCGGAGCTTCTGGTGGCACCTAGAACTAGTTCTGGATCCTCTGGGATCACTTTCTGCCTCTGTGTTTCCTGCCTTGTTTCTGTTTTGTTCCTTTTGGTATCCCTGGGCACTGGAATTCCCCAGTTGCTCCTGTCCAGACCCCAACCCCAGCATCTGTAGACCTCTCTGTCTGTCTCCTTAAGCTGCCTTGGCCTGGAAGAATGATTCATTGTGACTTTTTCTTGGCTTTTCTCATCAGAATTTAGTTTGGTGCATTTTCTAGGTCACTGAACAGGAGTTGTACTGTACTAAAATGATTCTTCTTGCTCCACCATCTTTATTCTGCCTGATAGAGGAAATTATCTATTAGCTTAAGTATGAGTATAAATCCTTTAAAAATATCATGGGTCATTGCATTGATCAGAATTATTAAATCTTTTGAAATTGATTATCTTTACTATATTGTTGTTATTGTGTAGATTGTTCTCCTGAATGTACACTTCACTTTTCATCAGTTCATACAATTCTTCCCAGGTTTTTCTGAAGTCATTCCCTTCACCATTTCTTACAGAACAATAGTATTCCATCTCATTAATATACCATAGCTCATTTAGCCATTCCCTAACTGATGGGCATACCTTCAGTTTACAATTCTTTGCCACCACAAAAAGAGTTCCTATAAATATTTTTTTATACACATGGGTCTTTCTCCTTTTTCTCTGATTTCTTTGGGATACAGACCTAGTAGTGGTATTGCTGGTCAAAAGATAAGCACAGTTTTGTAGTTTTTTTGGGCATGGTTGCATATCACTCTCCAGAATGGTCAGACTAGTTTACAGCTCCACCAACAATGCATCAGCATGCCTATTTTCCTACATTCCCTCCAGAATTTATAATTTTCCTTTTCTGTCATCTTTTGCTGTTGTTCAGTCATTCAGTCATGTCCAACTCTTCATAAGCCCATGGACCAGAGCACACTAGGCCTTTCTATCTTTTACTATTTCCCAAAGTCTGTCCAATTTAATGTTTATCACTTCCATGACACTATCTATCCATCTTATCCTCTGCCATCCCCTTTTCTTTTTGCCTTCAATCTTTTCCAATATCAAGGTCTTCTGCAATGAGTCCTGTCTTCTCATTATGTAGCCTAAGTATTTAAGCTTCAGCTTCACTATTTGGCATTCTAATGAATAGTCTGAATTAATTTCTTTAAGGATTGACTGATTTGATCTTCTTGCTGTCCAAGGGATTCTCAAAAGTCTTCTCTAGCACCACAATTCCAAAGTGTCAGTTCTGAGGTGTTGTAATGGGAATGCAAATTTGGAAGATCTTCCCTGCCCCTAGGCTAAAGTGCACCTGAAGCCTGGGGTGGGAGGCTTGTTTTTCAGTAGATACTTTTTGATTGGCCAGTGGGTCAATAAGGTTGTTACATTCTCTGAGCCAGGAGAAGGCTATATAAGCCCTGATGTGAGGCTTTGTTTTGGGGGCTCACTTTGAGAAGTGTTCTGTGATTTGATCTGTATTCTGGGAAGCCATTGTCCAGGGCCCCCCCCCCCCGGCTTTGAAAAACCCAGATGTGGAAACCCAGATGTTGACTGGGTATGGATGTAATGGTTGGACAGTTTGGAAAGCTGTTTACTTGATCTGTTAATGTCTTGATAATTCTGCCTGTATACTTTGAAGTTCGGGGTGCTGACCTTTTTCCCCTGACCAAGGTAAACGATACATGTCTGACTGATTAAAGTAAGCTTGTTAACCCCTTTTGAGTTGCTTTCCTTTATCAAAGAAGATCCAAGAACCTGTGCTGGCGGCCACCCTGGGGACGCTGGGGTGCTTGCCGCTACAGGTGTTCAGTTTTCCTTTTAGCCCAATGCTCACATTACTCACATTACTACTGGAAAAACCATACCTTTGACTACATGGACCTTTATCAGAAAGGTGATGTCTCTGCTTTTTAGTCTGCTGTCCAGATACGCCATAGCTTTTATTCTAAGGAACAAGCATCTTTTAATTTCATGGCTGCAGTTGCCACTTGCAGTGATCTTTGAATCCAAGAATATAAAATCTGATACTACTTCCATTTCTTCTCCCTTTATTTGTCAAGAAGGACCAGTTGTCAAGATCTTAGTTTTTTTTGGTGTTAAGCTCCAAGTCAGCTTTTACACTCTCCTCTTTCACCATCATCAAGAGGCTTCTTAATTCTTCTTTACTATCTGCCATCAAAGTGTTACCATCTGAATATCTGACATTGTTGATATCTTTCCTAGCAACCTTAATTTTGGCTTTTGATCAGACCAGCCTGGCATTTCGCATGATTTGCATTTAAGTTAAATAAGGTCACAGTAGATAGCCTTGTCATATTCCTTTTTCAATCTTAAACCAATTAGTTATTCCATATTTGATTCTAACTATTGCTAAACATATGCTGTAGGTTCCTCAGGAGACGAGTAAGATGATCTGGTACTCCCATCTCTTTGAGAATTTGCTGCTTTTTTGTTGTGATTCACATAAAGACTTTAGTGTAGTTAGTGAAGCAGAAGTAGAGGTTTTCCTGAAACTCCCTTGCTTTCTCCATAATCCTGTGAATATTGGCAATTTAGTCTCTAGTTTCTTTGTCTTGTCAAAACCCAGCCTGCTCCTCTGGTAATTCTTGGTTCACATACTGCTGAAGGCTAGTTTACAGAATCTTAAGCACAACCTTGCTAGTGTATGAAATGAGCTTGGTTGTTCAGTAATTTGAACATTCTTTGGCATTGCCCTTCTTTAGGATTGGAACATAAACTGATCTTTCCTAATCCAGTGGCCACTGCTGAGTTTTGGAAATTTTCTAGCATATTGAGTGCACCACTTTGGCAGCAGCATTTTTTAGGATTTTAAGTAGCTCAGCCAGAATTCCTTCACCTACACTAGCTTTATTATTAGCAAAGCTTCTTAAAGGCCCACTTGACTTTGTACTCCAGGATGTATGATTCTAGATCAGTAACTACACCATTGTGGTTGTTGGTGATATTAAGATATTTCTTGTATAGTTCATATGTATGTTCTTGCTACCTCTTCTTAATCTCTTCTAGTTTTGTCCCTACCATTTTTGTGTCTTTCATGCCCATTTTGCATGAAACATTCCCTTGAAAGAGCTAATTTTCATTTTTAAAAAAAATTTAATTAATTTATTTACTTTTGGTTTACAACATTCAGTTCCACAAATTTTTGAGTTCCATTTTTTCTCCTCCTCCCTCTCCTCCCCCCTCTCCCCTATGGCGGCATGCAATCAAATATAGGATCTACAAATACTTTCACATTAAACATTAGTCAAGTTGTAAAAAAGGATTTTAACCAATGGAATGAACAATGAGAAGAAACAAAACAAAAAAGAGAGAAAGCAAGTAGTTTGCTTCAATTTACATTCAGCCTCTAATTCTTTCTCTGGATGTGGATAGCCTTTTCCATTATGAGTTCTTTGGAGTTGTGCATTGCTGAGATGAGCCCAGTCTGTGAAAGTTAGTCATCACAGATATGATGTGTCTGTGATCATGTACAATGTCCTCCTGGTTCTACTCCCCTCACTTAGCATCAGTTTATATGTCTCTCCAGGTTATTATGAAGTCCATCTGCTCCTCATTTCTTATAGAACAATAGTATTCCATTACATTCATATACCACAACTTGTTTAGCCATTCCCCAATTGATGGGCATTCCCTTGATTTCCAATTCTTTACCACCACAAAAAGAGCTGCTATAAATATTTTTGTACATAAAGGTCATCCTCCCACTTGTACGGTCTCTTTGGGATACAGCTCTAGAAGTGATATTGCTGGGTCAAAGGGTATGCACATTTTTATAGCCCTTTGGGCATAGTTCCAAATTGCTCTCCATAATGGTTGGATCAGTTCACAACTCCACCAACAATGCATTAGTGTTCCAATTTTCCCACATCTCCTCCAGCATTTATCATTTTCCTGTTTCATCTTGTCAGCCCTTCTGATAGGTGTAATGTGGTACCTCAGAGTTATTTCGATTTGAATTTCTTTAATCAATAGTGATTTAGAACATTTTTTCATATGATTATATATATCTTTAATTTCTTCCTCTGAAAACTGCCTGTTCATATCCTTTGACTATTTATCAATTGGGGAATGACTTATATTCTTATATATTTGACTCAATTCTCTGTATATTTTAGAAATCAGGCCTTTATCAGAGATATTGGTTGTAAAAATTCTTTCCCAATTTTCTTCTTCCCTCCTTATCTTGGTTATATTGGATTTGTTTGTATAAAAGCTTTTCAATTTAATGCAATCAAAATTATCCATTTTGCATTTTATAATGCTCTCTATCTCTTTTTTGGCCATAAAGTCTTCCCTTCTCCATAAATCTGACAGGTAAACTATTCCTTGGAAAGAACTAATTTTCTTAAAGAGATCTCTTGTCTTCCCCATTCTATTGTTTTCTCCTATTTCTTGCATTGCTCATTTAAGAAAACCTTCTTATTTTCTCCTTGCTATTCTCTGGAATTCTACATTCAGTTGGGTATATCTTTCCCTTTCTCCTTTTCCTTTTCCTTTTCCTTTATTTTTTTCCTCAGCTATTCGTAAAGCCTCATCAGACAGTCATTTTGCTTTTTTGCTCTTCTTTTTCTTTGGGATTTTTTGTTGCTGTCTCTTGTATGATATCTGTCATCTTAGCCAACCCAATGGTTGGGAGGTAGTATCTAAGAATTTTAATTTGCATTTGTTTAATTATTAGGGATTTAGGGCATTTTTGTTCATATAGGTCCTTTCCCTCTTTTCTTTTATCTCATTATTATCTCTGGGTTAAAGGGCATGAACAATTTAGTGACTTTTGGAGCATTGTTTTAAATTGTTCTTCCAAAATAATGGGACAAGTTCATTCTTCTACCAAACAATGCATCATTGTGTCTCTTCTCCTGCAGTCCATCCAACCATTGTCATTTTCCATCTGCATCATCTCTGCCAATCTGATGAGTGTGAGATAGAATTTCAGAGTTGTTTTAATTTAAACTTCTCTTATTATAAATGATTTGAAGTGCTTTTTCATATGGTTGGTGAAATGACTTGTATTACAGGGGACAGCCCAGTAAGGATTCAGTCTTGGAGCATGGTGTCTTAGGGAATCTGCTTCCAGAAATCTGTGATATCATGGAATGAAGGGGCCCAATTCTTCTTTTTCAGAGCACATGTAGATATTCTGTAACTGTTTCCTGTTCCCTTACTATGTGGTGAAGAAAAGGACTTTTGGTTGCACCTAAGCCTGAACTAAATATACTTCTAAAGGATATTGACTGGTCACATTGATTCTCTTTTTCCTAGTGGCAATCAAGGGAAGATATACTATGAGTGTCTGTGAGGAGGAGAGGGGAAAGAAAGGCTTTAGACACTCTCCATCTGAGCTTACATGTGGCCTGTGAAGGTCTGTGAAATAGGCCTGCCTATTTTACATGTGGTCTGTAAAATAGGCCTGCCTATTTTTCTCTCTCCAATGTGTTAATTCCTTCCTGATCTTAGGCAAATCAGCAGTGGTTGCAATATATATAAAATATTTTTTTTTCTTTTTGCAGGGGGGAGGGCAGGGCAATTGGGGTTAAGCGACTTGCCCAAAGTCACATGGCTAGTAAGTGTTAAGTGTCAAAATCCTTCTTGAGCTCCTCCATGGCCTATAACCAATTCATATTTCTCTTGGAAGCTTTTCTTGGAGGAGTTTTGACTTTGTTGTCTTCTTCTGGTTTCAGGTTTTTATCCTTTTTGTCCCCCCAAAAGGATTCTATGGTCTGATTGCTCTTCCTTTGCTTGTTCATCTTGCTAGCCAATTACTTGACTTTTGAGTTCTTTGCCATGATAGAACTCTGCTTCCAGAGGTGGAGACAGCTATATCCCAAATCACTGGGGTTTTCACAGATGTTATCAGCGCTATGAGGAGGGTGCCCTCTCTACACACTCCCCAAGCTCTGGCACACTGGTGTTTCTCACCCCAGAACCACTGCCCAAGATAGCAACTCAGATCCAAGTAGGTCAAAGAAAGAGCAATTACCCTCTGAATGGTTGCTTGGGCCCCCTGTGATCTGCAGGCCAGGAGTTCCTCAGGCAGTCATGTGGACAGCCACCATGCCTCTGCCACTTCTTGCCCTGGGGGCAGGGGCCAGATGGTGCTCTTCCTTTACCCTTCCAACAGAGTTCCCCACTGACCTTTTATTTTCTCTTTGGTGTTTATGGGTTGAGAAGTCTGGAAACTGCCACAGCTGCTGGTGATTTACTCTCCTGAAGTCTGCTCCAGCTGGTCTAGGCCGATGGTTGGACTGCCCTGGGGACTGCAGGACTTTACATGGCTCCCAGCTCGGTGTGATAGACCCTTTCTGTTGGCCTGCCAGGCTGCCTTCAGTGGGAGATTTGTCTCTCTCTGTCACTTTGTGGGTTCTGTATCTCTAAAATTTGTTTAGAGTCATATTTTACAGGTATCGGAGGTAGCTGGAGAGGGAGCTTAAGGAAGTTTCTGCTTTTACTCCGCCATCTTGGCTCTGCCCCTTTCCTCCCCCTTCTTCCTTGTTTCTTCTGTAGTGTACTCTCTTTCCCCTCTATTTTTTACTTTCTTAAAATCAGCAAAAGAGAACAATAGTATACCTAGCTCCTGTGTTTCTGTCTTTCCTAACTCTTTCAGTGATCCTTGAAGATAGTGAGATTCTGAAGGGACAGTTGTGTTTTCTTCCCCATTAGAATTTAATTGTTTCATCATCATTTAGCCCCTTTCAGTTGCTAAAATGTATTTACCTTTCTAGGTTCTTCTGGACTCCTGTGTTTGCATTTCAAAGTTTCTACCTAGCTCTGGTATTTTCATCAGGAATACTTTAATGTGCTCTATTCTATTAAAAGTAATTTTGTTTCCCTTTGTAGGATTTTACTCAGTTTTGCAGGGTCAGTTATTCATGTTGGTTGTAAGCCCTTATCCTTTGTTTTTTTCAGATGTCATAGCTCTAAGTTTTTCTAGTCTTTATAGTAATTTCAGTGTGATTTTGTGTGGTTTTGATTGGGGTTCTTGGAACCTGAGTATTTTCTTTCAGATTATTTGCAGTATTTTCCCTTTGATTTGGAAGCTTTGGATTTTGGCTCTAATAGGCTTGGATGTTTTCAGTATGGGATTTCTTTTAGGTAATCAATCATTGGGGTATTCTTTTTATTTTGATTTTGCCCTTAGGTTCTAGTAGATCTGGGCAGTTTTATTTTGCAACATCGAATGCAGGTATTTTTGTTGATGCATTGTTTTCAGGGAGGCTAATTATGTTTTCTTCTATTTTTTTCAATTTTTAGACTTGGTTCTGATATTTCTTGTTGTTTCATGGAGTCATTGAGTTCTGTTTGCTCCATTTACATTTTGCAAGGGGTCCACTTAAAGGTAAGGTTTTCTGCCTTCTGTTCTAAATTATTTGCTCTCCTTCCAATTTTTCCTCCAGAGCTGTTATATCAATTTCATTTTCATATTTTATCTCATTTCATTTCTTCTAGTTATTCTTTTTTTTGCCTCTACTAGTTAATTTTTTTTTTAATCAATTAGCAAGATTTATATTTTTCTCCCTTCCGTTTCTCCCCTCATTGAAAAAGAAAACCCTGGTAAACATATGTGTACTCAAGTGAAACAAATTCACTCACATTCACTATGACCAAAACTGTATGTCTCATTCTGCAGCAAGTCCATTACCTCTCCATTAGGAGATGGGTTGCATGACTCATTATTGGTCTCCTGGAATCTCTGTTTGTTTATTACACTGATACTGGTTTCAGGCCTCCTGCAAGGCCCCTGGCACATCAGGCACCAAACTGGTCCTATAATTTGCTGTGGTTCCTAGTGCATAACTAAGGCCTTGTCTCTGTGCAAGTAATAGATCTTTCTCCTGCTTCCGTTCTGACAGGACAGGACTGAAATCATGCTGTTCGACTGCTATTAGAATAAGTGTATTTATAAGAATATGAGAGCTTATGATGACTCTCTCCAACCTCCTACCATTCTCCTTGAACCCCTCCCCCTCTCCCCGCCAGTGTCTCTTCAGAGTACTCATAGATCCAGGTTTATTTGTAGCAGTTCTTGGGCTGGTTTTCCTGGCATGACCTTTCTCCTTGCACCTCCTGGCTTCTGGCCATCTTTTTGTTTAGTCATGGGCCAGGTTGGAGAGTTTACTTTATATATCTTTAGTTTTCTTGAACATTGCTCTATCTGGTCCCCTTTTCAGATATTTGCTGGAATATATGTGAGAGACATACAGCTGGTCTCCTCTATGATCTCCTTTTTTTGGTTTTAACCAGAAATTCAGACTTTACCCCTGCCCGTTATGTGGCTGAGCCTGTGATTAACTATGACTAATAAGCCCAGAGATAGAGGGCACACTTGGGGGGAAGAAAGGGAGTAAGGCCATTTTCTCAGCCAAGATCCCAGAAGAGAAACAAAGTGCCTTGCAGGGCTCAAAAAGCTCACCAGGAGTCATAGAAGAGAAACCAGAGGGTTCTCTAAAACTGGCGTGGGGGGGGGGGGGGGGGGGGGGAGGAATCAGTACATAATACATCAGGAAACACCAGGAAATAAGTAGCATAAGATTTGCTGAATTGCTGTTTGCCTCATGAGAAGTCTCCAATTTGAGACAACATCCTTTTATTGGTCAATTATTAAGCACTGACTTTTAAAGCAATAGCAAGTCTGGCATAACTATGTCTGTGCTGCTCTGAACCTTCGAAAGTTAGTGGTCATGGTCCCTAGCCAAGGAGTAACGCAGGAGTATTTGTATTACAAAAAGGGACTCTAGAAAATCATCCAAGACCAAAAGCAATGAACCTCTGGTGGTTCAATTTATGGCAGAGGAAGAAAATATTCTGAAGAAGGGGCTACCCACGCCCCTTACATCATTCCATTCCTATTTTCTGAGTTTTTATTTCCCCAAACTTCATTGAGAATGGTATATCATTATCCTAATTCACTTCACAAATATGGTCCCCCTAGAGTTTATCTAATAAATCATTCAACAGGCATTTATTAAGGACCTGGGGCATTCACTGTGCAAAGTCATGGAGGAATAGAAGCAAAGATAAAGAAGAAGCCATCCCTGAGCTCAAGGAATTTACAGTTGAATCTAGTGGAATGCTCCAGGGATCTATACTAGGCCCTCTGACAGGAGCATTTTTATCAGGGACTCAGATAAAGTCATGCTTATTGAATTTGCAGATGATTCAAAACTAAGTGAGAAAATGAGCAGAATCAGCATCCCTGAAGATTTAGGCATTTGGTTCAAATATTAATGAGATGTTGGCTCAAATAGGATGAGATGAAAGGCAATAGGGATAAATGCAAAGTCTTACACCTGAATTTTGAAAAATCAACTTGAGAAGTATAAGATGGGAGAGATCTGATTCTATTAGAGTTTATTTGAAAAAAAACAAAACACAATCTGGAGGTTTTGGTGAGACTGAAAGCTCTAAGTATTCTATGCCTGACCCCTCCAAAGATGACAAGATGTTAGGCTGCATTAAGTGAGATACAGTGTCCAGTTCTGGGGAAGGGAATAGTCCCACTGTTCTCTACACTGGCCAGTGGATACCTGTAGTATTATGTTCAGTCCTGGGCACCAAATTTTAGAGTAGGAAGACAGAGGTTTTGTTGGCCACAATACAGTACCAAAGCACTTGGACTTTGTTACCGACAGAGATGACAGTAGGAATGATGACAGGAATTTGGGCAGGTGGATGGAGAGCACTGACCTTGCCTCCTTATTCCATCTTTGGTTCTGGCTCAAATTAATTTGCAGCTTAACTAGAGAGAATTTTAGGAGTATTTCAGATTGCCTGCATCTTAAACTAGGTAGTTATTTGTAACACAAGGCTTTAATCTCCAGTCCAGACATAGGGATAGAAAAGGAAAGACCCAATGTGCCTGGGGGAACTCTGTCTGGATTTTGTTAGCTGGGTATGGTGGCTATGCTTAAAGATTAGGATTAAAGAGCTAAAAGCCTGTCTTTATCAGGTAGAGATTTAGCCAATATACCCTCGAAGACTGAAGCTGAGATAGGTAAACTGGCTTTGAAATTGTGAGACTAGCAGAGACTGAGAACAGAAGACTTCAGAGAAACAGGCCTGATGATACTTTGCCCAATAAGGAGCTGGCCTCACAGAGACAAACAATAAACAGAAAAATTTTGAGCAATTAAAAATATATAATCCATTCCACAAATTCCTTCCAAAACTGTCCTGCTTGTCTAGGCTTCCCTCTGAACTTCTTTCTGTTCTCTTCTGTGCATTTCTTAAAATGTTTCAGAGGTTCTTTATTTTTGGCATCACTATTGCTATTATCTCTCCTTGACTTGTTTTCCAAGCCATTTTTTTTTATATCAGATATTTTACATTTTCTAATTGACTTTGAACTTTCCACTGAACCATGTTATCTGCCAATAAGAGATATCATCTGCCCTTTGTTCTATTTTACTAATCTGCCAACCTTGCTGAACTACCTATATGCTTGTGTTAGAAATGTTCTAGGGAATAACTCTGAGCTTACCAAGCTTGTTCAAACCGGGGCTCCTTTCTTCATCTTGATCCTCCTTCCCACACATCTTCCACTCTACCCCAGAGCTCAGGTTAGGAAGTATTGGTGATCTCCTTGTGGTCTCTGTTGTGGGGAAGAACAGTCTATAGGGGCCTGAAGCAAGGGGGTAACATCCTACCCTGTCCTGTGCCTTTCCTACATCCTCATTCCTTTCCCAATCTCCATGGACTTGTGGGTCATGAGGTGTGATAGTGAAGAACGGAATTGATGAACCCCTGAGTTGTGGGGTAGGATAACAGCAAACTCATTTTGCAGGTTAGGGTTGTCTACGTCTTTGAGTTCTATGATGGTCCTAGATCCTAGTACCCCCTTCAGATTTTTATCTTGTATCTCTCTTCCCTTTTGCAGACAAATTCCTTGAAAAAGTTATTATCCCTGCTTCAGATTCTTTTCTTTCCACTCACTCCCTAACCCTTTGCATTCTGGCTTCTGATCTCATCATTCAATTTAAACTGTCCTCTCCAAAAGTTACCAGTGAGCTTTCAATTGCCATATCTGATATTTTCTTAGTCCTAATCTTTCTGGACCTAACCCTCATATTTAACACTGTTGACCAGTATCTCCTGGTTATTCTCTCCTCTTTGTGTTTTTGTGAAACTATTCTCTCCCTATCTGTCTGACCGCTCCTCATTCTCCTTTGCTGACCATATTACTTTCCTTTCTTTGAATGTTTTCTAAGGACCTGCCGTAAGCCTTCTCCATTTATCCCTCTATGACCTGTCTGTTGATAACTCCATCAGATTCTGTGATTTTTACTGATCATCTATATGAAGATGACCCCAAGTTCTATATATCCAGCCCTGGTATCTCCCTTGAGTTCCCATTTCAAACTGGATGTTCTGGAGATATACTCAAACTTGATATGTCTAAACTGGACTCATTATCTTTCCCCCTAAACCCTCCTTTCTTCCAAAGTCTACCATTTTTGTTGAAGATACCCTCATCCTTCTAGTCTCCCAGACTCATAATCTTGACATTACCCTGAACTCCTCACTCTCCTTTATGCTCCATATCCAATCAGTTGATAAATCTTGCCATTGCTACCTTTACAATCTCTCTCACATCTGAGCCCTCCTCTCTACTCACTGGAACTTATTGATTTAGTCCCCCATGATCTTTCATCTAAATTATTGCAATAGTCTCCAAATTGGTGCTCCCCTGCCCAAGACTCTTTGTACCCCAGTTCATCTCTCTCTCTGTCTCTCTCTGTCTCTCCTCTCTCTGTCTGTCTCTGTCTCTCTCTGTCTCTGTCTCTCTCTCTCTGTCTTTCTCTCTCTGTGTCTCTCTGTCTTTCTCTCTCTGTCTCTGTCTGTCTCTTTCTCTCTGT
>NW_027185811.1:4012317-4029559 GCF_028583685.1 Petaurus breviceps papuanus | reverse complement strand
TTTCTCTCTGTCTGTCTCTTCTCTCTCTGTCTCTCTCCCTCCCTCCCTCCCTCCCCCCCTTTCTTTCAGAGGCAATCAGTGTTAACTGCCTTGCTCAGGGTCACACAGCTGGTGAGTGTCTGAGGCCACATTTAAACTCAGATTCTCCTGACATTTCACCACCTGGCTTCCCCACTACAGCTCATCCTCCACATTATTGCCAAAATAATTTTCTTTAAGTGTAGATGTGCCCATGTGATTCCCCTGCTTAATTGCATTCAGAGAGCACTATGATAAAATACAACTCTTCGGCTGAGCTCTTGAAGCTCTGTACAACCTGGCCCAGTCTCCTGCTCTTCCTGGGCTCTTCGATCCAGCCAAATTTGCCTCACACTGGACACTCTGTCTCCCATCCCTATGTCTTTGTAGTGATTGCCCCACATGTTTCTTACCTTTTCTTCTTTTTTTTTTTTGCTTTTTGGAGGGCAATTGGGGTTAAGTGACTTGCCCAAGATCACACGGCTATTTTTTTGTGTTAAGTGTCTGAGGCCGGACTTGAACCCAGGTCCTCCTGACTCCAGGGCCAGTGATCTATTCACTGTGTCACCTAGCCGCCCCTGTCTCTTACTTCTTACTCACAGAGTTCCTTTCTTCCTTTAAGTGAAGCTCAGGCACTGTCTTCTACTTGAAGCTTTTCTCTATATTCCCAAGTGCTAGAGCCCTCCCTCCCACACTACCTTTGTGTGTATTGGGTATATGTCTATATGTATCTATATATATGGAAATATTTATTAACTTTTTATTTATGCTGAATCTATTTATATATGTACATATCAAAGAGAGCAGAAGGAGAAAATTTACATCAGGTCAATTTGCAAATTGATCAGTAAACACTAGGGAATCTGTTCTGAAATTTATAACTCACCAGGAAATTATCATGAGTAAATAAACTTAATAAAATTGAGCCAGAAATTTTTTTTTATCCTTAACCAGCTGGAACTCTCAGCTAAACTCCAAAAAGATTCCACTAAATACCTGATCTGCCATCTTAGGCAAAATGGCAGTTCTATTAAAATTGCATCATGTTCTCATCTCCCTGACCCCCTGTAATGGGAATGCAAATTTGGAAGATCTTCCCTGCCCCTAGGCTAATGTGCACCTGAAGCCTGGGGTGGGAGGCTTGTTTTTCAGTAGATACTTTTTGATTGGCCAGTGAGTCAATAAGGTTGTTACATTCTCTGAGCCAGGAGAAGGCTATATAAGCCCTGATGTGTAGCTTTGTTTTGGGACTCACTTTGAGAAGTATTCTGTGATTTGATCTGAATTCTGGGAAGCCGTTGTTGAGAGTCCCCCGGCTTTGAAAAACCCAGAATGTGGAAACCCAGATGTTGACTGGGTATGGATGTAATGGTTGGACAGTTTGGAAATCTGTCTACTTGATGTTTCTGTCTTGATAATTATGCCTGTATACTTTGAGGTTCAGGGCGCTGACCTTTTCTCCTGAACAAGGTAAACGATATATGTCTGACTGATTAAAGTAAGCTTGTTAACCCATTTTGAGTTGCTTTCCTTTAACAAAGCAGATCCAAGAACCTGTGTGAGAAGGCACCCTGGGGACACTGGGGTGCTTGCTGCTACACCCCCCACCCCAGTCAATATAGAAAATTTATAACAAGTCAGTATAAAGAAGCCTCTTTATACTGTAAGATTGCAAAGAGGAACCTTAAAGTCACATATAAACTTTTCCAAAGATCAAAGGAGTGCAATTTCTAAATTGTATCATATATTAACCAAAAATCACATCCTGGTAATATGTGTGAAATCAAGGGTCTTTTAGTCCTATGATATGTAAATTGCAGATAAGTTCTAGACATCCACAGCAAGACCAGCAGAACTCCAAAAGGTGCTGACAATTTTCAGATGATGAGGACGTGTTAACCTTAAAGTTTTACTAACAACTTTGAGATTATTTGGATATGTTAATGAACTAACCCCAAGGTAGCACAGGTAAGAGCTGGTATGTTCCCCCCCAAAAAAACTATAAAAATGTGACCCCAAACTCCTAACCCATCCCCAGCATTCTTCCATCTCTATCTGGTCCATGCTGACTAGTGTTCCCAACTCTAATCTGTGATTATGTGTGATACTTTCTGCCTCTCTCCCTCCCCATCCTCTTACTCACACTGCCTTACTTCCTTTACCAGCCCATCCCTCTGCTGTCTGCCTCTATACCCCTTTCTCTACTTGTCTCTGCTCTATTTCCTCCCCTCACACACACACCCTCTATGCCTGATTAAAGTGTGATTGCCACTCCATTGCACACTATCAGTTGTGGTCTTTCTTAGTGAGTACTCAAAGAACCAAGTGTTCTTGCTCCCATTTCATAATTTCATAAATTAATCAATTCAGCAGCTATACTAAAATTCTCTTATAACAAAGTAAAACATTATGTACATTATAACATAAGCTCATTGTGAGGATTGTTTCGTTCTTTGCACTTGTATCTCTAGCACCATGGCACAGTCTCTAGCAAATAGAAGGCATTTAATAAATGGTCGTTGATTGTTTTATTGCTATGCTGTTGAGTCAGTGTGGTGGAGTGACAAGGGAGCTGGACCCAAAGTTAGGAGAGATATGATTCAGATTCTACCTTGACACCTTTTAGATGTGTGACCATAAGCAAGTTACTTGCTCTAAAACATTAGTTTTCCCATATATGGGGATAATAATATCTACAGTCCCTACATCCCAGTGTGGCTTTTAGGTTTCATGAGCTAATATATTTGTTTATCCTTTAACACATTTTAATTTTTTTTTTACTATTTGGAACTTGGCAAATGTCAACAAATATGAACATCTCATTATGGAAAGAAGAAAAGAAAAAGAGAATTATACATGAAACTATGAATTTCCAGTGCATGAGATCCAAAGCTGTCTCACTCATCTGTGTTTCCCTCTGAATCTCTTCCCATTGGCCAGGGTAACTCATAACCTTGGCCCTAGAGGACCTGGAGGATATCTTCCTCTGGAGGATATGACATCAGTTATGGATTTGTCATTCTCATCATCAGCTGGGCTGGTTTCTTACAAGGCTCAGCATTGGGTGGACAGTTCAGCTGGGCTTGCTCCTTGTAGGATGTGTTGGGTCAGTCCACTTCTGGGCTAGGCCAAGCAGTAAATCTATCAGTCAATAGACATTTATCAAGGCCTCACTCTGTTCCAGGCACCGTGCTAAGTGCTTGCTATACAAAGAAAGCCAAGATTAGACCTTGACCTCAAAGACCTAACATTGTCATAGTGAGTTATTCATCTATTGAGCTGGCTCTTCAGTGGGTTTGGTTGCTGCTGGGTGTAGCAGCAAGCACCCCAAGCGTCCTCAGGGTTTGCAGCTACCACAGGTTCTTGGATCTGCTTTGTTAAAGGAAAGCAACTCAAAATGGGTTAACAAGCTTACTTTAATCAGTCAGATGTATATCATTTACCTAGTTCAGGGGAAAAAGATCAGCACCCCGAACTTCAGAACATACAGACAGAATTATCAAGACAGAAACATCAAGTAGACAGATTTCCAAACTGTCCAA
The DNA here is from genome assembly GCF_028583685.1 of Petaurus breviceps papuanus. Taxonomy (NCBI): domain Eukaryota; kingdom Metazoa; phylum Chordata; class Mammalia; order Diprotodontia; family Petauridae; genus Petaurus; species Petaurus breviceps. Next base: position 4,025,999 of record NW_027185811.1, on the reverse strand, counting down.
CCATTACATCCATACCCAGTCAACATCTGGGTTTCCACATTCTGGGTTTTTCAAAGCCGGGGGACTCTCAACAATGGCTTCCCAGAATTCAGATCAAATCACAGAACATTTCTCAAAGTGAGTCCCAAAACAAAGCTACACATCAGGGCTTATATAGCCTTCTCCTGGCTCAGAGAATGTAACAACCTTATTGACCCACTGGCCAATCAAAAAGTATCTACTGAAAAACAAGCCTCCCTCCCCAGGCTTCTGGTGCACTTTAGCCTAGGGGCAGGGAAGATCTTTAAAATTTACATTCGCATTACACTGGGCTCGACTGGACTGGTCACTTGGTCACTGGACAACTGTTGTTGGGCTTGGCTGGTCCCTCTGCCATAAGGTAGCTACTGCTAGAATGGTCTAGGTAGGCTGTTCTGCCTCTGGGCTGCTGATGCCAGACTGGAATGGGCAGGTCACTTGGTTACTGAACTGTACTCAGACAAGAATACTACTCAGCTGATGGACTCATTTTTTTTTTGAGGGGGGAAGGCAAGGCAATTGGGGTTAAGTGACTTGCCCAAGGTCACACAGTTAAGTGTCAAGTGTCTGAGGTCAGATTAGAACTCAGGTCCTCCTGACTCCAAGGCCTGTGCTCTATTTACTGTACCACCTAGCAGCCCCTGATGGATTCATCTTAGGGCTCAAGGGCTCTGCTGGGCAGATTGATCTAGGCTCACTCTGAAATTGGCAGCGTCTTCTACTGCCTATGTAGTGGATAATACCATGCTCTCTCCAGCTGAAGTGTCATGGTGGTCTTTTCTGCTGAAATGCTAGCATACATTTTTAGCCAGAGTAATGACAACTAGCCTAGAACTGGGGTTGGGGGTTGCCCAATTTTTAAGCTCAGAATCTCTTCCATTCTCCTTTGTAGATAAAATAAATAATGCAGACTAGTTAATCAGAACATTGCTTCTTCCACCTACCTAACCATATTTCAGGCCTTTTGATTTGAAGATGCTGTCAGTCTAAAGTCTCAGAGTGGTATTGGAGCATGCCCTAACATACATATATACAACATGGCATAGAGAAATAGAAACCTGACCTTAGATATAGGTAGATCTGGATTCAAATCCAGCCTATCTTAGGCAGTGGCCAGGCCTAAACCCATTAAAGGGCAGCTGGGTGGCAAAGTGGATAGAGAGCCAGGCCAGTGGAAGATCTGAGTTCAAACCTAGCCTCAAGACACTTAGTGGCTAGGTAAGTCACTTAGCCCTGTTTGCCTCAGTTTCCTCATCTGTGAAACGATCTGGAAAAGGAAATGGCAAGTCATTTCAGGATCTTGCCAAGAAAACCCCCAAATGGGGTCACAAAGAGTTGGTCATGACTGAAACGGCTTAACAACAAAATACACATTAAAAGGGAGGAGTCCCTAGTGGAGCCAGGGATGGGAAACCTGCAGCCTCGAGGCCACATGTGGCTCTCTAGGTCCTCAAGTGCAGCCCTTTGATCAAATCCAAGCTTCACAGAACAAATCCCCTTAATAAATAGATTTGTTCTGTAAAACCTGAACTCAGTGAAAAGGTCCCACCTGAGGACCTGGAAGGCCACATGTGGTCTAGAGGGAGGTTGCAGGTTCCCCAATCCTGCAGGCCTATAGAGTTGAAAGTAGCATCTGAATCATATCTCTCCTAACTTTGAGCCCAGCTTTCTTGATGCTATGCTACACTGACTCAACAGCATAGCAATCAAACAATCAACAACTATTTATTAAGTGCCTACTGTATTCAACAAGGTATCTTTATGAAGTAAGTAAAGCTATTTTTATATGTCTTCCTAGTTCAACTGGCTCAGATCTCTGCACCATCCCAAGACCTGCACTGAGGGAGAACTTCTGAGTTGCAGGACTCATTGCACAGCCCCTGGTGCACACTGACTGTAGGACCTCAACCCCCAGCAAGTCTCTTAACCTCTCTGCCTCCCCTCCCCCCCACTGTCTAATGGGGGAGACCCTATACAGACAAGTATATGTACAAACAAGCTAAAGACAAGGTAAATTAAGACAAACGACAGAGAGAAGGTAGTAAGCACCCTAGCATACCCAGGATAGCCTCTTAGCACAAGTTCTTTGATCTGCTTTATAAAGGAAAGACAGCTTTAAAGGGGTTAACAATCCTACTTTAATTACAGAGAAATAAGTAAGTATAGAAACTACAAGCAGAGATATTAGCACAGAGACCAACAGACAGAGCTCCAGCTGTCTGAACATAGCAATATTACTATACACTTTACACAATTCAATGGATCGAAGGGAACACAGACATCTGAGTGGTCAGGGATCTCTGAATATATGGCTACTCAGAGTCTCCATCAGGAAATCAAAAGATCATTCTCATGAGCAAACCCCTAAAGCAAAATACTAACCTCCCAGAATATGTAACAAAAACTCGGCATCTGATTGACTAAGTGTCGAGGAGCTTGAAAATTCTCATGCCCCAACACTTAACTGGAACCTCTCCATAGCCCAGAGTCTGATTAGCTCTGGACCAGGGCTCTATGTGCCTGTTAATGGGCAGGGAAGATCTTCAAATTCCCTTAACATTACATAGGGTCAAGGGGAATCCAGAAAGGCTTGGTGTATATATAGAAGGTATGATTTTAGCTGGGACTTGTTAAAAGCCAGGGAAGTTATTAGGCAGAGATGAGGAGGGAAAGAGTTCCAGGACATCAAGTCGAGAGATGGAGTGTCTTGTGGAAGAACAGCAAGGAAGTCTGTGTCACTGGCCTGTAGTGTATGGAAGAAGGAGAATGTAAGGAAGACCGAAAAGGTTGAATGGGATCAGGCTATGGAGAGCTTTAAAGACTCAACAGAGGATTTTATATTTGATCCTTTAGGCAATACAGAGCCACCAGAATCGATTGAATCGGGGTGTGGAAGGTCAAATACAGTTGAACTTCTACTATAGAAAAATCACTTACACCTGTCTGGAGTGAGGAAACACTCGAGGCAGGGAAACCAGTACTCCAGGCATTTGGTGATGAGGGCCTTTCCCAAGGTTACAACAGTTTTAGAAAGGTGGGGGGGGTGTCAAGGATGACATGTAGGTTGTGTGACTGAGTGACTGGGAAGGAACTGGGAAGTCAGGAAGAGGGGAAGGTTTGAGGGAAAACAAGTTCAGTTTTGAACATAGTGAGTTTAAGATGTTTATGTGACATCCAGTTTGAGATGTTCAAGAGGTAATTATAAATGTATGACTGGAGATCAGGAGAGATGTTAGGAATGAACAAGCAGACCTTCAGATGAAAATCATTTTCACAAAAATGATCACTGAATCCATTGGAGTTGATGAGAACATCAACTGCAATAGTATGGAGGGAGAAGAGAAGAGGGTCTAGGACAGAGCTCTGTGAGATACCCACAGTTGGTGGTCATGACTTGGATAAAGACCCAGTTGATCTTCAGGAGATCAAGAAGAATCAGTCAGACAATTAGGAGGAGAACCAGAAGAGAGGATTATCAGGGAAACCTAGAGAGAAGAAGGCATTAAGAATATCAAGGAGAAGAGGGTGATTGACAGTGTCAAAGGCTGCAGAGAGGTCAAGAAGGATAAGGATTAGTAAGGATAAGGCCATTGGATATGTCAGTTAAGAGATGAATGATAACTTTGGAAAGGGCAGTTTCAGTTGAGTGATGAGGTTTTAGATGTGAATGAGAAGAGAGGAAGTGGGACCACCTTGTGTAAATGGCCACAGAAAGGAGGAGAGCACAGCTAATGGGGATGGATCACTAATGGAAGGAGTTCCTCACCGGGAGTTCTCTACACCAATGTAATTATAGGTCTAGTCAAATGAAAACATACATACATGTATATATACACAACACATTCATCTATACATACATATTTTATAAACTATCATGAGGTCAGGTGGCCTGTATTATAAAGTATACTAATCAACACCCACACTAAATCCCAACTCCTTAGCTTGCTAATTGATTTATTAATTCTCATTCTGGGTTTTTGGGCAATCAAGGGGTGTGTTCCAATATCTCCACATAAAGTAACAGAAATGTACAATCTCTGTTATTAATTAACCAATTAACTCTGAGCCCCTGAATTTGCATCAAGTTCCTAATTTAGCAAAGAATCCATATTCAGACTACAAAAAAGCTAATAACCTTTTACTAAAATTATCAGATAATTACAGGGAAATGTTGACTAAGAATATAGGATGAAAAGTTGGAGACAATTTTTGTTGGTTTTCCATGCCTCTGTCTAAGAAGCTTATCCTGGGTCCTGATGGATGAAACTCACCTGAATAGTGAAGGTCTTTCCGGGTCATAAAAACAATGACTTCCTCTTCCCCATGTACTTCATTTTACAATAGCTTTGGAGTCACTCAAGATAACTATAACTATTTTACAATTTTGTTTTTCACTGTTAATTTTCCATTGTTCTGCCACCCTAAGCATACTTCCTAATCCTGATTCTCTGTAAACAATAAGGACTTGGAAGGGGAGGGAGTCACAGGAGGACCTAGCCAAAACCCACTACAGGCACTTATCTTAGTTTATTGAATAAACTGAAGAAACTTTTCATCCGAAAGCGTTTACTTTATCTCTTTCTATATACTGTTTCCTATAGACTCATAGGCTTAAATAAATATCAATATTACTGGATTTACAATATATTAAGACTATAACAAACAATACAAAGTCATATTTAAATATTTCAATGATGTATCATAGTAAGAAAGATCACAGCCAAATCTATCAACTGTAACTCCTAATATCTTTTCACTGGAAATAGAACCCTACCATTCAGCTCTCTTGGAATGTCAGCCAACGTTGCTCAAGAATTTTTGTTATTATATATTTCCCACAGGATAAGATTTAAGTTCAATTTCTCAGGAAAGATGTTTTCTTAGACTTTCTCTCTGACCTCAAACAGTTTCTTTCTAGCCATGACAGTTAAGTTTCTCCAAAATGACAGTATAACTGCTTTTCTCCTAAGATTTCCTCTTAAATGTTAATTAAAGAGTAATAGTATCTGTAATCTCTGTGGGAGTGACTATTGTGGCATATGCATATGCATATATATGCATGTACAGACGGATAATATCCATACACCGTGTAATATACACTGTGTGTACCTATACATTATGCAATATACAGCGGTCTTGGGGCAAAGGAAGGGAAAAGAGAAGCAGCATTTACACAGCATTACATACACACGAGTGCTAGCTAGGCACACCGCCAAGTGCTTTTTACAAATATTATCTCCTTTGATTCTCACAACAGCCCTTGGGAGGTAGATACTATTCTTATCCCCATTTTACAGTTGAGGAAGCTGGAGCAAATAACGGTTAAGTGACTTGGCCAGGGACATACAGCTAGTAAGTGTCTGAGGCTGGATTTGAACTAAGATCTTCCTGACTCTAAGCACTGAGTTCTATATACATCAACCACCTCAGCAAGCAATAATTTTTTTGCCCATAATGGTCATTATTTAATATGTTTAGATCCTGGAAATAACCTTTGATATCACCTAGTCCAACTCTCTTTTTTTTTTTTTTAACAGATGAAGCAACTGATAGGATGGTTTTTTTCCTAATACAACTTTCTCCTTTTATTTTCTTTTTCTTTTTTTAAATTAAATTTTATGTTTATTTTTAGTTTACATCATTCATTTCCACAAGATTTTGAGCTATAAATTTTCTCCCTGTCTTTCCCCTACCCACCACTCCAAAACAGCGATCTCACTGTATACCCCCTCCCCCAATCTAAGCAAGCAATAATTTTGATATTATTTCTTTTGGGGATCAACAATGGTAATATACAAATACTTCTACTGATATGAGGCTGACTTAATATTTTACCCTGACTAGATAAAAATGAATTGAGCTGATTTTTCTCACATTTACTTAGTTCTCCGTCAGCTGAATGCTGTATTTCATAACATACACATACATTCCACTGCTCTCTTTTATTGCTTTTAATTCTGTGGTTTTTAAGAATGGATATTATTTCTAGGAAATGCATAGAAGTTGTAGAGCACAGAGCTACTGCAGTGGCTATTGGTATGAGTACATCAACTATTTCAAGGATGGTTGAAGATCACAAGGCATACAAATTAGTTACACCAAAGCTCAAAGGGAAATGCTGTTGAAAATGAAAACATCAAGAACAAACTATTGCTTTAAAACAACTTAAGTCCTTAGGAATTTTAAAAGCAAAGGCCTTCAAAAGGATCTGCCACCTCGATAGGGTTTTCTTTAAAGCTGGAAGAATATTGAGAGATAAGTTGGTTTTCTTTTTTTAATCAGTTGCTAACTATTTCTATGAAGAAAAATGTTGTGAGCAAGACAGCAACTGAGACAAGAACCTTGATTGGAAAAAGGTAATTTTCCCTCCTGAAACTCACTTTTACATTTAAGGCTGCACCGAAATTATTGTCAGAAGTCTAGGTGAGTGTCCAAGTTCTAGGCATCTTCATTGGGTTGTAAGACATCCAGCCCCAAACATTCTTTGGAAGGATAGTTTATTTCCAATGGGCTTGGAATTCTTGTCCTGTTTGAGGGAATGAAGAAGTCTGATATATACATGTAATGGGAATGGGAATTTGAAGATCTTCCCTGCATCTTAATAGACCTAGGGGGGAGTTTGAAGACCTCCCCTGCTTTGAAAGTAAACTCTGCCCCGAATAGACTGAATGTAATCACATGGAGCCTGTGATGGAGTGAATTTGCTGAAGGGTGGAGCAGAGCCCACAGGAAGCTTTCCTGCTGTGAAGATAAACTCTGCCCCCCTAATAGGCTAAATATAGTCACATGAAGCCTGTGGTGAAAGGAATTTGCTGAAGGGAAGCAGAGCCCACAGGAAGCCGGGAGTCAGAGCCAGAGAGACAGTGGGAGAGAGAGGTGCTCAGGCAAGGAGAGAGAGAGGTTTGTGAGTAAATATTGAACTTGTATTGGTTTGTGAGAAGGCTGAAGGATAGATACTGTGGCTCTCCGTGTTGTTATGGCTTCTGAATATCTTTGGTACTATGATGGAATCGGCTTACTGGATTTGGGATTCGGTTTTCTGGTATCTAAATAAATGTTTTAGTTTTGGAGAGTTTGGTATATTTTGCAATTGAATATCGTGTGATATTTATAGTCACAGTCTTTATTGTGATCGTGGGCACTGTAAATATTGCATAGGCACTGCAATACATTGATACACCGAGAAGCAAAATTGTTCCAGAATTATGGAAGTTCCATCTCCCAATAGAGATAAATATGCTTCAGTGGCCTGGGAACTCTCTTGATTTGAGCCTGTAGAAAAACCCCAGTATCAGAAAGGCTAGAATTAAGAAAAAAGGACTGCTCCTCAAAGGTGCTTAATAGCTAATTAGATATTTGATTTCATGATGAAAAACTAATGTATATGTTTTGGAATCTTGTGAACTCAATGACAAATCATATTTAAAAAGTGTTTGCAACCCCTAATATGTTGTTGGTGGAGCTGTGAAATGGTACAAACATTTTGGAAAGCAATTTAGAATTATGCAAATAAAGTGACTAAACTGATCATACACTTTGAACCAGAGACTCCATTACTGGGCGTATACTCCAAGGAAGCCATTGACAAGATATTTATGGCAGCCATTGATAAAATATTTATAGCAGCACTTTTTGGGGGGGGGTAACTAACAATTGGAAACAAAGTAGATGACCTTCAATTGAGGAATGACTAAATATACTGTGGCACATTAAAGTAATGAGGTATTTACTATGCTATGAGACAGATGCAATTACTATAGAACACTATTTACTCTCTCACGTTGTTGTCATTGTCATGTCCAACTCTTCATGACCCTGTATGGGGTTTTCTTGGCAAGGATACTGGAGTGGTTTGCCATTTCCTTCTCCAGTGGATTAAGGCAGACAGAGGTTAAGTGACTTGCCCAGGGTCACGCAACGAGTGAGTGTCTGAAGTCACATTTTCACTCAGTTCTTCTAGGCTCCATCCACTGGGCCACCTAGCTGCCTCATCTTCAACGTTAGCATAGTGTTCTTTACTAAGTAAGCATTTAATCAATGCTTTTTATTCATTCATTCAGGATGAAGCAGGACTTTGGTGAATGAATTCTATGGGCCACATGACTTTCTGGTATGGGCCTCTTCCCATGTTCTGTGTGCCCACCCTTCCCACCAGGGGCATGACAGAGCAAAGCCAATCCTTACATTTTCAGTGTGAGCATTTACACCTTGGAAATAAAGCAGACACTACAAATCAGGGATTGATTTCTTTTTTTTTTTTTTTCAATTGCCTAGACTTAAGAAAGTGGTGGAGAAGATGTTAATAATGAAATTTAAACTTAAAAGTATATTCTACATACATTTTTTCATGTAGTCAGTTGTTAAACATTTACCAACATACTCATGCTTCCTACTGACACTGTGTATTTGTAGAAGTATTCTCCAGGTTTATGGGGAGAAATGCTTTATTACTATTGTTTTTAGGATACCATCTTTAAATGCCTTTACTTTAAATTAATTATAGTTGTTGGATGACTATTAAAGGTAAATTCCCCAGTATTATTTTAAGAACATGTACTTTGAATCTATGTTAGTCACTCCCATGGAGACCCAACTTTTAAACTCCAGGTGGGGGAAATGCCCTAGACAGTGCACTACACATGTATGTGTGTGCTAGGTGGTACAATTGGCTCTATGTTGGAGTAAGGATGCTGGAGTTGGAGTAAGGAAGATATGAGTTCAAATCCTACTTCAGATACTTATTAGTTGTGTGAACACAAGTCATCAACTTTTCCAGACACATTTTCTTGTGGAGATAATAATAGCATCTATTTCTCAGAGCTGCTGTAAGAATTAAATGACTGAATAGATACAAAGTACCTTTCAAAGTATATGTTAACTATATGCTAATTATATATGTTACATACCACATATATGTATATGTTTGTATAAATACATATGTCAGAGATGATTATTTCACTTTGGTTTATCTGGATCTCTGCATAGGGGGTTGCACCTCTGGGTGTGCAGGAGATGGGAGGGAGGCTGTATTCATGTATAAGGTGAGTTGTATGGATGTGTAAACACACACTTGTTTTGGGGTTTCTTCAGGTCTTTTCTATCTATATTTGGTCACATTTTACCAGTCTGGGAATTCCCCTGGTGGTTTGTCTGTTTGTTTTAATTATTTTTTCTTTTGGGGATCTTTTTCAGGAAGTGATCAATGGATTCTTTCAACCTCTATTTTGCCCTCTGGTACTAAAACATCAGGGCAATTTTCTTTGAGAACTTCCTGGAGGGTGATTTCTAGGTTCTTACTTTGGTCATGGCTTTCAGGTAGTCCAATAATTTTTAAATTATCTCTCCTGGATCTATTTTCCAGGTCAGTGGTTTTTCCCATGAGATATTTCACATTGCCTTCTAGTCTTTCATTTGTTTGGATCTGTTTAACAGCATCTTGATTTCTCATAAAGTCATTAACTTCCATTTGTTCCAATCTAATTCTGAAGCAATGATTCTCCTCAGTGAGCTTTTGAGATTGTTTTTCCATCTGGCAAATTCGGCTTTTTAAGGCATTCTTCTCCTCATTGGCTTTTTGAGCCTCTTTTGCCGTTTGAGTCAGTCTGGTTTTTAAGGTGTTATTTTCCTCAGTCAGGCTGTTGACTGTCATTTCATAATTTTCTTGCATTGTTCTCATTTCTCTTCCCAATTTTTCTTCCACTTCTCTTATCTGCTTCTTAAGGTCCTCTATGGCCTGTAACCAGCTCCTATTTTCCTTTGAAGCTTTTGTTGCAGGAGTTCTGACTTCACTGTCTTCCTCCTGTTCCATGCTTTGATCCTTTTTGTCCCCCAAATAGGAGTCTAATGTTGGAATCTTCTGTCTGCTTTGTTTCCTTTGCCTGGTCATGTCACCCCTCAGTCACTTGACCCCTGGACTTTTTGCTACAGTAGGACTCTGCCACCAGACAGGAGAGCTTTTGTCCCAAATGCTGGGGTTTTCTCAGCTGCCGGAGGTATTAGATGGGTGCCCTCTCTGAGGCCTCCACATGCTCTGGCAAGTTGGACACACGCCCCAGGACCTCCACCTTAGACTGCAATCCAGATCCAAGCAGGTTAAAGCAAGAGGGAATACCCCTCAGACTGGTGGCTTGGTCCCCCTACACTCTGTAGGCCAGGAGCTAAAACTGGGACTGGCTGGCTGTGCCTGGGGTCTCAGCAGCTTCTTGCCCTGGGGGCAAAAGCCGAGGCACTCCCACTTACTGGGTCCTAAAGTCCAGACTGCACTGCCCTCTCACTTTGTCCTTAGCATCTATGTGTTGATAATTCTGGAAATAGCCACAGCTGCTGCTGATCTGGAGTCCCTCCAGCCAGTGGCTGGTCAGGCCCTCCCTGGGGCTAAAACCTATGGCTCACCTGGGCATGGGCTCAGCTCCCAGAGTGCTGTGCTGGCAGATTCCTGCAGGCCTGCCGGGCTGTCCTCAGTGGGAGGTTAGCTTCTCTGTGTCATTTTGTGGGTTCTGCAGCTCCAAAGTTTGTTCAGAGTCCCCTTTTACATGGATTGGGGAATGTGGAAGCCAGAGCCGCTCGGAGGTCGTGCTTCTACCTTTAATTCTTTTTTTTGGCTATGAGAAGTTGGGGGAAGAAGGAAGAGGGAAAATTATTTTGTAAAGATGGGTACAAAGGAGGATATAAAATTCACATTAAATTTTGTCAAAGCATAACCTCTTGCTGTTCTTTCTCTATTCAAATGATGCTGCGGATGGAGGGTGAGGTGGGGGCAAGGCCTAGCTACGATGAGCCAATATACTGGGTCAAAGTTCTCTTCCACTGAGAACTTCACTTAGAAACTCCCAGGATCCCTTGTGCCTCCCACTTACATTTATTCATTCTGGGAGCAAACAGGGAGGCAAGGACTATTCTCTCTAAGGATTAAGTTATTTTAAGTTTTATTTGTTCTGCTGAGGACTTGGGTCCTTATGTGATAATTAGACTACCTGATTTAATGACTTAAAGAATAATCATACAGCCTTAACTCATGGAGACCCATTGACATAGGCACTATGTTCCTATAAATGCACTTAGGTCTGCTTTGAGGGAGGACCTTATATGAGCCAATATTAAGATGGGAGGGTAGCTCTTTGGATTTGATAAACTATTTATTCCTAAACTTGCTATTATTCTTGATCTGGGGTGTATCTGTCCCCATAAGTAGGGACCTGGAAAGCTATACCTGTACACCCTTTTCAAATTTAAAAAAAATGTGTCTTTGCTTTGTATTTGTAAGGGGCTTTCCCTGGGCATGCCCAGAATTCCTGACAGAGTTAGCCTGCATCTTGTGTTTTCCCATGATGTTAGTGGAGGTAGCCTCCTTTGCTGGACTGTGTAGCCAGAGGAAGCTCTATCCTTAAAACTAGTCAGACTGAGATAATGTCTCTTTTTCCTAAGACCCACAGCACAGATATCATGAATTGAACCAGGAGTAGACATACCTTCCCCCGTCTCCCTCCTTGCAGACCCCATGCCAGTGGTGTTTGTCTTGTCCTGTTTCATTTGTCCTGCGCTAGGGCCAAGATGATCCCTACCACATCCAGAGTCTGAGCTTTGGTGACCTTGGAGCCAGGATTGCAAGCTTACAGCCAGCCAGCCTTCCAGGAAAGCCCAGAGAATCCAAAGTGCTTGGGAATTCCTGGGACTTGGGCTTGTGTGGATTTTGAATTTAGGACTGTGCTTTATAGGAACTGAACTAAACTATAAACTTAATCCCTTTCTCCATCAGAGACAGCTACACCACACAGGTGGTCTAGTGAATAAAGCGTTAAGCTTAGAGTCAGGAAGACCCGAGTTCAAATTTGACCTTAGACACTTGATAGCTGTATGACTCTGAGCAAGTCACTTAATCTCTTTTTGCCTCAGTTTCCTAACTATAAAATGAGGATAATAGCAGCACCTACATCAGAGATTATTATGAGCATAAAATGAGATAATATTTGTAAAAAAAAAGTGCTTGGCACTAATATAAATATTATCCTCTCCTTTCTTCTCGCCAGACACTGAGGGAGTAAAGTCTCAGTATGCGATTAAGTCCCATATATTGGGAAAGTAAGTTTTGTGATTACACCTTTTGAAGTAAATATTCTTTGTAAAAACCTGATCAGACTATTGAGTGGAACTAGGTACATAAGCCACTACTGTGCTTGGGGGAACACAGGGCTGAAGCTGTAAGAAAAGTGCCTAGACACATATCCCAACCCTGCTAAAGGGTGCTGGAGAACCCTGCGGTAAGGGGTGAAATGTACTACACCTGGCCTTCAGGCAGGTATATTATTATTATTGTTATTGTTATTTGTGTCATTGATTCAATTACTAAAGATCTGGAACTTGCCTTTTGGGCCAGTCTGCCTGTCTTGGGGATCAAGAACTAGTGAGAATGAAGATGGGCTTGCCAGGAAGAAGGATAGTAGTGAAGGGAGGAAGAAAAAAAAAGACAAACATTCCAATTATAAGGCTGTTTCCATGTTACTCAGCGGAGAAGGAATTATGGGTTATGTGGAATGAGTCAGGGATGGGTTCTGGGTCTGGAAGGGGATGTGTAAAATCCTCTAGGATTCGCTGCTTCCTGGCCAATGACTATTGAAAACCCAGTCACTGAATTAACAAAAGCAAAACTAAATGAGACCATGCTAGTTACCCAAACCGAAGGTAGAAGGTCAGTTGATGGATTTTTAGACAATCCAGTTGAAAGAAGACTTGCTTTACAAATATTATCTCATTTGATCCTCCCAACAGCCCTGGAAAGTAAGGTGTTATTATTATCCCCATTTACAGATGAAGAAATTGGGGCAGACAGTTAAATGACTTATACAGGGTCACACAGCGAGTAAATGTCTGATGTCACATTTGAATTCAGGTCTTCCTGTCTCTAGGCCCAGTGTTCTATTTATTGTATCCTCTAGTGGTCTGTGTGAGGGGCTCTATTACCATTAGGGACTGGCCAACAATGGCCATCAGAATCAGACCCTAACTTAACCTGGCTGCTCTAGGAAATTAGAGCTATTAGAAATGAAATTTAGAGGTCTAGGGCTGAGTGAAGATTCTCCCCAGTCCTGGCTCCTTGGCCTCCCCAAAGATTCTGAGGATGTATCCAGTTACCACCTCAAGTATGTGTTTATTATTTGACGGAATCAAAGGAGAGAATAGAACAAGTGGGAGGTGGGATAGGAGGGAGGGAATTATAGTCAGTCTTTTACAATGTATCTACTATGTTAATGTTTTACATTAGCTACTCATGTACAACCTATACTGAACTTCTTATCTTTCCAGTAAGGGTGGGTAAGAAGGGAGGAAGGGAATGAATCTGGAATTCAAAGTTTTAAAATCAAATGTTTAAAATTTTATATATATACTATTATCAATAATATTTTACATGTCGTTGGGAAATAAGATATGCCAGCACTGGGGCATAGAGATCCACCATGCCCTACTGGAAAAGTTGAAGGGGGTATGTGTAAGGGTTATGGGATTTAAAGATCTTCCATGCCCCATGGACGTGCTGACATAGCAGAGCAAGAGAAAGCGGAAAGCCAGAGAAAGTGAAAGCCGAGCTAGCGGTCCTGCGGTGGCTGGCGGCGGTTGGCGGCGGTTGCGACGGCAGCGGCAGCAGCAGAGGCAGTGGCAATGCGAAGCCC
>NW_027185811.1:4010071-4012217 GCF_028583685.1 Petaurus breviceps papuanus | reverse complement strand
TTTTTTTTTTTTTTTTTAGTTAGGACTGCTAAGGACTTTCTGCTAAGAACTCCTGCTGAGCACTGCCAGGGGCTGGAGCTGCTGGGAGCGTGCTTCCAGGACGCTGGGTGGTTGCTGTGAGTGGGGAGAGGAGGACCTTTGCCTGAGGTAGCCTGTTCTGTTTTAAAGGCTTGAAAATGTGGGTGCTTTCTACTTTATCTATCTGTGCCAATATCATAACTACTCTGATGGCTTTCACTTTCTGGTTTTGGGACTCAGTCTTTTGGTATCTTAATAAATTTTCTAGTTTATTTCCCCATATGGCAAACCTGACGTATTTTGTGATGGATAATTATATCAGCATATTTGTAATCTCTATAGGCATTGTGAATATGGCATTGCTGATACATTTGGCGATGAGGATGGGATCACAAAATGTCAGGCCTCTATTTGGAAGCAGTGGGGCTTTAGAGGGAGAAATGGCTATTCCAGGATGGGAGGATTTGCCTTATTCCTCTCTAGCCAGAGAATGGGCTAAAAGCACAGGTCCCTGTGAAAACTGGGAACCAAGGCTAAAAGAGGGAGAACCTGGAGATTTGGAAAGATGTTTGAAAGCAATACCCATAGAACCAGGCAAAGAACTGGCAGGAGTGTGCAGGAGAGGCTGGGTGTTGCTAACAAGTTATCGCCTTATGTGTAAAAGTAGGGATAAGCTGCTGAAGGAAAGAGCTAGGATGGCTAGGGAGTCAGCTGGTTTGCCTGAGGATTCTTCTGTGTCACAGCACTCAGAAGAGCAAACTGGAGGGACTCATGTGGTCCAGGAGCAAGCTACTGTTCATGTAGCTAAAAGGAAGCAAAAAACTAGCAGAAGGAATGTGCATGCAGCTTTTGTACAGGCTGGGCAGAGTTGCCCTGACAGCTTCCAGGAGAATGTGTGTGAGGAGAATGGAACAAGGTTAGATGAGGAGTCTCCTAATGTAGAAGCTCTCCCCATACGAAGAAGAAGGCAGGAGAACCACCGAGGCAAAACAGAGTCCAGGGAGATAATTGAGGATTTCACTCAACAGGAGATCACTGATATATTGAGTAGATTCACCCAAAGAATGGGGGAGTCTTTAGTGTCTTGGATAGTAAGAATCACTGATGAAGGCGCCGGAGGAATAACACTGGACAATGAGGACTGTTTAAAATTCATAAGTATCAGTCAGAATCCTTTTGTACACCAGGCTTTTAGGGATCACCATACGCAAGGAGGAAATAACAAAACTAATCTTCTAGCTTTAGCTGCAGACGGATGCAAAAAGCAATATCCTACTGAATCTATGTGGCCTAGGGGAGACAGACCCTGGTACTCACTTAGAGACTGTATGAGAAAGCTAAAGGAGGAGGTAATGAAAACTGCTATCCTGATTGGAGATGCAAATGCATATTATGATACCCCCCTAGGAGTTCCTCATAGAAATATCATAGTGAAGATGGCTCCTCCTGCATATAAGCACCTAATTCTGACTCTTTTAATTGGAGAAATAGGGCACCCTCTTTCAGAGGTGCTGGATAAGATTTCACAATTAAGTGATTTAGGGGAATGGGAAAAAGACAAATTGCCTCGAGAGAGAAGAGTAAACAGCCAGAGGATTCAGAGACAAAATAGACCCACAAGAAGGGAACTGTTTACTGCTCTATTAAGAGCAGGGGTGGACTTTAGAAGAATAGATGGTATTCCAACTGAAGAGCTGCATAAGCTGTACCAAGAAAAGGTACTTAGCATTAGAATAAACAGGGAAGCAGGAACCACCCCCGCAGGTATTTCTGAATCTGAATCTTTGTATCCAAGTTTGCCCCACCTTCAGGGGGAATAGGAGATAGGCCAAGCCCCAGCCCAGATAAAAGAAATATGCAGAAGAGATTGCAGACCCCATATTGGTTTAATAATATATTGGAAGAATGGATCAACTACTGTGACTAGGGCACTGATTGATACTGGGGCTGAGGCCACACTTATCTATGGAAACCCTGATAAGTTTAAACATGGAACTCCTATTACCATCACAGGTCTAGGAGGCGCTGAAATATCAGCCAGACAGGTTAAAATAACAATGAAAATTGGGCAGTTACCTAAGAAGGAATATACTGTGGTTGTTGTACCCATTCCTGAATACATCATTGG
>NW_027185811.1:3959124-4005071 GCF_028583685.1 Petaurus breviceps papuanus | reverse complement strand
GATTTAGGGGAATGGGAAAAAGACAAATTGCCTCGAGAGAGAAGAGTAAACAGCCAGAGGATTCAGAGACAAAATAGACCCACAAGAAGGGAACTGTTTACTGCTCTATTAAGAGCTGGGGTGGACTTTAGAAGAATAGATGGTATTCCAACTGAAGAGCTGCATAAGCTGTACCAAGAAAAGGTACTTAGCATTAGAATGAACAGGGAAGCAGGAACCACCCCCGCAGGTATTTCTGAATCTGAATCTTTGTATCCAAGTTTGCCCCACCTTCAGGGGGAATAGGAGATAGGCCAAGCCCCAGCCCAGATAAAAGAAATATGCAGAAGAGATTGCAGACCCCATATTGGTTTAACAATATATTGGAAGAATGGATCAACTACTGTGACTAGGGCACTGATTGATACTGGGGCTGAGGCCACACTTATCTATGGAAACCCTGATAAGTTTAAACATGGAACTCCTATTACCATCACAGGTCTAGGAGGCGCTGAAATATCAGCCAGACAGGTTAAAATAACAATGAAAATTGGGCAGTTACCTAAGAAGGAATATACTGTGGTTGTTGTACCCATTCCTGAATACATCATTGGAATAGATGTATTGAGAGACATGACTCTGAATTTACCTGAAGGAAGATACCAATTTGCTGTGAGGAAGATAGGAATTAATACAGTTTTAGTGGGAAAACTAAAAATGGACCCAATCACTTTACCTGAACCTTCTGAAGTAATTACTTTAAAACAGTATCGTGTGCCAGGTGGGCAAGATGAAATTACCACTACTATAAAGGAATATGTTGAAGCAGGAGTGTTAGTCCCTACAACCACAAGATGGAATAATCCTGTCTGGCCAGTAAGAAAATCAGATGGGACATGGAGAATGACTGTGGGTTATAGACAGTTGAATAAGGTGACTCCTTCTTTGTATGCTGCTGTTCCAGATACCATCACCTTAATAGAAAGGATCCAGAAATATGATGGGACTTGGTATGCAGTTATTGACTTGGCAAATGCCTTCTTCACCATCCCAATAGACCCTAAACAATGGGACCACTTCGCTTTCACTTGGCAGGGTAGACAATATACTTTCACTCGCTTGCCACAAGGGTACATACATAGCCCCACTATTTGTCACAGGATTGTGGCTGAACAGTTGGATGAATTAAAGCTACCTGGTGTACAGCTTACCCACTACATTGATGATATCATGATACAGGGAAAAGATGCGAAAGTAGTGGAAAGGAGTTTGACCCTTCTAATTGAGCATATGAAAAGTAAAGGGTGGGAAATTAACCCTGCAAAGGTTCAAGGACCAGCTCAGAATGTGAAGTTTTTGGGTATACAATGGAACAAGGGGCTAAGGGAGATTCTTCCTCAAGCCCGACAAAAGATTCAGGATTTTCCTACCCCTACCAATAAGAAGGAGGCCCAAAAGTTCATAGGATTGTTTGGATACTGGAGGTACCACATTCCACATTTGGGACAGATTTTAAAACCTTTATATAGAGTCACACGGAAGAAATATGAATTCGATTGGGGACTTGAGTAGAGTAAAGCTTTTGAAGAAGCCAAGGCTGCCATACAATTGGCCCTAGATTTGTAGCCCATGCAAAATGGTCCAGTGGAATTGCAAGTGACTGTACAAGATGATTATGCAAACTGGAGCTTATGGCAAAAACAACAAAGCTGAAATGTACCTTTGGGATTTTGGTGTAGGAAACTCCCTTCATCTGGAGTCCAGTACACACCTTTTGAAAAGCAGTTGTTAGCTGCATATTGGGCTTTGGTGGAGACTGAACAACTGACTCTGGGCCATGAAGTGATATTAAGACCTGGAATCCCAATTATGACCTGGGTAATGAGTACCCCAGCTTCTCACAGAATTGGACATGCCCAAGAGGCTAGTATAATCAAATGGAAGTGGTATATTCAAAATAGAGCAAAAACAGGCAAAAGCGGAATCTCTGCTCTGCATGAATCTATAGCAAACATAGAAATTGAGAGGAATGACACACCCCCTGAGCCAAAGCAACAGTTGGTACAGTCCACTGTAAAATGGAATGAGGGATATGATGTATTAACTGAGGAACAAAAGAGACATGCATGGTTTACTGATGGGACAGCAAAATATTTGGGGCAAAAAAGACATTGGAAAGCAGTGGCCTATAACCCATGTACTAGAAGGACTTTGGAAAGTACTGGGATAGGTGCAAGTAGCCAATATGCTGAACTTATGGCAGTATATCAAGCCATCAAAATAGAACAAGGAGGACAGTGTCATATATTCACTGATTCATGGGCGGTAGCTAATGGGTTAGCTACATGGATGCTCATGTGGAAAAATGAAAATTGGGAAATTCATGGTAAACAAGTCTGGGGCAAAGAATTATGGGAAGATATCTGGAACATGTCTTTGGTCACTGACTTGTCAGTTTTTCATGTAGATGCTCACGTGGCCCCCACCACACTAGAACGTGAGTACAATGCTCATGCTGATCGACTGGCAAAGATTGCTACTGCACGTATTGTTCCTACTTTGACAACAACTGATGATCCGGTATTAGCAAAATGGGTACACCAAACAGCAGGCCATTTGGAGGTCCAGGCCACACACCAGTGGGCACAAGATCGAGGTATTAGTATCTCTCATTCACTGTTAAAACAGATAGCAGAAGAATGTCATATATGTCAATTGGAAAAGGAGCGAACTGTTCCTCGGGTAGTAACTGGAGAGATAGCAAGAGGAAAAGTCCCAGCCCAAATCTGGCAAATAGATTATATTGGTCCACTACCACTGGATAAAGGATGCAGATTTATATGTACTTGTGTTGATACCTATTCAGGTGTACTAGTAGCTTGTCCTTATAAGAATGCAACCCAGAAAAACACTTGTAAAACCCTAGATCTCATAAGTGTATATTATAGAACTCCAATGCAGATTCAAAGTGACAATGGGTCACATTTCAAAGGCAATGAAATGAAGAAGTATTGTATACTAAACAATATAGAATGGATATATCATATTCCATATGTAATGTAATATCAAGCAAAGGCAACTTCCCAGTTTCAAAATACCAGCATAGGTGCTCTCTATTTTATTCAGTAACAAACCCAGAACAGAGAAGATCAAAACATGACATCATTCAGAATACAGTATTTACTAAGTATGATTAAATAATCTCCAAGTACTACCCCAGCCCAGGACCTTCCAATCATTCAATCAATTACAAAGTCTCTGTTCTAAATACTTCTCCACCCCTAGGCTATACCTTAATTAAGTCCACCACAAAGCCCCTCTTCTCAAATGGAGATTAGTTTCCAAACATAAGTAAAATACATTCATTTGCTCAACCATAGAACACAAAAAGGTCAAAAGTTCCCCACCCCTGGATCACAATTGAATCTACCCCAGAGTTACATCAAGTTTAAACACAGCACTTAATACCCAAATGGAGGTCTTTTCTTCATCTTGACACGAGGCAAGTTCTCAGCAATCTTAGTTCCTGGGGAGACAAGGCTTAGCAAGGCCATAAGATACATTGCCAGTCCCTTCATGAATTTATCCTCTGTCTGTAGAACAGTCCTAGAACCCCTGAACACATTAGCAAAGCCCTCTCCCAGGATTTCTGTAAACATACAACAAGAAAATCCTTCTTCAGGGCTTCTGAACCAACAGAAAGGCTCCCAGACCCCTGCAACAACAGCACTGTCCCTCACCAGTGGACAGCATTCATTCTGTCTGCCGGACAGTCTCCAGACCCCTGCAACAACAGTACTGTCCCTCACCAGTGGACAGTATTCACTCTCTGTCTGCAGGACAGTCTCAGGCCTTCTTAACCAAATGCCAGGTTCCAGGACTTCTTCAACAGGACAGTCTTTCACCAGTGGACAAATCTGGCAAAATAACATCAAAACAGACAGACAAAGTACCAGCAAAACAGCCATGTCTCCTCAGTCCTTGGCAGCTCAGGGGGCAGGTCTCAAAAGTCCAGGGCAATTCAAAGAGGCCACCAGCAATTCCCTTAGTCTCTCTCTCTCCACGAGGTGCTGCTTCCAAAAAAAAATCTTCCGCCTCTCTCTAGTGTCTCTCCAAATCTACATCACCAGCTCCTCCCACTTCAGGACTCTCTTTTCACATCAACAAGCCCATCCCACAGGTGGGATTAACAAACTCTGGGTTTTAATACAATCAATTTGAAAACCAAGCCAATACAGGGGAATCTTTAATTGCCATTACTATCACACCATATTATCCAGAAGCATCTGGGTTAATTGAAAGAATGAATGGATTACTGAAAGAACAGTTGAGGAAGTTAAGTTCCAATAATTCATATCAACATTGGAAGGATAATTTGTTCATGGCTTTGCGTAATTTGAATAATAGACCATTGGGAGGAAGTACACCTCTAGCCAGAATGATGACCCCCAATCTGCAAATTAGAAAACAACAAACACACAAGATCCCAAATATTGAGTATTGGACCTTGAGGCCAGATGTCCCAGCACCGTACCCAGGACCACCTGGTTCGGTGGGGTATGATTTACATTGTTTAGAGGACTTTTGGTTGGACAGGAAAGAAGTAAGAAAAATTTCCACTGGGATATGCATAAGAATCCCTAAAAATCACTTTGGACAGATTTTACCCAAATCAGGATTAGCAGCTCAAGGAATACATGTATTGGCTGGAGTAATAGATTCTAATTATCAAGGAGAAATTGTTGTAACATTCCAGAATTTAGGTGAAGGGCCCATACAGATTCACAAGAATGATAGGATAGTTCAAGTGATTATCGTTCCTTGTAAAACAATGCCACTTGTAAAAACTGACCCTCCTTCCAAAATAACTGTCACAGGAACTGAAGGATTTGGTTCTACTGATAGAATAAAATCAGGAGCTAAAGTATGGGTAAAACGGAAGCCAGATGATGTTCCAAAGGCTGCAGAGATTATAGCATATGGGAGGCATAACACTGTAACTATTGTTTATTCTGGAGAAGATGATTACAAAATTGTACCCTTAACTCATTTATTCTACCGTGAGTGAGGCTACGATAGTCTGGTTATTGTCTCTTTGCTTCTTCTTGATTTTTTGTTTGTTCACCTTGTTTGTTAGATTTGTTTCCACAGGCTTGGTACCCTCCATCTGTAGATGCCTGATAGCTTAAGCTGGATGTCACCCCCTGTCTGCAACTGTGATGTGTCACCCTTGGACCTGGCATCAAGCATATTAAGAACTGACCTCTCAAATGGGACCCCTTAGGACAGGGACAGCTCTACATCCGATTTCAGCAGCAAGTAGCCATAGAAGAAGAGATCTTCACTCCTTACCACAAGATTTTGGGGCCCCATTTGTTCGGGGTGGGGGGAATGATGGGGAGCTTGTGCTCAAGCCCCACCCTAAAATATGTTTTTTTGTGTTTATTGTGTGCTATTCTTGTTATACTGTTGTGAAATTTTGTTGACGCCAGTAATTCCTACTGTATTTTTGCCAAGTAAGGGACATGAAAGATCTTGGGGCCGAATGTAAGGGTTATGGGATTTAAAGATCTTCCATGCCCCATGGACGTGCTGACATAGCAGAGCAAGAGAAAGCGAGAGAAAGTGAAAGCCGAGCTGGCGGTCCTGCGGTTTCCTGACGTAGCAGGAAGGGGTGGAGCAAGAGAAAGCGGAAAGCGAGAGAAAGTGAAAGCCGAGCTAGCGGTCCTGCGGTGGCTGGCAGCGGTTGGCGGCGGTTGCCACGGCAGCGGCAGCAGCAGAGGCAGCGGCATTGCGAAGCCCTTTTTTTTTTTTTTTTTTAGTTAGGACTGCTAAGGACTTTCTGCTAAGGACTCCTGCTGAGCACTGCCAGGGGCCGGAGCTGCTGGGAGCGCGCTCCCAGGACGCTGGGTGGTTGCTGTGAGTGGGGAGAGGAGGACCTTTGATTGAGGTAGCCTGTTCTGTTTTAAAGGCTTGAAAATGTGGGTGCTTTCTACTTTATCTATCTGTGCCAATATCATAACTACTCTGATGGCTTTCACTTTCTGGTTTTGGGACTCAGTCTTTTGGTATCTTAATAAATTTTCTAGTTTATTTCCCCATATGGCAAACCTGACGTATTTTGTGATGGATAATTATATCAGCATATTTGTAATCTCTATAGGCATTGTGAATATGGTATTGCTGATACAGTATGGGAGAAGATATGGGAGAGAGCAGATTGGAGGAGGGCATATCCTGTGGTAGTGCTATTTTGGGGTGGTGGGTATAGGAAAAATGGCAAGAAAATTTGTAACTCAAAATCTGGTGGAAATTAATAATGTAAACCAAAAGTTAATAAAACATTTGAAAAATGAAAAAAAAAAGCAAGTGGAAACTAGTGACTCTATGAGACATCCAGATAAAATAAAACAAAATTTAAAAAGTAAAAATAAATGTGAAATTTCTCATTAGAAAAACAACTGACCTCAAAAATAGATCTAAGAGAGATAATACAAGAATTATTGGACTACCTGAAAGCCATGGTAAAAAAAAGGCCTATACAACATTTTTCAAGAAATTATCAAAGAAAATTGCCCTGATATATTAAAAGCAGAGGGAAAATTAGAAATTGAAAGAATCTACCAGTCACCACCTGAAAGAGATCCCAAAATGAAAACTCCCAGGGACATCATAGCCAAATTCCAAAGTTTGCAGATCAAGAAGAAAGCATCCCCCCCAAATTTTTTTTTTTTAAATATTGTAGAGTTATAGTCAGAATTGCACAGGATTTAGTACCTTCTGTGTTAAAGAAGTAGAAGTTTTAGAATATGATATACTGGAAAGCAAAGGAGTTATCATTACAACCAAGAATCATCTACTGAGCAAAATTGAATGAAAATGGACATTTAACAAAATAGAGCACTTTCAACCATTTCTAATTAAAAGCCCAGAACTGAATAAAAAAAATTTGATCTCCAAATATAAGACTCAAGGAAAACATAATGCAAAATAAAGAACAAGAAACAAAAACATAAGAAATTCCATAAAGTTAAGAAGTTTATATTTCTATATGGCAAGATAATATTTATAATTCTTAACAATCTTATTAGTATAAGAGCAATTAGAAGAAAGATATGTAGACAGAGGGTGTGAATATAAGGTGACTTTGATCTCATCAAAACTGGTTCAAAGAGGGAACAACATACACACTCAGTTGGATAGAGAAATCTGTCTTACCCTATAAGGAAGTAAAAAAAGGATGGGAATAATACAAGTAGGAGGGGTACAGATAAAAGGGAGGGTGTATTGGGGAAGGCAATGATCAAAAGCAAAACACTTGTAAGTAGGGAAAGAGTGGGGGGTAAGAGAGAAGGGGACAAATAAGTGAAAAATACCATGGAAGGATATGTAATAGGGATAAGCTTCTAGAAGTCTCAGTACAAGCAGGGGTGAAGCATGGATGCCCATTATCACCTGTATTATTTAATACTGTACCAGATATGTTAGCTATAGCAATAAAAGAAATTAGAATAGGAAATGAGGAAACAAAACTATCACTCTGTGCAGATAATACTTAGAAAATCTAAGAGTATCAACAAAAAAACTACTTGAAATTATTAACAACTTTAGTTAAGTTGCAGTATTCAAAATAAACCTGCACAAATCATCAGCATTTCTATATATTAGCAACAAAGTCCAACAGCAAGAGATAGAAAGAGAAATTCCATTTAAAATAGCTGTAGACAATATAAAATACTTGAGAGTCCACCTGCCAAGACAAACCCAGAAACTATATGAATACAACTATAAAACACTTTACATAGAAATAAAGTCAGATGTAAGCAGTTGGAAAAATATTAATTTGCTTATGGATAGGCCAAATCAATATAATAAAAATGACAATTCTATCTAAGTCAGTCTATTCAGTGCCATACCAATCAAACTATCAAAAAAATTTTATCTTATAGAGCTAGAAAAAATTAATGAAATTCATCTGCAAGAACAAGGATATCAAGAGAATCAATGAAAAAAAATGAAAAAGGAAATAGGTACAATGTTAATTTAAAAAAGGTTTGCTTTGTTCTTATAACCTTTAGGATCGTTTCCCATGTGCCTTGCAGCTGAAACCTCCTTCCTACATGTATTGTCTCTGTCTGTTGGAATGTGAATTCCTGACTGTCTTGCTTTTATATTTGTGTACCCAATTCTTGGCACATGGTGGGGATAAACATTTATATAGTGCCTAACTATGTGCTAGACACTGTGCCAAGCACTTTACAAATATTATCTTGTTCAATACTCATTTTAAGAACTATTATTATCATCCCTATTTTACAATTGAAGAAACTGAGACAAATTGGGGTTAAATGACTTGCCCAGGGTCACATAGTTATCTAGTAAGTGTCTGAGGCTTGATTTGAACTCAGATCTTCCTAATTTAAAGTCTAGAGATCTGCTGGTACTCACACAGTACCTTCATTAATACCCTGTACCCCTGGAATGACTCTGATTGAAGGGTAGAACATAGAGCCCTTATTAGAACCTCTATTTAAAAGGTCACCAGACCAGCCATCTCTCCATTTCCTGCCAGGTTGCATACATTTGCACTTCTCCCACATGTCCTGGGCACTAGGTACTTTCTTCTTTCCCCTCTTTTCATCTTCCTTTGGTGTGCTGTCTCCTCTCCCCTTTCTCCCTTCCTCACCCTGCTTTAGATTGAAAGCTCCTTGAGGCCCCAGCACTCTATCTGCTGTGTCACCTAGCTGCCTAGCATAGTAAGAGCTTAATAAATACTTTTTGATTGACACATTGTATTACATTTTGCCTTGTGTCAATCAAAAAGTATTTATTAAGCTTTTACTATACAGCAGGCATACAGTAAGCATCAGGTTCAATGAATGAACAAGAAAGCATTTAAACATTTTAAACATACTGTAGGGCAAGATTGCATAACGTCAGTGCTGAGAGGGAATTAAATAACAATTAAGATAATAATATAAAACATAACATATTTATATAATAATTAACATGTTGATAGAGAGGGATAAAGATGTCCATTCTTCCCCATGAAAAATGGGAAGAATCTGGATGTCAGAGCTGAATGTTTTCTTCTATTGTCTAAAAATACTGTGAAAAGGGAAGACACAGACTCAAGAAAGGGGGTAAAGTGACTATGGAAACAGCTGAGAAATATGAGACCAGAATTTCAGTAACTAGGATAACTCAAGTGACCTGGCTTTGGAAATTCCACACAGTGACTGAGTCCTTGGACCTCACAGCTTCTGATAAGGCCCTAGAACACTTTCTGGCAGTCTTGGGCCAGGGTTGTGGGGGTGATGAGAGGAGGATAAGGCACAAGGAGAGGGCAGGGATCCAAGACAAAGATTTGGAAGTCTGGGTGGGGAGGGGAGTGGGCAGCTTAGTCACTGAGTACATTGGTTTGGGCCAAGAGAAAGTGGGAGGTCTGAAAGAATTGAGATCTCTGATTTTCTCTTTCTATCCCCTGCTAGTTTGACTCAATGGAATGACTGGATGGGCCCAGAAATGGATATCTTATCCCCTACCCCTCCATTTCTATTAAAGCAGTCTATTATATGACCAGTGGTATGCTGGATATACACTTCCCTAAGCCAGATGGGAAATAAGGCACAATTGCCTGCCTCCCCCACACCCCAAACTATGTATTTCTCTGAAACCTTCAAGCTTGCCAGGACTCCTCTGGGAAGGCAATTCCAGCCAGGTCTGAGGACTAGAAGATGGGTAAGAATGGGAGATAGGAATTCCCAATAGGATCCTACCCCTGCAGTTGCTCTGCTCTTTCCCCCACCCATCTTGTAGAGGTGATGGAAGGGAGGGGTTAGAATGGCCCTGGGAAGCCTAGGACAGGAAAAGGCCGAGTTTTCCAGTAATTAAATACCCAGTGGTTTCCATGGTAACAGGACTTCCAACTCCAAACCAGAGACAATGGGGAGAGGAAACACTCATCCAAAAGAAGAAAAGCCCCATTGGGCCCCAACCCAGAAACCCCAAAGCAATGTTGGGAGGGGGCCCCAGACTGGGATGGGAGAGAAGGAAGAATACAGGTTACTGAAAGAAGGCTCAACTTTGTACCTCTCTAGTTTTGGGCAAGAGTGGCCTCTTAAGGCCTGAGGCATTCTAGGCTGGGGCAATTTTATCAGAAAGCATGGGGGATTGTAGACAACCAGTTACTGTAAAGAACCCTGCTCTGCCCTGCCCCCCACAACCCACACCCCATCAACACATACACCTTTGTTCTCAGAAAAGAAAGACTAGAGGGCAGACAGCTAGAGATAAAGTCCTGGGTAGACAAGGCCTGAGTAATGGGGACAGGAGAGAGAAAGGGTGGGTGAATTCCAAAAAGAGTCAGATAAACAGGAGCACATTTACATACACCAGTAACCACAGGAGGCAAGATCTCTGCTTTCACTCAGGCATGCACAGAACCCCCTAGGCCACAATTTTCCTGCCCAGTTTCCTTTTTCTACACTTCATCATGACTTCTTGATCACTTTCAGGAAAACAGAAATCAGCCTAGGCTTCCTTTTATCTGGGGATAATTGCCTATAAATCAGGATCTTCCTTGTCTTCCCTGACCCCCTACTCCCCCCTTCCCTGTGGGGGTGTCAGAGGCTCAGCACAAGCTCTTCAGAATCTTGCTGCTATCCAGAGGGTCACTGACCCTGGCCTAATCTCATTTTTCTGAGTTTTCACCAGATTTAGTTTTAATTTTAATTCATTCCACAGTTGGTCTTTTTAAGATTATGGAATGGATAAGGATCAGGAGACAGAAAACGAAACTTTAGCTCTATGGAGGAAAGGGAAGCCCCTCCAAGGGCCCATGAGGCCTGTGCTTACCTTTAACTTACCAATTTATGATCCCTTTATGCTAAAAAACAAAGCCAAACCCCAAAAGCCTCCCTTTGCAAGCTTTCTGAATTAAAACTTCTAAGTTTCTGTCAGTTCTGTCATTCTGTATTCCCTAAACATTTAACAAACAGATCCAAAAACAAGTTGAGTTCCTAAAAGTATATTTATATATAGCAATTACCCTGAATTTCAAAGTACTGTGTGGCTCTGTACATCTAAAATTATATTCCTTGAATGCATTTACCTTTTTTAAAAAATGAATTTTTATTGATATTTTGGTTTTTCCATTGCCTAAATTGTCAGTCAACAAGCATTTATTAAGCTTTGCATTCCCCCTATAGCCCTCTTCTTCCCCCTCCTTCCCAGAGAGTCTTCACATAAAACAAAGAATTACACTTACCTTTATTAGCCAACAGACCCAATTAGCTCAAAGCAAAGGCATTTACTGAGATGGCATCAAGAGGATAAGAGTGACAAGGCACTCCTACCCCCACCTCCACATACCTGGGGGTATATCACCAATACACAGAGTAAGAACAGTAGGCAGGGAGCCTTGCACACCCACACTATGTACTAAAGAGGCACACACTTGGGGAACCCATGAATTAGGCCAAGGCAATTCAATCCCCTGGAACTGTAGGGCCTGATGTCATTTCCCTTCTTGTGTCTTCAAACTGCCCTCCTTGGGCACAAGGCCCCTCATTTGGGCCCCCTTGGCCTGTCTAGACTCACCAAGGTCAGATTCTTTAGAGTTGTCTCCTGCTTTGAATGCTGGGCACAGCATTTCCTACTGGGCAAGATGTTGTGATTTGTAAAGGTGTTGGGAGAGGGGGGGAAGAGACAGAAATACTTCCTTCACCCCCTTCTTGTGAGAGGTGAAGAACTATTTTTCTCTCAAATGCTTGGTTCTTTATCCAAAGCTCTTTTCTATTGCCAGGGGTCACACTCCTAAAAACTATCTCCTGCCCCTGGCAGACTCTTTAAATCAGAAGTTCTCAAACTTTTTGGTCTCAGGATCTTTTTTACACTCTTAAAATTATTGAAGACCCTCAAAAAACTTTTGGTTTTGTATGTCTTAGTATTGTTATGAGAATAGTTTTGGCCCTTTCCCTGTCTCTCCCAAATCCTACTCCCCTCCATGGGGTTCTTTGAGAGCCAAGGCCTTAGAGAACATCCAGGGGGTGGGGGTAACACATTGTAACCTCTTCTCGCCACTGAGTTAACACCTCTCTGTCTCTTACCATCTCCTTATTTTCTATGATTTCATCAGCTGGGTTGGGGAGAAATCATTGATTGGGGATATCCTGATAAACTAACCCCAACTATATATAATTTGGTTCTTTGGAACTCCGATTCTCTCAAGAAAACAATGTTATAAATGAAAAGTTAGGTTTCCCCACCAGGTCACCAATTTCCTTTTTTTGTTATTGTTGTTCAGTCAAGTCTAACTCTCTGTGATCCCACTTAGGGTTTTCTTAGCAGAGATACTGGAGTGATTTGCCATTTCATTCTCCAGCTCCTTTTACAGATGAGGAAACTGAGGCAAACAGGGTTAAGTGATTTGTCCAGGGTCACACAGCTAGTGTCTGAGGCCAGATTTGAACTCAGGTCTTCCTGCCTCCAGGCCCTTACCTCTATCCAATGTTCCACCTAGCTGCCCCTTGCAGTAAGATGGCTTATTGTTGTTTGTCCTTTGACCCTGAAGAGGACCGATGACATTAGGAGGGTGATATCTTGACTTGCAAGTGAATTGGATTTAAGTGAAGCAGTGCTGTGCAGTCATCATTCCCACTCTCTCCTCCAGAGTTACTGGAGTCCAAGGGCAAGACACAGGTCAGGATAACTGGAGTTGGTCCAGATGCAGTGAGAGACCTCGACCTTTTTAAGCTAGGTCTTTCCCAGATCTCAGTTTGTCTGAGGCCACACTCATTTAGTGATTAAGGCTAGGTAAGAAATAGCCTAAGAATAAGGAAAAAGAATAAGCTCAAGTCTTTTCTTGGGAAAGGTTCTTCACTTCTTAGCGTTCCCCAACTTAAGACTTAGAAGTTACGTTACATGCATTGTTAGACTCAGAAAACGTTTTGCCTAGTTTTATTGCTTTCCCCATCCCCTTTTTTCTTTGCTTTTTTTAATCCTATAGCAATAAATGGTTCACTGAACCGGAAGGGAAAGTAAGGGAGTAAGGAATATATTTTAAAATGGAAATCATGAACAAAATTAAATTTTTTTTTCTCAAAAAAGGACCATAAGTTATAGCACAGTTACTTGCCTGTATTTGTAGAGACTTTCCTTACTAGGAGACCCTTATACCATTGAAATCTCATCTGGTCCAAAAAAAAAAATTCCCATAATGTTGTAAAATTATAGCCTCAATAGTACTATTTTAGCTGAACTAACAGCATTCATTTTCATTGTGGGTTAAATACTCTTTTTGAGGGCTTTTAGTCTGGGAACCTAACTACCATTTATACATTTTTTTACATAAATCAAAATATGCATTGTGTCTTACAATGAGAACCCAGTGGGAAAGAGCCTGATGTAGCAGGGAAAAAATGCTAGATTTGGAATCAGAGAATTGGGTTTGAATCCCAGCTTTGCCACTTGTGTGTAGCAATTTCACTTCAATAATAACCCAGAATGTGGATAGGATCAGGTTTCACATCCTACTTCAGATACTGACTAGCTGTGTGCCCCTGGGCAAGTCACCTAACTTCCCTTCCACCTCTTAATTACCTAACTTCCCTTCCACCTCTTAATTTATCATTCTATTATAACACTCGTGTAATGCACTCAGAGCTGCTATTAAACTAATCAACCACTCACCAGGTTTTGTCTGAGTGTTTCACTTGAGATTGAGAGAAAGGATGGATGTCAGTCCAACTGGGGAATATTCTCGAGAAGACATAACGGACTATTTAGAGAAAGAAAGATTCTGAAATTTTGGTAATATGGATATCATATCTTAAATTACTTTTTTGAACTCAGAGACTTAGCAAGGAAAGAAGCCAGAAATCAGTGTAGAGGGGGTGGAGCAAATTTTCATTCATGTGTGAGCTTTGGCACTATCACAGCTGGTCGGTTATTATTGTCTAATGTTTGAGAACTTTTGGCACCACTCAGATACCACCATCCCAAACAGCTACACAAATATTTATTAAATGTCTACCATGTGCAGAGAGCACATGTGTGGGGTGCTGTTTGGGGAAAACAATACAAACCCAATATGTAATATAAAAATGATATGTGACAAACACAGGAGAAGAGCAAGCCAAATGCTCTGTGAGATCTGGGGTGGGGGGGGTAGGACGTGGGTGGAAGCTAGGGTACTTAATGATGTAAGTTTCATGGGAAGCTTTCATGGATGAGATGGCATTTGAACTAGGCTCTAGATAATGGGATAGGATTTAAAGAAGCAAAGGTGGAGAGGGGAATAGAATTCTGGGGAGAGGGAATGATGAGCAAAGGTGTAGAAGGTAGAAAAGCAGAGAATGTGTATGGGGGACAGAAAACAGTCTGATTTGTCCCAGAGCTAATTTGAAACAGTCATATGTAAAGGCAGTTCACGAATGCAGTGCAGAGAGTAATGGGCCTAGAGCCAGGATTTCAAATGTGAGCTCAGACTGTATAAACCTGGGCAAGTAACTCTCTCAGCTTCAATTTCCTCAACTATAACAGAGTAACAATTATAGTATAATGGTATACATGATAATATAACAATCATGCTATAACCGAGTAATGACTGTAATAGAGTAACAGAGTGACAATAGCATGTGCCTCCCAGAGTTCTGATAATATTTATAAGGCACCTAAGTCAGTGCTTGGCACGCAGTAGTAGGTGCTTAATAAATCCTTCCTTCTATCTTTATTACCCTGGGCACCCTCTGACCACCACAGTTTCCTCAGCTGTAAAATGGAAATAATTATAACATCTATCTCACGAAATGGTGAAAATTAAATGAGATAATATTTGTAAAGCACTTACAGCATAGTGACAGATACATAATATGCAGTTAATAAATGCTTTTTCCTTTCTTCATATTAAAAAAAGGGGAGGGGAAGCAGCCATCTCTAAAGATAAAACTTGAGGGGGCAACTAGGTGGTGCAGTGAATAGAGAGCACTGACCCTGGAATCAGGAGGACCTGAGTTCAAATCCGGCTTCAGATACTTAAGCTGTGTGACCTTGGGCAAGTCACTTAACCCCAGTTGCCCTGCCCTCCCCCCTCCAAAAAGCAAAAAAAGAAAGAGAGAAAGAAAGGAAGGAAGGAAGAAAGAAAGGAAGGAAGGAAGGAAGGAAGGAAGGAAGGAAGGAAGGAAGGAAGGAAGAAAGAAAGAAAGAAAGAAAGAAAGAAAGAAAGAAAGAAAGAAAGAAAGAAAGAAAGAAAGAAAGAAAGAAAGAAAGAAAAAGAAAGAAAGAAAGAAAAAAATATAATACTAGAGCAGTGTCGATATATATAACAGCATCTGGAGTTTAAGGTCCAGAATGATCTGATGCTTTAAATAAAACGCTAAGGATTACAAATAGGACATCTTAATGGCTCATCATCTTTCTCTTTAGGGAGCCAGCATGGTATAATGGATGGAGAGTTTATTTAAGAACACGAAAATCCCAGGTTCAAGTCCTACTTCTAACTTAATGTCTGTATGACCCTAGGCCAGTCATTGAATTTCTCAGTGTCTCAAGAAAGTCTATGCAAAATGACCAACTGGCATTCCAGAGGACCGTGCTACCCAGCTTCTGACAGAGAAGCAATGATTGAGACAGAATAATTGATATTATTTTCCCTCAGCACCTTATTCAAGCTGTTTCTGGGATTGAACAGTTCAGTTCCAGTCCAGCACAGATTCAGGTCTCTGGCCACTCCCAGGTGGTGCCACATTTTAGAATGACCCATCTGAACTGAGTATCACCCAACTCATCTCAGCCAGGCCCCCTGGAGCTAGGATTGCAGTTCAAACCAAGGGTGACCTAGAAACACACACTTCTCTTTGAGTCATCCAACTCCTCAGGGATGTAAATAATCTAGAAAGGTCTAATGGGAATATATCTGTCTAATCTTTGCCTGAACTGTTCAGGTAAGAATAATGGAACTGAAATCAGAAGACCTGTGTTCAAATCTTAGTTCTGTTCCTTACATCTGGGTATATCATTTCACTTCTCTGCCTCCAGTTTCCTCATCTGTAAAATGTGGATCTGGGACTATAAGCCCTTCCAGCTTTAAATCTTAGAATTTCATGATATGCAGTTTTTGGTGGTCAGTTGATGAAGTGAGGACAAAAAAAAAGTATATATGCAATACATATATTCACACATGCAATATATATGTGAACATATATACACAGGCATGCACATCACATATATACACAATACACATTCATACACAGACATATACATACAGACACACACATGCAACACATATAGACAACATGCATATACACATGAACATAAGGCATATATACACATGCACATATAAACAAAGACACCATGTGTGAATATACACATATACATATATGCATATACATATGTACACAGACACAATGCATATATACATAATATAGACACAATTATATACACACACCTACACATATTTACATATGTGTATACACATACACACACATATATAACTAGAAAACACTGGTAATACTCCCCATCTTCTCTTACCTAGACTATTATAATAGCCTTCTAATTGTCTCCCTGCCTCAACTCGTCCCAACTCTAATCTATTCTCCACTCCACTGCCAAAGCGATTTTCCTAAATCACAGATCTGATCATGTCACTCTCTGCTCAAATAAAACTCTAGGAGTGCTTTATTTCTTCTAGGATAAAAAAATAAAACCCTGTGTTTGATATTTAAAGCCCTTGAAAACCTGGCCCCTCGCTGCCTTTTTAGGCTCTTTGTTCTTTACCCTCCTCCACACACTCACTGATTCAGCCAACTGGCTTTTACCTCCTGTTTCTCCATCTCCTGCCTTTGCAGAGACTATCCTTGGTGCTTGAAATGTTTTCTTCCTCCTCAATTCCCCATCTTAGTTTCTCTGGCTTTCTTCAAGACTCAGATCAAATACTACCTTCTAGAAGAGTCCTTTCCCTTTCCCCTATACTCCCTCAACTTCCTCTCTGATATTAGCTTCCATTTACTCTGTCTCTATCTTGTATATAACCTAGTTATTTTCATATTTTTCACCCTCATTAGAATGTGAGCCCCTTGAGGGCAGGAACTATTTCTTTCCATGCCAGTTTTTATATAGTGCCTCTGTTAAGTGACTGACATTCCAAAGGTAGAAGTCAGAGGAAAGAGAGTGGGAATCTTTCTGGAGCGTTTCATCTGTAAACATTTTACCTTATACAAATAGCCCTTCATACGCACATTACATCCAGCTACATTCAGTCTAATTTACGTTGTATTTATATTGTCTAGTAATTATATCTAATAATTGTATATCAAATAGTTATCTAAATTTTATCCAAAACATTACCTAATTTAATTACATAAAAGTAAAGGATAATAAAGTTAGGAAAAAATTCTTTTCAGTTCCTAGCTTACTGGTTAGTCAAACACTGAATCTAGCATTTAACTATACTTGTCATTATAATGTTCTCAGTGGGACCCTGAGTGGTACTGTTTGCAGGTCATAAGTAAACCATCACCCATATCAGTCCCTGCCAAAGCCCAGTCTCCTTGCCCTGAAACTTTCCCTTTTGCAAACTGGAGGAAGAGGGAGGGAGGGCTATTCTGGACAGTCTGGCTCAGTGTATTGAGTGGGATAGGCTGCCCCCTGCTGACTGCCCCTGACAACCCCTCCCCAACAACTAGGAGAATCAGGTTGTTTGTACTTTGTTCTCAAAGAGAACCATGACATCAGGAAGGTGATGCCACACTTTGCAAGTGAATTGAATTTAAGTGACGGAGGACTGTGCATAGTCACCAGCCTCACTTTCTCCTCCTGAGTCATCTGGGTCCAGTGGCAAAATATAGATCAGAAGACTGGAGATGACCAAGGATGCAGTGGGATACCTTGGTCTTTTTAAGCTAAGGTCTTTCCCAGGTCTCAGTTTGTCTTGGGCAACACCTATTTAGTGATTAAGGCTAGGTAAGAAACAAGACAAAGAATAGCTTCTTTTATCTAGTCAATAAAATAAAATAAATCTGGGAGGGGAAGACCCTCAGGGTTTCTGGCAAAAACAGAAGCAACTGCTATTTACAGCTCACTCCAAGTAGGCTTGGGGGGTGAGTAGGGAGAAGAAGGGGGGTAATCCTAGCTCTAGGAGCCAGGGTAAATGATAGTCATCTCTGGAGGTAAGGCGAGGTTGGCAATCCTACTGGTTGAGAAGTAGGAAAATTTGGAGCAAACCAGAGGTTGTAGCTCCTGCATAGGTAAATTGTCCCAGAAACCCTATTTTTTTTCTTCCTGAGGACTTCATAACCCTTGGCCTACAGAATTAGAAGATGTAGCAAGTAGGGAACTCCAAAGGTGTTCAGACTGAAGCTATGCCATATTTCTTTTCTCCCAGAAACCTCTTTTTGTCTACTCCCTCTCCTCTGCTGAGCACCACTAACCCAGCTAGCACTGAAGCTTCTGAATTGTGAGCCAATTTTACTATCGCCTACACTTGAAGTGCAATGTACCAGACCTTTCAGCATCACCATGGAAACAGGTGCCTCTGCATCCATCCCAGACCCAAACTGTAAGTGCTAAAGGAGAGAATCTGAATTTCTGACTGAAGGGTGGGAGATGAAGAAAGGTTCAAAGAAATTATAGAAGGGGGAGAAGTTCAGCAAGGGGGTGGGGATTAGTGACAAAGGTGACAAGGTGCTCACATCTACTGTCCAGTGTCCTGTGCAGATGGAGGAAAGGCCAAGGAGTAGTCCAGTCTCATTTTTACATGTTCTCTCTATGATGGAGCATAAGGGCAGTCCAAACAGATCAACTACTACAGAAAACGGTTTAGTCCATCTCCCCCACAGGCGTCTAATTCAGCCAGTCAGTCAAGGGGCATTTATTAAAAACCTACTGTGTCAAACTCTGTGCTAAGTGCTAGGGATGCAAAGAAAAGAAAAAAGAGAAGAATAGTTCCTGCTTTCAAGTAGCTCACAGTCTAATTCACCACAAAATAATTCAACGTCAATAAAAATTTACTGAGCAGCTTCTTTGCATAAACAGAAACCCAAGTCCTAGGTATGAGGTATCCTTGCCTTAAAAAGAATCTATATTCTAGTTGTAAAGACAGGAAACACACACACACACATATAAAGAATAATAATAAATGGTACAGGCTAAAAATGTTGCAGGAATCCAGAGGAAGGAGAGATAACTATAGGCTGGTGTAATCAAAGAAGGTTATATGGTGGGCATTGGACTGACCCTGAAAAGAGGGGCTGGGTCAAAGAAGCAGTAAGGGCATTCTAAGGAAGGGAAGTAATGAGTAAAAAGTGTATCTATGGGAATATACATAGCCTGTTCAGAGGACCATGGAGAAGGCAGTTTTCCTATAGAGACAGAGTCCAGGATAAATCTAGAGAGTTAAATTTCAACCACATAGTGGGGGATCAAGAAGTCTGAACTTTGGGGCAGCGAGGTGGTGTAGAGAATAGAGCACTGGCCCTGGAGTCAGGAGGGCCTGAGTTCAAATCCAGTCTCAGACACTTAACACTTACTAGCCGTGTGACCTTGGGCAAGTCACTTAACCCCAATTGCCCTGCCTTCACCCCTCAAAAAAAAAAAAGTATGAACTTTTTTCTGTGGTCAAAAGAGAGCCACTGAAAGCTTCTGAGAAGGGGAGGGGATAATATGCAAAGAAATCTGCGATGTTTTATGGACCTGTGTTTGGCAGGGGATTTTCTTGGATTATAGGATAGGGGGAGCATCAGGGATACTACTTAGGAGGCTATTGTAATATGTCCAGACATAGGCAATGATGACTCAGACTATGAATGGAAAGGAAGGGAAAGCTTTGGGACAGGTTGGGTAAGAAGAATTGATGAAAGGCTTGATGACTGATTTATTAACTAAAAAAAAAGGAGAAAGGAGAAGAAGGTAGAGGGAATATGTGCCATGTCCTCTTAAATATGGGAAGGAAAAGGAGAAAGTAACAGAACATGGGAAGGGTTAAGAAGAAGGAGCCTCCAAAGAAGGAGAATGAGCTGGTAGAAAGGCCCTTTTGTGTTCAAGGGACAATACCCAAGGCCAGGCTGGAGTCAATGGACCTTATCTTAGTATCACTTACAGGACATCTTGACTGGCTGGTGCCAGTTTATGCACAGAAAACAAATAAGAATCAACTACTCCTTGATCAAAGGTAATAATCAACAGGTCAGGAGGCCTGGATGAGTATATAGGTACATACCTTTGTTTCTTGTCTCCAGAAGACAATTCTTTTAGCTAAGTGACATTACTGTAGAATCTTAGTATGTTTGTCTGGCATGCTCCTGGTCCACAGTCATTGCTTTCTTGCTTTTGTCATTAAGATACTGTCCCTTGAAGGCAATTGACTTTTTCATAAGTGAACATTTGATGCCTGGTAGGAGTAGGAAAAGAATTTTAATTTATTTTTTGTTTAATAAAAACTGTTGAAATCTATGGAAAATTTCTCAGTTTTTAGATGGGGTATGAGTAATTTGGGGCAGAAAATGGGCTTTGGCATAAATGTAAAGGCTTTAAATCACCCTTTAAAAGATGTAAGGTGGGGGTGGCTAGGTGGTGCAGTGAATAGAGCACTGGCCCTGGAGTCAGGAGGACCTGAGTTAAAATATGACCTCAGACACTTAACACTTACTAGCCATGTGACCTTGGGCAAGTCACTTAACCCCAATTGCCCTGCCTTCCCCTCTCCAAAAAGCAAAAAAATTAAAAAATAAAAGACGTAAGGTGATGACTCTTTGAAATGGGACTAGTTTGATGGTTTAGAAGGGGCAAAAAAAAAGAAACTACTAAAAACTGATAAAATATGAGTATAAAGAAACAGTTATAAGTTATAAGAGGTAAAGATTACTAAATTGAATTTCTTTGAGTACTCCAGCTTATAAACCATTTTAAGACTCAACAAGCAGAAAACTCAACAAAATATCATTGTACAACTGTTTCAAAGTTATGGGATAATTAAACAAAAATCATTGATTTCATAGGGAAGATTATGTGAGTTTTAAACTCACAAGTATAAGGTGAGTTATTGACTACAATGAGGTTCTGATCGAAAAACACTGAAAGTGAAAAAGGTAAAGAAATTTGTTTGGAATAGAACAAGAGTGGAGAATCAGCAGGGCCTAAAAAAGTCGAGTCTCTTTGAGCCTGAAGAAGCAGCAGCGAAAGTCAACTGACAGAAGATTTTAGCTGTAAGATTTTTGATGGACTGAAGAGATTGGAAGTCACTGGTCTAGAATATCTTTAGTATTACCTAGAATTTGAGCAAGAGATTAAAAAAATAAATCAGGAGTACCTGTTGCTCTCTACTGCCCTCTCTGGTTTGAAATGGAAAGCAAAAAGAAGGAAAACAGGTTTGTGTGGTTTTGTTGTTTGTTTTTACATGGGCTTTTCTGTATAGGAAGAAATACTTAGATCTAAAAGGCTGAAGCAGAACTGGCTGAATTTATCTGTATTTCCCAGAAAGAGGCAGCCTGATGAACTTTGGGTTTTGTTTTTTTCTGGCTTAGAAGAATCTGCTAACTAAATTAAGAGTATAATACTTTCCTAGTGCCTTTTTGAGGGTGATTGCAAGGGAAATTGCTTGTAAATGTTTTAATTTGAGATTAGAAGAGAAGCAGATTTTCCCAGCTGAAGAGCAGTGAGGACCAGTAAGGGAGTAGTTAGCAGAGAAGAAAATTCTTGTGGTACAGATGTTCCTGAATGGATGGATGATGTCAAAGCCTGCAACCTGGAGCTGTGATTTCCCCATAGCACATGGCTGCTCCTCACTTGTGTGTTATACTGCTAGGTTTTTTTAAGTAGAAGCTCACTCTCCCCAACATATAATGAATGCATTTGTAGGAGAGTGTGCTCTAGGTTTATGTGTATATTTCAATATTAAAATAAAATATATTCATTATTCCAGTGTTTGCTTTAATATATAAAGACCTGTGTTGTTATTATTTCTTTTACTTTATTGCTGAGTAAATGGTTATATTTATTTAATATTTAAAAGTGTTATCCTTGTGAGTAACTGGTTTGTATAGATGGAAGTATGCTCAAGAGATAAAATGGTAGGTAAAAGGATTGTATTTCCCTAACAGTTGGGTTAGCCTTAGGACTCCAAGAGAGTTTCAGGGCAGCTGTATGATGATGTTCCTTCTCTGGGAACCTAGATTTGCCAGTGTAAGGAGAGATTGAAGTGATAGCAAGTCCAGAGAGTGAGCCCCGTGTGAAAGGTGTGAGTTGTTGTACTATAAGTAGTTACTCCCTTCTCCAGGTTTCTTGTCTCCAGGGGCAGTGGCTCAGGATTTGTCTGGAATCTAGGATTGGCCTTGGTAGATTTTGGGTTTCACACCAATCTCTAGGAATAGGTAACAGCATTGGCTAACCTTTTCTTGTCTTTTCTTTTCTTTTCTTTTTTTTGCCTTTTGGAGGGCAGTTTGGGGTTAAGCAACTTGCCCAAGGTTACACGGCTAGTATTTTTGTGTGGGTGTTAAGTGTCTCAGGCTGGAACCGAACTTGGGTCCTCCTGACTCCAGGGCCAAGCGCTTTGCTCACTGCACCACCTAGCCGCTGACTTTTTCGTGTAAAGAACTCAACTCCTTCCAGCATAACCCAGTTCCTATTTAAAACAAATAGCTGCTAAGAAATGATGAAGGGGATGGTTTCAGAAAGACCTGGGAAAACTTGTACGAGTTAATGCAAAGCGAACTGAGCAGAACCAGGAAAGCAACGTACAGAGTAACCATATTGTAAAGATAATCATCTGTAAAAGACTCTAATCGACACAATGACCCATCATACTTCCAAAGGATGCGTGATGAGAAATGCTATCCACATCCACATGGAAAGCTAATGCTCTTTGAAGCATTTTTCACGCTCTTTCTTTTTTTTTCCCTAGAACATGGCTAATGCAGAAATATGTTTTGTTTGATTTCATATTTGTAATGGATTTTGTATTTCTTGCCTTCTCAATGGATAGGGGAGGGGAAGAATCTGGAACTGAAAATAAAATAGAATTGAATCAAAAAAATTTAGCTGCTGGAGCAGGGAGGCCCAGAGCAAACAAGAGAATGGGAAACAAAAGACCACCAGTGATCTCTGTACCTCCTGCTTTTGCTCCGTGGACTCCCAACATGTGGGGCCAACATGAAAGGAAAGCACGAGAGAAAGAGGATTCTGCAGCCGTTGCAGATGCTATCCAGGAGGCTAAGCAATGTCCTATGGCTACTACTGGAGTTCATTTATTCGTTTATAAAGAGCTGTTAGCTCATACTGGGTCACATTATTTTACAATTGTAGGCAAGATGCTATATTTGGGCAAGCCACCAGATGGTGCTCTAAGCCCTGAGCTTGAGTATATTCCTACGTGGACAGGAATGGTTAGTCCTTAGAGAAAGCTAGTGTAGTAGGGCATGGATCAAGGAAACCACGAGTCTTCCCCATTCTTTTTGATGATATTACAGGATATGGATCTTTGTCAGAAAAGGGTCCCTCCAAAAGACAGGGGGAAATGGGGAAGTGCTCTGGTTGATTGTTGAGGCACATGTTTTGCTGGGAAGACACAAAAACTTCCCATTTGAGGGTGCAAGTAGGGTGCACTGGGGCCAGCTCAAACTGATGGTGAAATTTTCAGTATGAGCATTTACACCTCGGAAATTGGTAGATGCTACAAATCAAGGTTTGCTTTATTGTTTGGTTGATTGTTTAGACTTAAGAAAGTGGTGGAGAAAATGTTAATATGCAGATTAAATGTAAAAAACTATGTTCTGTGAGCTGGTTGTTAAGCATTTACTGACAGAGGTAGTTTGGAGTGAGAATCAAAGATGCAGGTTGATGTTATCGGGGGACAGAATCTTGTGAAATAATCTCAGTTCACAGTTTTCTATGAGAGCTGTGGAAATAGCTCGGAGCTCTTCTTTTTGCTAGCAATTTTTCTCCTTTAGACTTCCCAGGGGTATGGGAGAAGAATTCTCAATTTACCTCGCAAGTAGCAATAGTGGCTTATAGCAAAAACATATAGCACTAGGCATAGATACGGTGCCCAGGTGAACCTGTCCCCAGCTGCCATCTTTTTTGTTTCATTCTCTGAAAGAAGTTCCTAAGATCTTAACATTCTTGAGAAACATGTGTTCCTGGCTTATGAGTTTGATTGGTCTAAGAGTTGAGTTTTATATGCTCAGTAGGAGATTTCCACAGATGTGTGCTTCTCAGTAGAGAAAATCAGCAGAAAAGAAAGCCATGCCCAGGGTGGGCCAGAGATCTGGACTTTGTGAATAACTGTCTTTACCTTCTACTGGGAGGATAATGAATTTAAATGGGCCATTGGAGATGTTTTCTGTCTCTATATTTTTTAATGCATGCCCATGAGTCTTTTGTGTTTTAAGCAGTATTTGTGATGGAGGAAATAAACAGCTGTTCTGATACTTATACTGCATAATGAATACCTTTTAAGAAAGATAATGTAGCAGGTGCACATTTTGGGGAGACCCTAGACACAAGTCCCACCTGAGCTTTGTTTTAGAGATTTCCCTGGAGGTTAAAAAGAAGTATAAAAATATATAATTTTATTAATTTATTTTTAAAATAAAAATTTCTTAACATCTCTTGTTATTACATCACCTAAATATCTCCCTCCTTCCTCTTCTAAAATATCCCATATAACAAAGAAGGTTTTTTTTAAAGAAAAAGAGGAAAGGGGGGAAAAGAAATAAATATATAAATATTTTTGTACATGTAGGTCCTTTTCCTTTTTTAAAAATTTCTTTGGCATACAGATCTATTACTGGTATTGCTGGGTCAAAGATATGCACAATTTTGTAGCCCTTTGGGCACAGATGAGCAAATAGTTCTCAAAAGAATTATTAACTATTAACAACTATAGGAAAGAATGTTCCGATCACTAATAGTAAGAAAAAGGCAAATCACAACAGTCCTGAGGCTTTACTTTCCACTAGTTAAATGATCAAAAATGACAAAGGTGGGAATAATCTATTTTGGAGGAGATGTGGAAAGATAAGCATAATAGTGCATTGACAGGGATGTGAATCAGTATAGCCATACTGGAAAGCATTTTGAAATTAGGCAAAAAAAAGTAACTAAAATGTCCATAACCTTTGACGCAGAGATTCTCCTACTAAGTATATACTCTATGGAGGTCATTGATAAGAAGGAAGTTCCCGTATATAACAAGATATTTGTAACGGCACTTTTCTGACAGCAAAGAACTGGACATAAAGTAAACAGATGCCTATTGATTGGGGAATGGCTGAACAAGTTGTGGCATATGATTGTGATTGTGCTATGAGAAACAACAATTATCATAAATACAAAGAATTGTGGAAAGAATTATATGAACTGATACAGAGCAAAGTAAGCAGAGCCAAGAAAATAATATATACAATGAACTGTAGCAATGTAAATGGAAAGAGCATCACAACTGAAAGTGAATACAGCAAAAATAAAAAGAACAAGTATAGCCCTAAAGCAAAGATTTGAGAAGATGTTTTTGGGTCCATAGGTGTGATACCTTGCATGTTTTCAGATTTTTTCAATGTATTGGTCAGTTTTGCTGGGTTTTCTCTTCTTTTTTAAACATTATTTGTTACATGGGATGGTTGTCTGGGAAAGAGGGATGGATATTGGGGGAGGAAAATTTAATGATATAAAAAAGATCAATAAAATTTTATTTTAAAAAAGAGGGAAGGAATAAGCATTTATCCTACTATGAATCAGGTGCTGCACTAAATTTTTTTTTTACAAATATTATCTCCTTTGATCCTCACATCCTAGGGAGGTAAATGCTATTATCAATCCCATTTTACAGTTGAGAAGACTGAGGCAAACAGAGGTTAAGTGACTTGCCCAGGGTCACAGGTTGGATAAGAACTCAGGCCTTCCTGACTCTAGGTCAGGTATTCTACCCACTGCACCTTCAATTTATGTTGGAGAAATGTAAAGGACAAACAAGACATCAAAGAAGCATTATGAGAGGTCACCTACCCAACTCCTTCACAGAGGAGGGAGGTCCATAGGTATTGGACATTACATATATTTATGTTTGTGTTTTCTTTTACAACATGACTAATATGTAAATGTTTTGCATGACTGTACACATATAACCTATATCAAATTGCTTGCCATCTCAGTGAGGGGGCTTTGCTTTCAAAAGGGGGAGAATTTGGAGATCAAAATTAAAAACAAAACAAATGTTAAACATTGTCTTTACATGTAGTTGGGGAAATAAAATGTTAAAGATTAAAAAAAAGAGAAGTTTGTTCATATCCTTCGACTTAATTATTGGAGAAATTTCCCCAGAATAACTCTAAGGTGGGGAATGAGACAGAGAGAGAAATCTGGTGGGTCTCTGGTGCCCAGCTCACACCCCAGGATGTATCCAATAATGCATGATGCCATGGCACAGCCCTTTCCTTTGTTGGGCATGCAACAGTACACAAATAGAATACACATAGACAAGACTTACTTGGTCTTTGCCTATGTGTTCCCAGCTTTTTCTTTTTAGGGTTCCTTCCCTAAGTTTTTAGCTAGGTATGTGACTAATCCAATTATAATTTATAATTAGCTTGGCTAGTATTCACCCTGTCTCATAGGATATTGATGTCATTTCCAAATTAAATGTGACCCCTAGAGGACTACCCACCACAAAAAGATTAAAGCACATTTACTGAGAGTTGAAAGTAAAAAGTATGCTATTAAAACTGACCACACCTTGAATAAGCCAGTTACTTGACTTAACCACTGGACTTTCAAACTCTCACCCACTCAGTCTTTCATGCCTGTTTTTCACAGATACATCTATTGAATTTGTCGAAGTAAATAAAATAAATCATTTCATGTTGCATTATAGGAGATCATATCTATTGGAAATATAGATTTATTAATAATTCAAGCAATTATGAGGAGGCTCATTGATTGATTCGAATTTACCCTTATCTGCCAAGAATCCCAATTAACAAGGAAAATCTGAAAGCTTTTATAACCTTTCTATGTGGCTTCTAGAGAATTTTAAGCAGTTATCTCTAACAACATGTTTTGCATTAAAGTTGCAACTCAAGAACAGAGTGTTTATCTAACAGAAAGGGAAAGCAAGTCAAAGATACATTTGTGATGTTAAAATATGACACATCAGTCAAAACAGGCTCAGGGTCTCCAGTATGAGATAATGGTTTAGTAAATCACAAGGATCCAAACAATGGAAAAATTATTTGAATTGGAGGACTTTGTATCTGTAATATTACTATAATATTCTAGTGTATTCTATTAAATTGACACATACATAATTAATCTTGATTCTGTTGCTAGTGACTTGAGTTGATAGACTAGTTATTTCAACTGTGGTATGAAAGCCTAAAATTCGTAATGGGGAGGCACCAGTTCTCTGAGTGCACATTTACCCGTCCAGGTGAGTTATGAGCATGCTCAATATTCCTTTC
Organism: Petaurus breviceps papuanus; assembly: GCF_028583685.1. Taxonomy (NCBI): domain Eukaryota; kingdom Metazoa; phylum Chordata; class Mammalia; order Diprotodontia; family Petauridae; genus Petaurus; species Petaurus breviceps. Next base: position 3,977,646 of record NW_027185811.1, on the reverse strand, counting down.
TTTTTTTTCATTCCATTCCATTTCAATATGTGGATATTTGACAAGTGATGATGAGTGACTGAGGGGCCAGCACCATGATAATAAAGAGCCTTCTGATTAACTAAGGAGCTGGAATTGAGGGGGAATACATAAAGTTCAAGGCAGGGTAGACTCTTGCTCTCTTTGCCAGTGGTTTTTGAGTGAAGAAGGTGAAGAAGATCGCCGGGAGCAGCTGGATGGGGGGGGGGGGGGGGGAGGCAGGTCAGTGGTGAACTCTATTTCCCACCTGACCACCATGTGTCCCTAACTATATTACTGCATCTCTGATTTTATTGTGTTTCTTTTTTTCCTGGTGAATGAATATTGTGAGATGAGAATACTCAGGTAATAGTTGACCATGGGAGATCCATCAGAACCATCTGAGATCCCACCAACAACCCAAGTCTAGGATCTATTGGCAGCAGGAACCAGATCCATTGAGAAGCCAATGGAGCAGTAGATTAACCTGTTTGACCCAGCCCAATAGTTTATTGACCTGTCAACAGAGACATTGCATCCTGGAAGAAGCCACGCCAGTTGAACAAGGGAGCATCAACTCCTTGTCTATCAACAATGCAAATCCCTTGGTGTTGTTTCTTCAAGGGGAGAAAACATCCCAAGTCCAGGAGGTGAGAGGTACTCCTTGGCTCCAAGTAGTCTCTACATTTGTAGAAAATCACTAGAATGATACTTTACATTTGAGCTCAATCTCCTCACAGGCCTTATCTGTGTGTGGATGTGTAAGTGAGCACACACATGCACAAGTGCCTATGTCTGTGTAAGCATATGCAAGGGGAGAGTGCATTCCCCAGTTTTGGGGAAATTATTTTTAAACTATTTTTCTTGAGTAAATTTTTTTGGTAAAAAATAATAACTAGCAATAATAATAGCTAACATCTATATGTGCTTACTATTTGCTGGGCACTGTGCTAAGTGTTTTACAATTATTATTCTTCTGATCCTGTCAACAACCCCAGCAGGTAGGTGCTATTATTATCCCCATTTTGCAGATAAGGAAACTGAAGCAAATAGAAGTTCAGTGACTTGTTCAGGGTCACACAGCTAATAAGTATCTGAGATCAAATTTGATCTCTGGTCTTCCTGACTCCAAGCTTGGTGCTCTATACACTTAGGTGCCCCCAAAGATAATTTGTGGCAGTTTGTTGATAAAGTTAGGATGGAACACACTGCAGGGGGCTCATAAGCAATAGTGTTAGAAGCCCCATATCCTCCGTTATCAGATGATAGAAACCTGTGTCATTTCTGATTGGATGTATATACTACAAATAACACATGTTGACGCCACTGAATGTTTTTTGTTCTGGTCTCAGAATTCCCAACTAAGTGATGTTCAAGTGTTCAGGCTGTGAGTTCCCTTGTGGATGGACAAAGAAAAGTTGTAGACTTTGTGATACCTCTTGATGCCAACATTTCCTTGAGTGGCTTGCTCTCCAAGTATCTACCTTGGTTAGAATGGATCTTGGCAAGGAATCTATGTATTGAAAAATACTCTTCCTGCAACACTTTGAAAACAGTGAATGTTTTCTGATTTCTGGTTAGGTATGTAAATGCATACCTGGTGAAAGAGACAAGACAGAAAGTCAGCACAGACAAATCTTAGAGGCTTGCTGGTATCTCTATTCTGCAAATATGCAACAGGAGTTGGTAATGCTTTTCTTTGTACCCATCTGACACAAGTTTCACACTTCTTGGTGACATTTGGGGCAAATAAAATAATAAAATCTCTTTCTTACTATATCTAGTATTTTTTCTTGATCTATATGTCCAAAGTCATGATGTAAGGCATTCATGGCTACAGGGCAATATGTTCTGGGTAGCAGAATCTGCTTTCTAGATCCATTTATGGGATCAGCCATAGTTTAATGCTATGTTCCATTGCATATCTGCAACTTTTGCTGTTGTCTCAGGAGTAAAGTGCCTTCTCCTGACTGAAGCATAGAGTTTTCTGGATCATTTCCTTGCTTTTCAGCTCGAATCACTTCTCTTAGTCTTTTATCAGTCATCTTTTTTTCACTGCCAATCATTTGTAGATAATGAAGGCAAGGAGTGAAACAAGGTATTTGGCATTTCTGAATGGTGGAAGTTTGAAGTTCATAGCTATTCTTTCGATTAGTTGTAGCTTCTTTTATATCACAAATAGCTCTGATACCTCTGTCTGATATTGCTATAACTCCGGTGTCACGTTGCATTCTGGACAAGGTATCTACATCCAAGATCTATAGGGTAGCTGAAGTCTTAATTGGCCAGTGCTGCTACACTTCTCTAGTAAGGATCATATAAAATACATCAACGAATAGTTGTCAGTACATACTTGGAGCTTTGTACCATAAACATAGTCTTTGAACTTCTCAGTGATAGCCCATTTCAAAGCTAAGAACTCAAGTTTATAGACAGGACAAGGAGTCTCACTGTTCATCAGACCTTGCTGATTAATACAGCTGGTCTTTGATGACCATTACTTTGTTGGTACAGGACAGCTTCCAAATCTTCCAGGTTGGCATCTGTATGAAGAACAAAAGATTTGCTTGGGTCTTCCTAAACCACACAGGTGTGTAATATTGGAATGGTAACTCCATTTTGCTCTTACCCACCATTTTGTGGACTGCTAGTTGGTGTAGTAAATAGAGTACCAGGTCTGGAGTCAGGAAGACTCATCTTTGTGAGTTCAAATCTGGCCTCAGACACTTACTAGCTGTGTGATCCTAGGAAAGTCACTTAACCCTGTTTACCTCTGTTTCCTCATCTGTAAAATGAGCAGGAGAAGGAAATGACAGACTTCTTTAGTATCTTTGCCAAGAAAACCTGAAATGGGTACATAAAGAATCAGAAACAACTGAAATGACTGAACAATAAAAACCATTTTGTGAAGTTAAGTCTCAAAATCACCTTAGTTTGAAGTTACAAGGTTACTCCCTCCTGCCAAGAGTCACCTGACAAAGAATGACACAAAACATTTTCCTTCTCTCCTCAGTGTTTCCTGATTGTCTCCTAATCCCTTCCAGCCAACCCTAACCCTCATTTCATTGTCTCCAGATTACTTCCTCCAATAAGAAACCAGGAATCTTAAGCCTTTTATCCTCTTTTTCATTCCTCCAAACTATATATTAGCTGCATAATTCTAAGTTCTTGGTTACTGAGAGCCCTGAACCTGGTTTGTTTCTCAATTTTACGCACTGCTAAATAAATTGCTCATCTGGATGGTACTTGGTTTTATTATTTAACTGTAACAGGTGCATGGGAAAAGGAGTTGATTAAGTCTTTAATGGCTTTTTCATATTTGTCTATCCTTTTATCTCCAAAAGGCTTTGCAGGTTTTAAGATAGTTTTGCCTAGCTAGTTCTGATTTTTTCTAATAAAATAAATACACGGGAATAATAATTGTACCTAAGTCTCAGGGTTGTTGTGAAAATAAAATGAGATAATATTTGTAAAGTGGTTTGCAAACCTTAAAGAGCTATATAAAATCTATTATTAGTATTACTATAAGAGAAGTTATTAACTGGTATGGCAATAGCATCATTCTTTTTTGAAATTCCATTTTATTTTTCTTTTCAGTTCCAAATTCTTTTCCTCCTTCTACCATTCCCCCACCCACTGAGAAGACAAGAATCACAATATCCATCATAAACCTGAAGTCATGCAGAACATATTTCCACATTAGTCATGTTGCAAAACATATTTTTCCATTAGTCATGTTCTTCACCCCTCCCCCCCAACAAAAAGAAAGAAAGAAAAGTGGTTCAATCTGTACTCTGAATCCATCAGTTCTCCATCTGGAGGTGGAGAGCATTTTTTTTTTCATCATGAGTCCTTTGGAATTATGGTGGAACTGAGAAATTGCAAAAATCAAATTGACTCTATTTTGTAATTGATTTCATTCTGTATCTCTCCAACATTTTATATAACGGCCTAAGTCATGTTCCTTTGTCTTTAAATTAAGTTCATAGGTTCAGAAGTCCAGTCTCTGAGTTGTTTTCTTATAAATCACCTTAATTAAAAGAAACCTGTTATTTCTATAGTATTAGTTGCTCTTGTACAATTAGAGGAAATTTGTTATCTATATATCATTAGTTATTCTTGCAGGCGGACTAAATCAACCAGAATTTCCTAGTGACAGTATGGAAGTAAAAGTTGTTGTTGACTCTACATTCACTAGTTCCAGTTAATCATATTGTCTCCCATACCTCTGATGCTTCTGACTTTGTAACCACTTGTACTATCTTCTTCATTTATGTACTCCCTGGGTTTTTTTGGGGGGGATGTTCCTCCTTTTGTCTATAAAAATGATCTGTCATCCTTCATTCATGACCTTAGCTTACTGAGGACACTGAGACCTTGTTCATTGGCAAATTTGCATTCTGCTAATAAACTGATTGTGCTTGGAACTTGTGCCTCAGTTTACCTTAATTTCTATTGTGACAGAACTTTGTATTGATCAGAGTTACTAAATCTTTCATAGTTGATTATCTTTTACAATATTGCTGTTACCATGTAAATTGCTCTCCTACTTAGTTCTGCTCACCTCTCTTTGCATCAGTTCACACAGGTCCTCCCAGGTTTTCTTGAAACCATCCCCTTCATCATTTCTTATAGAACAATAGTATTCCATAACAATCGTATATTGCAACTTGTTTCAGTCATTCCTCAGTGATGGGCATCCCCTCGTTTCTTATTTTTTTATTTTTAGAGTGCAGAATTAAATTAATTAATTAATTTTTAGTTTTCAACATTTATTTCTACAAGATTTTGAATTACAGTTTTTTCTCCCCATCTTTCCCCTACCTCCAACCCCCAAAATAGCAAGCCCACCGAATACTCCTTCCCCCAATCTGTTCTCTCTTATATCCTCCCCCGTCACCCCCCTGGACTTTCTAGCAGGGCAAGATGGATTTCTATACCCCAGTGCCTGTATATCTTTTTTTTTTTTATTAATTCTTTAATTTATTAATTTGTTTCCTTTTAGTTTACAGGATTCAATTCCACAATTCCTTGAATTTCACATTTTGTCCCCCTCCCTCCCCTCCCCCCCATGGCGTCTTATAATCAAGTATAGGATCTGTAGATACTTTCACATTATACAATGGTCAGGTTATAAGGATGGATTGTACCCGCTGGGATGAAAAATGGTATAGAGGACATAAAATCAAATAAGAGAAAGAAAAAGATCAGGTATTTTGCTTCCACCTGGATATAAATTTAGTTCTTTCTAGTTCTTTCTCTGGATGCACGTTTTTCTCTCCATCATGCGTCTTTTGGGATTGACTTATATCCCTGCATTGTTGAGAAGAGTCCAGTCTATCAAAGTTGGTCATCACACATACGTTGTGTCTGTAATTGTGTACAAATTCCTCCTGGTTCTACTCTTCTCACTCAGCATCAGTTCTTTTAAGCCTCTCCAGGTAAATATGAAGACCGCCTGCTCCCCGTTTCTTGTAGCGCAATAATATTCCATAACATGCATATACCACAACTTGTTCAGCCATTCCCCAATTGATGGACACCCCCTTAATTTCCAATTTTTTGCCACAACAAAAAGAGCTTCTATAAACATTTTTGTACATATGGGTCTTTCTCCCATTTCTATGATCTCTTTGGGATATAACCCTAGGAGTGGTATTGCTGGATCAAAGGGTATGAAAGTATTTATAGCCCTTTGGGCATAGTTCCAGATTGCTCTCCAGAAAGGCTGGATCAGTTCACAGCTCCACCAACAATGCATTAGTGTTCCAGTTTGCCCACATCCTCTCCGGCATTTGTCATTTTCCTGTTTTGTCATCTTAGCCAATCTGACTGGTGAGATGTGGTACCTCAGAGTTGTTTTGATTTGCATTTCTCTAATCAATAGTGAATTAGAGCATTTTTTCATGTGCTTATAGATAGCTTTAATTTCTTTCTCTGAAAACTGCCTGTTCATATCCTTTGACCATTTATCAATTGGGGAATGACTTGTATTCTTATAAATTTGACTCAGTGCTCTGTATATTTTAGAGATGAGTCCTTTGTCAGAGACATAGGTTGTAAAGATTCTTTCCCAATTTCCCACCTCCCTCTTAATCTTGGTTACATTGGCTTTATTTGTACAGAAACTTTTCAATTTCATGTAGTCAAAATTATCCATTTTACATTTTATACTGTTCTCTAATTCCTGTTTTGTCATAAAGTCATTCCCTCTCCACAAGTCTGATAGGTAAACTATTCCTTGTTTTAGCAGACTGCTTACAGTATCAACCTTTATACCTAGATCATGAACCCATTTAGACTTGTTTTTGGTATATGGTGTTAGATAATGGTCTATGTCCAGTTTCTGCCATACTATATTCCAGTTTTCCCAGCAGTTTTTGTCAAATAGTGAGTTCTTATCCCAAAAACCAGGGTCTGGGGGTTTATCAAACAATACATTTCTGTAGTCGTTGACTTCTGAATCTCGTGTGCCTAATCTATTCCATTGATCCACTCCTCTATTCCTAAGCCAGTACCAAGTAGTTTTGATGACTGCTGCTTTATAGTACAGATTGAAATCTGGTAAAGCTAGTCCACCTTCCCTAGCATTTTTTTTCATTAATTCCCTTGATATTCTGGACCGTTTATTCTTCCAGATGAATTTTGTTACTATTTTTTCTAACTCTATAAAGTAGTTTTTTGGTAAATTAATTGGTATGGCACTAAATATATAATTTAATTTAGGTAAAATTGTCATTTTTATTATATTAGCTCGACCCAGCCATGAGCAATTGATATTTTTCCAATTAGTTAGATCTGACTTTATTTGTGTGAAAAGTGTTTTGTAGTTATGATCATACAGGTCCTGGGTTTGTTTTGGCAGGTAGATTCCCAAATATTTTATAATGTCTACAGTAACTTTAAATGGGATTTCTCTTTCTACTTCTTGCTGTTGAATTTCATTGGAAATATATAGGAATGCCAAGGATTTATGTGGGTTTATTTTATATCCTGCAACTTTGCCAAATTTATTTATTGTCTCAAGCAGTTTTTTACTTGATTCTCTAGGATTCTCTAAGTATATCATCATATCATCTGTGAAGAGTGATAGCTTGGTCTCTTCTTTGCCTAACTTGATTCCTTTGATTTCTTTTTCTTCTCTAATTGCTACTGCTAACATTTCTAGTACCAGATTGAATAAGAGGGGTGATAGTGGACACCCTTGTTTCACCCCTGATCTTATAGGAAATGCTTCCAGTTTCTCCCCATTACATATAATACTTGCTGATGGCTTTAAATAGATGCTACCTATTATTTTAAGGAAGGCTCCATTTATTACTATACTTTCTAATGTTTTTAATAGGAATGGATGTTGTATTTTGTCAAAAGCCTTTTCTGCATCTATTGAGATGATCATGTGGTTTCTGCTAGTTTTATTGTTGATATGATCAATTATACTGATGGTTTTCCTAATATTAAACCATCCTTGCATTCCTGGAATAAATCCTACCTGATCAAAGTGTATTATTCTTGAGATAAGTTGCTGTAGTCTTTTGGCTAGTATTTTATTTAGAATTTTTGCATCTATATTCATGAGGGAGATTGGTCTATAATTTTCTTTCTCTGTTTTATCTCTTCCTGATTTAGGTATCAGTACCATATTTGTGTCATAAAAAGAATTTGGTAGGACTCCTTCACTAATTTTCCCAAATAATTTGTAGAGTATTGGAATCAATTGTTCTTTAAATGTTTGATAGAATTCACTAGTGAATCCATCTGGCCCTGGAGATTTTTTCCTAGGGAGGTGACAGAGGGCTTGTTCAATTTCTTTTTCTGAGATGGGATTATTTAAGTAATTTACTTCCTCTTCAGTTAATCTGGGTAACTTGTATGTTTGTAAATATTCATCCATTTCCCTAAGATTGTCAAATTTATGTGCATACAATTGGGAAAAATAATTCCTAATTATTGTTTTGATTTCCTCTTCATTGGAGGTAGATTCACCCTTTTCATTTTTGATACTCATAATTTGGTTTTCTTCTTTCTTTTTTTTTATCATATTGACTAAGGGTCTATCAATTTTGTTGGTTTTTTCATAAAACCAGCTCTTGGTTTTATTTATTAGTTCAATAGTTTTCTTAATTTCGATTTTATTAATCTCTCCTTTAGTCTTCAATATTTCTAGTTTAGTATTTAATTGGGGATTTTGAATTTGTTCTTTTTCTAGGTTTTTTAATTGCATGCCCAATTTGTTGAGCTCCCTTTTCTCTAATTTAATCATGTATGCACTCAGGGATATAAAACTTCCCCTAAGAACTGCCTTTAATGTATCCCACAGATTTTGGTATGTTGTCTCATTATTATCATTCTCTTGAATGAAATTGCTGATTGTTTCTATAATTTCTTGTTTGACCCACTCATTCTTTAGGGTCAAATTGTTTAATTTCCAGTTAGTTTTTAGTCTGTCTTTCCCTGGCCCTTTATTGCATATAATTTTTATTGCATCATGATCTGAGAACGATGCGTTTAATATTTCTGCCTTACTGCATAGAATTGTGAGGTTTTTATGCCCTAGAACATGGTCAATTTTTGAATATGTGCCATGAACCGCTGAGAAGAAAGTATATTCCTTTTTATCCCCATTCAGTTTTCTCCAGAGATCTATCATACCTATCCTCTCTAAGATCCTGTTCATCTCCTTAACTTCTTTCTTGTTTATTTTGAGGTTGGATTTATCAAGTTCAGATAGGGGGAGATTAAGGTCTCCCACTAGTATAGTTTTGCTATCTATTTCTTCCTCTAATTCCTTTACCTTCACCTCTAGGAATTTGGATGCTACACCACTTGGTGCATATATGTTAAGTAGTGATATTGCTTCATTCTCGATGGTGCCTTTTAACAGGATATAGTTTCCTTCCTTATCTCTTTTAATTAGGTCAATTTTTGCATTTGCTTTATCTGAGATAAGGATTGCTACCCCTGCTTTTTTTACTTTAGCTGAGGCATGATATATTTTACTCCAACCTTTTACCTTTACCTTGTGTGTATCCCTCTGTTTCAAATGTGTTTCTTGTAAACAGCATATTGTAGGGTTATGATTTCTAATCCATTCTGCTATCTGTCTCCGTTTTATAGGAGAGTTCATTCCATTCACATTTACAGTTATGATTGTTATCTGTTTCTTTCCCGTCATCCTATTCCTGCCCCTGTTAATGTTCATATTTTCCCTCGCTTCTCCCTTCCCCCCCTTAATAGTTTTCCTTTTGACCACCACCTCCCTCAGTGTTCCCTTTTCTGCCCCCCTCCCTTTTCCTCCCCTTTTCCTCTTACTACTTCCCTCCCTACAAACCACTCCCACCCCCATTTTGTAACCCTTTCCCCCTCCTACTACCTGTAGGATATTGTTATACTTAATGAGGTATGCTATTTTTTCTTCGCATCAAGAATCACAGGAATAGATCTCATGCGAAGCTCCTCTCCCTCCCCTCTTTCCCTCTAAAATGATGTGTGTTCTCCTTGTTTACCTTTCTAAGTCACTGTTGCTTCTCGTAATTGGAGGCTGAATTTTCCATTGAGTTCTGGCTTTTTTATTAAGAAGGTCTGGAACTCTGTTATATCATTGAATGACCATCTCTTTGCCTGGAAGAATATGCTCAGTCTCGCTGGGTATGTGATCCTTGGTTGTAATCCTAGCTGTTTTGCCTTCCTGAAGATAGTATTCCACTGCCTCCGATCTTTCAGTGTGGAGGCTGACAAATCCTGTGCAATCCTCACTGTGGACCCTCGATATTTGAATTGTTTCTTTCTGGCCGCTTGAAGTATTTTCTCTTTTATCTGGTAGTTCTGGAGTTTGGCCACAACATTTCAAGGATTTTTCAGTTTGGGATCTCTTACAGCAGGTGTCCGGTGGATTCTGTCGATTTCTATTTTCCCCTCAGGTTCTAGTATCTCAGGGCAGTTTTCCTTAACGAGCTCTTGGAGAATGTTGTCCAGGCTCATTTTTTCATCATAATTTTCTGGTAGTCCTATGATTCTCAGATTATCTCTCCTGGATCTGTTTTCCAGGTCAGTTATTTTTTCTTTGAGGTATTTTGCCTCTTTTTCTAATTTTTCATTTTTGTTGTTTTGCTTGGCTAATTCTTGGTTCCTCATAGAGTTATTTGTTTCCATTTGTTTAATTCTGGTTTTTAGCAAATCATTTTCCTTGGTTAATTTTTGAAGCTCCTTTTCCATATCATACACTTTTCTTTTTAGAGAGATGTTTTCCTCATTATAATGTTTTTCGAATTCTGCTATTTTCATTTTGAGAGAATGATTCATTTTGTCTTCTATCTCTCTCATTTTGCTTTCAAAGTTCCTTTTGATCTCATCTAGGAGAGCCTTCTGTGCTTGGGATCCATTCCCTGTTGAAGTCTCAGCTATGGGTGTGGAGTCCACATTGTCTCCCTCTGAGGTTGGTTCCTCCCTCTGAGGATAGTAGGACTCCAGAGTCTTTGCCTTTGTAGTCTGCTTTCTACCCATTTTGAGGCAGTGTCCTAGCCACGCCCTTCCTCTAGGATCCCAAGCCTTTACTGTAGAGGGTTTTGCCCTGGGGCAAGAGTTACTATATTTTCAGGGTCAGAGGGGGGGTTTGGAGCAAGTGGGGTTCACTCTGTCATCCTTGTCTTTGGAGGTCCTGAAAGGGGCTTTTTTTTTTTTTTTAAGATTTCTGGGCTATGAAGTGGTAGCCCCAGGAGTGTTTGCTGTCCAGTATAGGGGCCCCTGTATTTGCTTCTTACCTTGCTCTTTCCAGTCCCAGCCCTTTGATGATAGGCCTGGTAGTGGACCTTGTGGTTGGTGGGAAGACTTGCCCTCCGAGTTGATCAGGCCCCTTCCAGGCCTGCATCTGCCAGCCGCGCCACGCCTTCCCGCACAGGCCGCTGCGCCTTCCTGGCCTGCCTCTGCTGCTGCCACTGCCGCCCGCCACCGCCAGGCCTTCCCAGGCTGCGCCTGCCACGTCGCCACCGCGCGCCTTCCCAGCCTCAAAACTCTCACTCTGTCCTTTGTGTCTATGTGTTGATAAATCTGGAAACGGCTCCAGCTGCTGCTGGTCTGGAGTCCCTCCGGCCGGTAGCTGGTCAGGCCCGCCCTGGGGCTAAAGCCTCGGTGTGGGGCTGGACTCGGCTCCCAGAGCGCTGAGCTGGCCGATTTCTGCTGGCCTGCCGGGCTGTCCTCAGTGGGAGGTTAGCTTCTCTCTGTCAGTATGTGGGTTCTGCAGCTCCAAGGTGTGTTTAGAGTCCCCTTTTTACATGGATTGGGGAGGGTGGAAGCCGGAGCCGCGGGAAGGTCTTGCTTCTACTCCGCCATCTTGGCTCCGCCCCGCCTGTATATCTTTATGTATATATTTCCCAGTTGCATGTAAAAAAAAATTTTTTTTAAACAATTGTTTTTAAAACTTTGAGTTCCAGATTTTTTCCCTTCTTCCTTCCTTACCTGCCCCCACTGGGAAGATAAGCAATTGGTTGTACATGTGTAGTTACCCAAATCATTTCCATAGTTGTTATATTGTGAAAGACCAACTATATTTCCCTCCATCCTATCCCTCCCCCCCTTATTCTATTTTCTCCTTTAACCCTATCCCTTTTCAAAAATGTTTGCTTCTAGCTACCCTCTTCCCCAATCTGCCCTCCTTTCTATCATCTCCCCTCTTATCCCCTAACCCCTTCTTTTCCTGTAGGGTAAGATACCCAATTGAGTGTGTATGTTATACCCTCTTTAAGCCAAATTCAATGAGAATAAGGTTATCCCATTCCCTTTCACCTTCCTGCTCTTCCCCTCCATTGTAACAGTTTTCTGTTTCTCTTTTATATGAGATAATTTACTCTAATCTATCTCTCCCTTTCTCCTTCTCCCAATAAATTCCTTTCTTACCTTTTTTTTTTTTTTTAAAACAATCGGGGTTAAGTAACTTGCTCAAGGTTACATGGCCAGTTATTTCTGGGTGTGGTGCTGAGTATCTGAGCCCGATTTGATCCAGGTCATCCCGACACTGGAGCCGGTGCTCTTACTCGTTGAGCCACCTGGCCGCCCCTAGTCTATTTTTTGAGGTGTTATTTTCTTCAGTGTATTTTTGGGTCTCCTTTAGCAGGCTGTTGACTCACTTTTCATGATTTTCTTGTATCATTCTCATTTCTCTTTCCAATTTTTCCTCCACTTCTCTTATTTGATTTTCAAAATCCTTCTTGAGCTCCTCCATGGCCTGTAACCAATTCATATTTTTATTGGAGGCTTTTGATGCCTCCAAGAGGTTTGAGAAGTCTGGAAACCATCACAGCTGCTTCAATCTCCCGAAGTTTGCTCTGACCGCCACTGGTTGGGCCACCCTGGGGCAAGAACTGCACTGACTCACATGGGACTGTTCCCAGTGTGCTGTGATAGGCCCTTCCTGTTGGCCTGCCTTGCTCTCTGTCACTTTGTGGATTCTGTAGCTTTAAAATTTGTTTAGAGTAAATTTTTTACAGTTATTAGAAGTGGCTGGAGCCAGAGCCCGTGCCAAATTTGTGCTTCTACTCCACCATCTTGGCTCCGCCCCCTAGAGTCCAATTTCTTATTCTTTACCACCACAAAAAGAGCTGCTACAAGTATTTTTGTACATATAAGCCTTTTTCTTTTTCTTTAATCTCTTTGGTGTCAAGTAGTGGTATTGCTGAGCCTAGGTTTTATAGATTTGGGGGCATAATTCCAAATTGCTCTCCAGAATGGTTGTATGAGTTCATGACTCTATCAACAATGCTTATCAACAATGTGTACTTATTTTCCTATCCTGTCTAGCATTTATCTTTTTTCTTTTCTGTCATCTTAGCTAATCTGGCGGGTATGAGGAGGTATCACATAGCTGTTTTAATTTGCACTTCTCTAATTATTAGTGATTTAGAGAACTTTTTTCATGTGACAATAGTTTTGATTTCTTCCTCTGAAAACTGCTTGTTCATATCCTTTGACCACTTATCAACTGGAGAATGGTTCTTATTCTTATTAATTTGACTCAGTTCCCTATATATTTGAGAAATGAGATCTTTTCCAGAGAAACTTGCTGAAACAATTTTCCCATTCATCAGTTTTCCCCCCTAATTTTAGAGCAACATAGTTCTTAACAAATTTATAATAATGGTCACCAAATTCTAGAAAAGTTCTTAAGTTTTTAAGACTTGGTTGGCATGGCCACTTTAGAAGTACATTTACCTTCTCTGGTTCTGTGTTCACACCTTGTTGGGAAAGAGGTGACACTATAACTTGATAGAAGCTCTACAAATTTGAGAAACTGATCCAACAATTTCATCAGTCTCTTCTTATACTTCTTCCAGTGGCCTTCCAAAGACACTGATGTCATCAACACATACAAATGCATCCAGTAATTCATGTCTCCAATAACTATTATCCTCTGGAAAGTGATAAGCCCTCTCAAGGGACCTTGGGGCATACACTCAAAATGATAAAATCTAGCTGGATAGATGAAATCAGTTCTCTCAGACACAGAAATCTCGTAGTACCCACACTATACAAGTCTAAAACTGAAAACCACTAGCTGCCATACTTTGCCATTATCTTCTTTTTTTTTGTTTGTTTTTTGTTTTTGTTTTTGCTTTTTGGAGGGCAACTGGGGTTAAGTAACTTGCCCAAGGTCACAGGGTTAGTTGTGTGTGTGTGTGTGTGCGTGCATGCGTGCGTGCATGTGTGTGTGTGAGAAGTGTCTGAGGCTGGATCTGAACTCAGGTCCTTCTGACTCTGGGGCCAGCACTCTACTCACTGTGCCACCTAGCTGTGCCCTTGTGCCATTATCTTCTAAGACAATCCACTGCATATTCAACCCATGGCAAAGTGTACTGGTCCACTATAGCTTTTTTTTTTAAGTCTGGTACTCTACATACATTTACAACTGTCCATTTTTCTTTGGTACTATCACTGTGGGTGAAGCACAAGAACTGTTAGATTTTGAGATGATGATGATGAACAGTAATTCTTTGAGATAGATTTTGAGGTCTTTCATCAGAGATAGAATAATTTTCCTGAATATTTTTCTAAATATTTGGGAACTGGTTAACTGGACTGTGCAAGTTGCACTTGGAACACATTCCATATCTCATATCCTGCTCATGTAGTGAGAACAAGCCTATCCTCTTGCTTCAGCTTAAATTCATCCTTCCACTTTTCTGGGGAGTCACTGAAGTAAAATGTACCCCAGGGACTGAAAAGTTAATGTACTTCATGTCTCTAACCTCTTGTAAACCTCAGCACAGTCTACATTAGCCTTCAAAGTGTTTCATTATTGATTGAGTCCCAGTCTCTTGCTTTCAAGTCCCCTGTTAGAATTTTGAAAAGCCTGGAATTGTTTGGAAACAATGCTGAAATTGCAGTGAGTGTTGGAGGGCCTGGTCACACTAAAGACACAGTGTCCATTTTCCTGCTAACAACTATAACTTCCTTAGGGAATCGTCAGGTGTAGACAATCTTTATCACTCAATCCACCAAGTTCATATCCTGTCATAGGCTTTAAAGGTATTTATCTCAAATACCTCTCATAAAAAGATTAGAAAATGAGGGTAGCTTGAGATCCATTGTTCAGGACAGCATTGAGGTCCACATTCTCAATCTTTACCATCATTTCTGTGCAAGGTCCTTAAGTCCAGGTGGAACAGAACCATAAGGAACTGACAGTGTGACTGGCTTAGGACGACCATCTTCTCAGGTCTGCTTCTACTTCCTGAATATGGGAAAATAAAACCATAACATTTCTCTATAACAAACCACATTTTTTTTTCCTATTGCATTCAACATTTCCCTCTGCCCTCCCCACCTTCAGCTTCCTTGCCTCTTTTGTCTTCCTCCATTAGACTGTAAGCTCCTTGAGGGCAGGAACTGTCCTTTTTTTGGTATTTATATCCCCGGCATTTAACACAGTGCCAGTCACATAGTAGGTGCTTAATAAAGGTGTATTATATTGCACCATATGGTACTGTACATCGTTGTAACATGTGCACAACTTTGAGATCCACAATGATAAAAAATAGTGAGTCTGTTCCTCTGGGAACTTCCCTATGAAGGAGTACTTGTGTCTCCTTTCCCTTGGTTTTATAGACTGTTTGTTCTCCCTCTCATCACCCCTGGGTCTCTGCCTCCAGTTCTGCACTTATAGGATAATGTCCTTGCTTTGCCTCTGAGACCCATGGTGACACTGAGACCTTCATAGGAGATTGACCTCCTATGTTCAGAAGTACCTTTCCTCCTTAGGACAGTGGTTGGCACAACACTGAGTGTTTGAAAGCTAAGTACCAAGCCTTTACTTTATCATTGTTGCCCCATTTTACCTGCTTTGTCAGGATCCACTGGCACTTACCTACCTCAATCTCTGAAGGCATAGCTCCTCCTTGAGTAGGAACTCAGTAGAAATTTCACCTTTAAATCTATACAATATTTGTGATGAAATTAACATATTCTGTTGCTTCATCCCCTCAAAAATTTCAGGTACCATCTGTATGCATTCACACTAGCTAACTTCCAGCTGTGTACCAACGAGGTTAGACTCTGTCAGTCTCATCACTTTTTCTGACTTGGATGAATTCCAGGGTCTTAGTTGCTAGTCCAACCCAAGCCTTCCCATACTGTTCTCCTGGGGAGGATGGTTTCTATCCAGAGAAGATGCCAAAATTGGGTTTATATTATCTGCTCATCACAGGGTTTTGGTCTCACTTCTACTTACACTGGCACTTGAACTTACATTGAGATATTTAGTTTCCCTAACTAGTTTTGGTTTGATTGGCAAAGCTCTTACCTTTTTAAGGACCCTTTCATCTTTAGAGGACGGACAATTATGAAGTTTCCAGAATGACTTTCTACCATCAATTCCACAGGTATATCTCCATGGTTAAAATCCTCAGTTAGTATTAGAAAATCTTCCTGATTTGTCATATCTGCCTTGATGTTAGTGCACTTTTCCAACCCTTTCACATTTCTGCACAGTATTCTTTTTTGTTTTCTTTTGTTTTTGGAGTGGGGAAGGCAAGACAATTACGGTTAAGTGATTTGCCCAAGGTCACACAGCTAGTAAGTGTGTCAAATGTCTGAGGTTGGATTTGAACTCAGGATCTCCTGACTCCAGGGCCGGTACTCTATTCACTGTGCCACCTAGCTGCCCCGACTGCACAGTATTCTTAAAATGTCCTTATTCTTAAAGTCTGGATTTGTTCCCAATATTAGTTTTCTTTGTTTTTCAACTGAAATTGTGTGAAGTACTACTCAACTGACTGAGTTCTCATTTTTCTGAAATATGTGCCCATTTAAAAACTCAAATGTTAGGTCAACAGGATAAATACCTTGTGCTTATCAAAAGTTAAAAACAACATTCATGAACTCAAATCAGAACAATAATATCAGTGACTTTTTCATTATCAACAGATAGCAAATAATTATGCATACAGCAGGCATTCAAAAGTTGCTCATTAAAATTTTGCATCAATAAAATTCAGCAATAGACATATCATATAACAATAGTTTCATGCTAATAACAGGTAAGCTATGATGCCAACCATCTCTGGACCAGCTACTTAAATCTCCAAAATATTAAAGGACTAATATTGAAAATAAACAGGTTTCCCTGAAATATTCCCTGGAAAACAATTGCAGGAGTCAGTGAATTAAATCATATCTTTGGATTTCATATATGAATGTAACATATAATATGTTATAATTAATTATTATAATACATAATATATATATATATATATAATGTATAGCGCTATTGTGCTATAAGTAATGATGAGTGGCAGACTTCAGAAAAACCCAGAAAGACTTGAATGAACTGATGCAGAGTAAAGTGAGCAGAACCAGGAGAACATTGTACACAGTAACAGCCACAATGAGTGATGACTAACTTTGATAGACTTATCTCTCCTTAGCGATGCAAGGATCCAAGACAGCTCTGAAGGACTCACAATGGAAAATGCTGTTCACATCCAGAAAAAGAACTATGGAGTCTGAATGCAGACTGAAGCATATAATTTGCTTTCTTTTTAAAATTTCTTCTTTCTTGTGGTTTCTTCCATCAGTTCTAATTCTTCTTTACAACATGACTAATGTGAAAATAGGTTCAATATGAATATATATGTAGAGCCTATATCAAATCACATGCTGTCTTGGGGTAGGGGGGAGGGGAGAGATGGGGAGAAAATTTGGAACTAAAATCTTATGGAAGTAAATGTTGAAAACTAAAAATTAGATAAATAAATTTTTAAAAATAAAAAATACTATACTAGGTTATCAAAATTAGAAGAATTTGAAAAGAAAATTGAGAGTCAAATGCCTTCACCAAAGAAAAATGGCTGCTAAGCTGGGTGAAATAGTTTCCTTAAAATCAGCCTTTAGCTACCTGCCACTCAGAAGAGCAAAACCATTCAAATTTAAAATGTGGGCCAAAAAAAAAAAAGGTAAAAGCCAACAATGGACCTTTTTAGATTGAATGCCTGGGGCTATTCAGATTGAAATTGCTACTGGGTTTTCAGAAATAGACTCAGGTAAAACCTGAGATGTAGTTTAGTGTCAGTTCAGAAAATCACCACCAAATTTGTGTGTATACACACACACACATATATGTATAAACACACATACACATATAATGGGCAAGAGAAGCAACCAGAGAAAAGTGAAGAAAAAAATGAAAGTCCCAAGGACTAGCCCCCAAAGCTACAGAGACCTGGGATAGCCTATGTTGCAGGGCTAAAGTTATATAAATAAGATCTAGAATTTGTAGGATAACATTCTGTGTTTCAAGGGAAATTGTGATTTCCACTTTTGAGCAGAACAAGTAGAAGGTGGTGGTTGGGAGCTTGCTCCTCTATTCTCCTATCTCATCATATTTTTTTTTTGTAGTCTAAACATATGCCAGTCTTTTGGTATTCAGAATAAAAGCCACTTTCTTTGGTCCCTCTGGGTGGAAGTACTCCTGACCTAGAATGGGAGGGTAATAGTTGACTTACTCTAGACAACTTATATCTCTCCCACCAACTGCTTGATCCACAAAAGATAATCATGAATAATGAGCAAACATATTTATGCAAATTATCAGTAAAACAGAAATGAGGGAAATTATATGTATAAGGGTATAGGTGTATCAGCAATGCCATATTCACAATGCCTATAGAGATTACAAATATGCTGATATAATTATCCATCACAAAATACGTCAGGTTTGCCATTTGGGGAAATAAACTAGAAAATTTATTAAGATACCAAAAGACTGAGTCCCAAAACCAGAAAGTGAAAGCCATCAGAGTAGTTATGATATTGGCACAGGTAGATAAAGTAGAAAGCACCCACATTCTCAAGCCTTTAAAACAGAACAGGCTACCTCAGGCAAAGGTCCTCCTCTCCCCACTCACAGCAACCACCCAGCGTCCTGGAAGCACGCTCCCAGCAGCTCCGGCCCCTGGCAGTCCTCAGCAGGAGTCCTTAGCAGAAAGTCCTGCTCCCAGCAGCTCCGGCCCCTGGCAGTGCTCAGCAGGGGTCCTAACT
>NW_027185811.1:3938147-3958724 GCF_028583685.1 Petaurus breviceps papuanus | reverse complement strand
AAAAAAAAAAAAAAAAAAAAGGCAACCGCCGCCAACTGCCAACCGCAGGACCGTTAGCTCGGCTTTTCACTTTCTCTTGCTCTGCTATGTCAGCACGTCCATGGGGCATGGGAGATCTTTAAATCCCATAACCCTTACATTCGGCCCCAAGATCTTTCATGTCCCTTACTTGGCAAAAATATAGTAGGAATAATTGGTGTCAACAAAATTTCACAACAATATAACAAGAATAGCACACAATAAACACAAAAAACCATATTTTAGGGTGGGGCTTGAGCACAAGCTCCCCATCATTCCCACCACCCCGAACAAATGGGGCCCCAAAATCTTGTGGTAAGGGGTGAAGATCTAAGCTATCAGGCATCTACAGATGGAGGGTACCAAGCCTGTGGAAACAAATCTAACAAACAAGGTGAACAAACAAAAAATCAAGAAGAAGCAAAGAGACAATAACCAGACTATTGTAGCCTCACTCACGGTAGAATAAATGATTTAAGGGTACAATTTTGTAATCATCTTCTCCAGAATAAACAATAGTTACAGTGTTATCCTTCCCATATGCTATAATCTCTGCAGCCTTTGGAACATCATCTGGCTTCCTTTTTACCCATACTTTAGCTCCTGATTTTATTCTATCAGTAGAACCAAATCCTTCAGTTCCTGTGACAGTTATTTTGGAAGGAGGGTCAGTTTTTACAAGTGGCATTGTTTTACAAGGAACGATAATCACTTGAACTATCCTATCATTCTTGTGAATCTGTATGGGCCCTTCACCTAAATTCTGGAATGTTACAACAATTTCTCCTTGATAATTAGAATCTATTACTCCAGCCAATACATGTATTCCTTGAGCTGCTAATCCTGATTTGGGTAAAATCTGTCCAAAGTGATTTTTAGGGATTCTTATGCATATCCCAGTGGAAATTTTTCTTACTTCTTTTCTGTCCAACCAAAAGTCCTCTAAACAATGTAAATCATACCCCACTGAACCAGGTGGTCCTGGGTACGGTGCTGGGACATCTGGCCTCAAGGTCCAATACTCAATATTTGGGATCTTGTGTGTTTGTTGTTTTCTAATTTGCAGATTGGGGGTCATCATTCTGGCTAGAGGTGTACTTCCTCCCAATGGTCTACTATTCAAATTACGCAAAGCCATGAACAAATTATCCTTCCAATGTTGATATGAATTATTGGAACTTAACTTCCTCAACTGTTCTTTCAGTAATCCATTCATTCTTTCAATTAACCCAGATGCTTCTGGATAATATGGTGTGATAGTAATGGCAATTAAAGATTCCCCTGTATTGGCTTGGTTTTCAAATTGATTGTATTAAAACCCAGAGTTTGTTAATCCCACCTGTGGGATGGGCTTGTTGATGTGAAAAGAGAGTCCTGAAGTGGGAGGAGCTGGTGATGTAGATTTGGAGAGACACTAGAGAGAGGCGGAAGATTTTTTTTTGGAAGCAGCACCTCGTGGAGAGAGAGAGACTAAGGGAATTGCTGGTGGCCTCTTTGAATTGCCCTGGACTTTTGAGACCTGCCCCCTGAGCTGCCAAGGACTGAGGAGACATGGCTGTTTTGCTGGTACTTTGTCTGTCTGTTTTGATGTTATTTTGCCAGATTTGTCCACTGGTGAAAGACTGTCCTGTTGAAGAAGTCCTGGAACCTGGCATTTGGTTAAGAAGGCCTGAGACTGTCCTGCAGACAGAGAGTGAATACTGTCCACTGGTGAGGGACAGTACTGTTGTTGCAGGGGTCTGGAGACTGTCCGGCAGACAGAATGAATGCTGTCCACTGGTGAGGGACAGTGCTGTTGTTGCAGGGGTCTGGGAGCCTTTCTGTTGGTTCAGAAGCCCTGAAGAAGGATTTTCTTGTTGTATGTTTACAGAAATCCTGGGAGAGGGCTTTGCTAATGTGTTCAGGGGTTCTAGGACTGTTCTACAGACAGAGGATAAATTCATGAAGGGACTGGCAATGTATCTTATGGCCTTGCTAAGCCTTGTCTCCCCAGGAACTAAGATTGCTGAGAACTTGCCTCGTGTCAAGATGAAGAAAAGACCTCCATTTGGGTATTAAGTGCTGTGTTTAAACTTGATGTAACTCTGGGGTAGATTCAATTGTGATCCAGGGGTGGGGAACTTTTGACCTTTTTGTGTTCTATGGTTGAGCAAATGAATGTATTTTACTTATGTTTGGAAACTAATCTCCATTTGAGAAGAGGGGCTTTGTGGTGGACTTAATTAAGGTATAGCCTAGGGGTGGAGAAGTATTTAGAACAGAGACTTTGTAATTGATTGAATGATTGGAAGGTCCTGGGCTGGGGTAGTACTTGGAGATTATTTAATCATACTTAGTAAATACTGTATTCTGAATGATGTCATGTTTTGATCTTCTCTGTTCTGGGTTTGTTACTGAATAAAATAGAGAGCACCTATGCTGGTATTTTGAACCTGGGAAGTTGCCTTTGCTTGATATTACATTACATATGGAATATGATATATCCATTCTATATTGTTTAGTATACAATACTTCTTCATTTCATTGCCTTTGAAATGTGACCCATTGTCACTTTGAATCTGCATTGGGGTTCCATAATATAGACTTATGAGATCTAGGGTTTTACAAGTGTTTTTCTGAGTTGCATTCTTATAAGGACAAGCTACTAGTACACCTGAATAGGTATCAACACAAGTACATATAAATCTGCATCCTTTATCCAGTGGTAGTGGACCAATATAATCTATTTGCCAGATTTGGGCTGGGACTTTTCCTCTTGCTATCTCTCCAGTTACTACCCGAGGAACAGTTCGCTCCTTTTCCAATTGACATATATGACATTCTTCTGCTATCTGTTTTAACAGTGAATGAGAGATACTAATACCTCGATCTTGTGCCCACTGGTGTGTGGCCTGGACCCCCAAATGGCCTGCTGTTTGGTGTACCCATTTTGCTAATACCGGATCATCAGTTGTTGTCAAAGTAGGAACAATACGTGCAGTAGCAATCTTTGCCAGTCGATCAGCATGAGCATTGTACTCACGTTCTAGTGTGGTGGGGGCCACGTGAGCATCTACATGAAAAACTGACAAGTCAGTGACCAAAGACATGTTCCAGATATCTTCCCATAATTCTTTGCCCCAGACTTGTTTACCATGAATTTCCCAATTTTCATTTTTCCACATGAGCATCCATGTAGCTAACCCATTAGCTACCTCCCATGAATCAGTGAATATATGACACTGTCCTCCTTGTTCTATTTTGATGGCTTGATATACTGCCATAAGTT
The DNA here is from genome assembly GCF_028583685.1 of Petaurus breviceps papuanus. Lineage (NCBI taxonomy): Eukaryota > Metazoa > Chordata > Mammalia > Diprotodontia > Petauridae > Petaurus > Petaurus breviceps. The sequence goes on along the minus strand of NW_027185811.1, from coordinate 3,955,438 downwards.
CAGCATATTGGCTACTTGCACCTATCCCAGTACTTTCCAAAGTCCTTCTAGTACATGGGTTATAGGCTACTGCTTTCCAATGTCTTTTTTGCCCCAAATATTTTGCTGTCCCATCAGTAAACCATGCATGTCTCTTTTGTTCCTCAGTTAATACATCATATCCCTCATTCCATTTTACAGTGGACTGTACCAACTGTTGCTTTGGCTCAGGGGGTGTGTCATTCCTCTCAATTTCTATGTTTGCTATAGATTCATGCAGAGCAGAGACTCCGCTTTTGCCTGTTTTCACTCTATTTTGAATATACCACTTCCATTTGATTATACTAGCCTCTTGGGCATGTCCAATTCTGTGAGAAGCTGGGGTACTCATTACCCAGGTCATAATTGGGATTCCAGGTCTTAATATCACTTCATGGCCCACAGTCAGTTGTTCAGTCTCCACCAAAGCCCAATATGCAGCTAACAACTGCTTTTCAAAAGGTGTATACTGGACTCCAGATGAAGGGAGTTTCCTACACCAAAATCCCAAAGGTATATTTCGGCTTTGTTGTTTTTGCCATAAGCTCCAGTTTGCATAATCATCTTGTACAGTCACTTGCAATTCCACTGGACCATTTTGCATGGGCCACAAATCTAGGGCCAATTGTATGGCAGCCTTGGCTTCTTCAAAAGCTTTACTCTGCTCAAGTCCCCAATCGAATTCATATTTCTTCCGTGTGACTCTATATAAAGGTTTTAAAATCTGTCCCAAATGTGGAATGTGGTGCCTCCAGTATCCAAACAATCCTATGAACTTTTGGGCCTCCTTCTTATTGGTAGGGGTAGGAAAATCCTGAGTCTTTTGTCGGGCTTGAGGAAGAATCTCCCTTAGCCCCTTGTTCCATTGTATACCCAAAAACTTCACATTCTGAGCTGGTCCTTGAACCTTTGCAGGGTTAATTTCCCACCCTTTACTTTTCATATGCTCAATTAGAAGGGTCAAACTCCTTTCCACTACTTTCGTATCTTTTCCCTGTATCATGATATCATCAATGTAGTGGGTAAGCTGTACACCAGGTAGCTTTAATTCATCCAACTGTTCAGCTACAATCCTGTGACAAATAGTGGGGCTATGTATGTACCCTTGTGGCAAGCGAGTGAAAGTATATTGTCTACCCTGCCAAGTGAAAGCGAAGTGGTCCCATTGTTTAGAGTCTATTGGGATGGTGAAGAAGGCATTTGCCAAGTCAATAACTGCATACCAAGTCCCATCATATTTCTGGATCCTTTCTATTAAGGTGATGGTATCTGGAACAGCAGCATACAAAGAAGGAGTCACCTTATTCAACTGTCTATAATCCACAGTCATTCTCCATGTCCCATCTGATTTTCTTACTGGCCAGACAGGATTATTCCATCTTGTGGTTGTAGGGACTAACACTCCTGCTTCAACATATTCCTTTATAGTAGTGGCAATTTCATCTTGCCCACCTGGCACACGATACTGTTTTAAAGTAATTACTTCAGAAGGTTCAGGTAAAGTGATTGGGTCCATTTTTAGTTTTCCTACTAAAACTGTATTAATTCCTATCTTCCTCACAGCAAATTGGTATCTTCCTTCAGGTAAATTCAGAGTCATGCCTCTCAATACATCTATCCCAATGATGTATTCAGGAATGGGTACAACAACCACAGTATATTCCTTCTTAGGTAACTGCCCAATTTTCATTGTTATTTTAACCTGTCTGGCTGATATTTCAGCGCCTCCTAGACCTGTGATGGTAATAGGAGTTCCATGTTTAAACTTATCAGGGTTTCCATAGATAAGTGTGGCCTCAGCCCCAGTATCAATCAGTGCCCTAGTCACAGTAGTTGATCCATTCTTCCAATATATTTTTAAACCAATATGGGGTCTGCAATCTCTTCTGCATATTTCTTTTATCTGGGCTGGGGCTTGGCCTATCTCCTATTCCCCCTGAAGGTGGGGCAAACTTGGATACAAAGATTCAGATTCAGAAATACCTGCGGGGGTGGTTCCTGCTTCCGTGTTCATTCTGATGCTAAGTACCTTTTCTTGGTACAGCTTATGCAGCTCTTCAGTTGGAATACCATCTATTCTTCTAAAGTCCACCCCAGCTCTTAATAGAGCAGTAAACAGTTCCCTTCTTGTGGGTCTATTTTGTCTCTGAATCCTCTGGCTGTTTACTCTTCTCTCTCGAGGCAATTTGTCTTTTTCCCATTCCCCTAAATCGCTTAATTGTGAAATCTTATCCAGCACCTCTGAAAGAGGGTGCCCTATTTCTCCAATTAATAGAGTCAGAATTAGGTGCTTATATGCAGGAGGAGCCATCTTCACTATGATATTTCTATGAGGAACTCCTAGGGGGGTATCATAATATGCATTTGCATCTCCAATCAGGATAGCAGTTTTCATTACCTCCTCCTTTAGTTTTCTCATACAGTCTCTAAGTGAGTACCAGGGTCTGTCTCCCCTAGGCCACATAGATTCAGTTGGATATTGCTTTTTGCAACCTTCTGCAGCTAAAGCTAGAAGATTCGTTTTGTTATTTCCTCCTTGCATATGGTGATCCCTAAAAGCCTGGTGTACAAAAGGATTCTGACTGATACTTATGAATTTTAAACAGTCCTCATTGTCCAGTGTTATTCCTCCTGCGCCTTCATCAGTGATTCTTACTATCCAAGACACTAAAGACTCCCCCATTCTTTGGGTAAATCTACTCAATATATCAGTGATCTCCTGTTGAGTGAAATCCTCAATTATCTCCCTGGACTCTGTTTTGCCTCGGTGGTTCTCCTGCCTTCTTCTTCGTATGGGGAGAGCTTCTACATTAGGAGACTCCTCATCTAACCTTGTTCCATTCTCCTCACACACATTCTCCTGGAAGCTGTCAGGGCAACTCTGCCCAGCCTGTACAAAAGCTGCATGCACATTCATTCTGCTAGTTTTTTGCTTCCTTTTAGCTACATGAACAGTAGCTTGCTCCTGGACCACATGGGTTCCTCCAGTTTGCTCTTCTGAGTACTGTGACACAGAAAAAACCTCAGACAAACAAGCTGAATCCCTAGCCATCCTAGCTCTTTCCTTCAGCAGCTTATCCCTACTTTTACACATAAGGCGATAACTTGTTAGCAGCACCCAGCCTCTCCTGCACACGCCTGCCAGTTCTTTGCCTGGTTCTATGGGTATTGCTTTCAAACATCTTTCCAAATCTCCAGGTTCTCCCTCTTTTAGCCTTGGTTCCCAGTTTTCACAGGGCCCTGTGCTTTTAGCCCATTCTCTGGCTAGAGAGGAATAAGGCAAATCCTCCCATCCTGGAATAGCCATTTCTCCCTCTAAAGCCCCACTGCTTCCAAATAGAGGCCTGACATTTTGTGATCCCATCCTTGTCGCCAAATGTATCAGCAATGCCATATTCACAATGCCTATAGAGATTACAAATATGCTGATATAATTATCCATCACAAAATACGTCAGGTTTGCCATTTGGGGAAATAAACTAGAAAATTTATTAAGATACCAAAAGACTGAGTCCGAAAACCAGAAAGTGAAAGCCATCAGAGTAGTTATGATATTGGCACAGGTAGATAAAGTAGAAAGCACCCACATTCTCAAGCCTTTAAAACAGAACAGGCTACCTCAGGCAAAGGTCCTCCTCTCCCCACTCACAGCAACCACCCAGCGTCCTGGAAGCACGCTCCCAGCAGCTCCGGCCCCTGGCAGTCCTCAGCAGGAGTCCTTAGCAGAAAAAAAAAAAAGGCAACCGCCGCCAACTGCCAACCGCAGGACCGTTAGCTCGGCTTTTCACTTTCTCTTGCTCTGCTATGTCAGCACGTCCATGGGGCATGGGAGATCTTTAAATCCCATAACCCTTACAATAGGTGAGATAAAATCTCAGCTCAGTCAAGAAGGGAAAGATTTCACCAGAAAAGAGACACTGGGACTTAAGGACGTGTTGGAATACATGCATGTAGCTCCAAGGAATCCCATTGGCCATTCAAAGTTCATACCCTTTCTCAACTGACAGTTCTCTAGTCTCTTGCTTTCCTTCTCTGCTTCACTCTCTCAAGTCTCTCTGCCAATCAGGTTCATGTCTCCCTCACATTCAGAAGACTGCCCAGGTCTGTCTGGGGTTTAACTAGGGTTTCATAAAATCAACCTATATAGTTACTAAGAGTCCTTCCTGTATGTAACAGTAATTTAAAGATACATCTGGTGTCAAGTCCTGAAATAAACCAGAGTCATGAGTTGAAAAATAGAGCGTCTTTAATTGAGATAACAGGGTAGCAAACCTGCCACCCTAGGATATGTCCAGTGGATTTCTCCACTCCAAGACCCATGCAAAAGCTTTTTATTCCTTTAGGAGGAGACAGGGAGGAGGTAGTATGAGGTAGCAAGGCCTGGTCATGAGACTCCAGTGGCCCTTGGCAATCCAGGTAAGGAAAGCCACTTCATTCTGGCTATTTTGCCTTTCATGCCATGAATCCCAATGGAAGGGGACGAGGACACTAGAAAGTTGAGATCCAGCTTGAGCTGGGCTCCCATGAGGCAGCATCACCAGGGTGGGGGACATAGGGTGTGGTTCAACTCAACCTAATCAAAAGTAAATATCTTAAGAGTAGGAATATAAGTGGGGTGGCTAGGTGGCACGGTGAATAGAGTACCCCCTTGGAGTCAGGAGGATCTGAGTTCAAATTTGGCCTCAGACACTTAACACTTACTAGCCATGTGACCTTGGGCAAGTCACTTAACCCCAATTGCCCTGCCTTTTCCCCTCCAAAAAAGCGAAAGAAAGAAAGAGTAGGAATGTAAGGACATTACTGAAATTCTCACATTTACAGGGATCATTTAAGTCAGTGACAATTCATATTACATTTGGTATTAACAATTTCTGTCATTATGTTAGCAATTTTCTGCCACTGGAATGCCCCATTCCTGGTCTCATGGGAACTGGAGTTACACATTTTTGGAGGGTAGGAGGAGAGCCACGATTAGATGTTTGCTCCATCAGTCCCCTATCTCCAAGAGGGGTATTGAGCTAGAATTAATATTTAGTACACATAAAATATTTACAATCTAAGGGTTACAATTTTCTTTTGAGGTATTCAGAATAAAAGCTACTTTACCTTGTTGCTCCAAGGGATGGAAGAAATAGTCCTACCTCAGAACTGAAAGATAACAGCTTAATTTTCAATGGCTTGACTTCCCTACCACAAAATACTTATTACACAAAAGATAAGCAGGGATATCAAAGGAAGTGATAAAACAGTAATTGACGAAGTCATACAAATTAGTTTAGATGATAAAACATAGGAGTGTTAGGGGGCTTGCTCATACAGGAGTGAGATGAAATGTCAGCTCAACTGGGGACTGATCCCATCCACTTTTAGCAGTCTCTTGGGAAGGCACTGGGAATCAAGGGACATGATGGGGTTCCTCTCTGTAGACCTTTGGCTGTAGGGTCTCCCTTCAGTGTTAAAAGTCCAAGCCTTCTCCTTCTCTTTCATCCTTCATCCTCTTTTTTTTCTGCTCCTCTCTCAGAAGTTAATCAGGATTTACATCTCCATATGTACACAGCCTCATAGGATTGTCTTTTTGAGCACTCCACAATTCCATCTGGGCAGGGTTGCTACATTAATAAATTGAATACAGTAACTTCAATATTGTCCTGCTATCTGTCTCTGGATTTCTTTCTGTGCATTCCAATGTATTTTATAAATGTTCCATTAGTACTCTTTTTTTCTTTCCCCCCTCTTTTCATTGAATCACTATGATTAGTCCTCCAAAAACTTGTAATTTTTTTCTCCTCAAAATAAAATTAAACTCTCTTCCTTGTAACAAATGAGTATAGTCAAGCAAAACAGATGTACATGTTGGCTTTGCCAGAAAATGTATGTCTCATTTTGAACATCGAGGCTGCCAAATGGTGGGGAGTATGATTCATCACGATCTTCTGGAGCTGTGGTTAATTGCATGGATTAGAATTCTTAAGTTTTTCACAGTTGTTTTCCTTTATAGTTGTAGTTATTGTGTAAATTATTTTCCTTGTTCTATTTATGTCGCTTTACATCAGTTCCTACAAGTCCTTTCAGGTGTCTCTGAATCCAACTCTTTCATAATTTCATACTGTGCAATATTATTTCACTATATTCAGATTCCATAATTTGTCCAGCCATTCCCCAATTGATGGACCTCCTTAATCTCCAGTTCTTTCTTACAACAAAAGAATATTGTTATAAATACTTTTGTACATATGGACCATTTTCCTATTTGGTCTCTTTAGGGTGTAAGCATAGTAGTATCACTGAGTCAGAGAGCATGAAAAGTTTAGTGACCTTTGGGGGGACAGTTCCAAATTGCTTTTCAGAATGGTTGGACCAATTCACTTCTCTCATGGCAGTGAATATTGTACTTATTCTTTCATAGCCCCTCCAACAATTGTCATTTTCCTTTGGCATCTTTGCAAGTCTTAGGGATGTAAGGTTGAACCTCAGGGTTGTTTTAGTCTCTATTTCTCTAATTTTAAAATGCATTTATTTATTTACTTGCTCCTGTCTCCCTCTGATTCCCACTCCTAGTGAGCCATCTCATATGAAAAAGAATATTTTTTTTTAAAGAAAAAGAGGAAAAGAAAAAACAATCAGCAAAATTGATCAATATATTAAAAAAATCTGAAAATATAGATAATATTCCACCTCTGCAAAGGAGGGTGGAAGATGTCTTCTCTTCTACCTTGGAACCATGTTCATTCTTTGAATTTTCCAACATTTACTTTCAATTGTTTCATGATATTTGTTCTTTCCATTCACATTGTTGTATTGTGTATATTATTTCCTTGACTATGTGAATGTTTACTTTCATCAGTTCATGTAAGTCTTTCCATGTGTCTCTATACTCAGGATTTTCATTATTTTTTTTTATTATAGTAACATTCCATTATATGAATATCCTACAGTTTATTTAGTTACTTCCCAACCAATGGATATTCCACTTTGTTTCTAATGCTTTGTACAAAAAGTGCTGCTGTGAATATTTTTGTATTCCTGAATCATTTCCCTCTTTCTTTGTTCTCTTTGGGGTCTAAGCTTAGTAATGGCAGCACTGGGTCAAAGGATATGAAGAGTTTAATAACTCTTAAGGGACAGTTCCAAATTATCTTACAGAATGGGTGAATGAATTCACAGCTCTCCCAATAATATGCATTCGCGTGTTTGTCCTCCAGTCCCTCCAACATTGCTCATTTTCTTTCTTTGGCATCTTTGCCTTATGGGTATGAGTTAGAACTCAGAAATATTTTAATTTATATCTTCATTAATGATTTGAAGTATTTAAAAATGGCACCTTGCTTTTCTTCTTTTGAGAACTGCATATTCATGAGGAATAACTCTAGTTCTTATATGTATTCAATTCTCTATATTTCAGATATCAGTCTTTCATCAGCAAAATTTGCTGCAAATATTTTCTCCCAGTTCGTTTTCCTTTTTAATTCTAGATGCATTGATTTTTTTTTGCATAAGCAAAAATTTTCAGTTTTATGTAACTGAAATTTTCCATTTCATGTGTGATAAAATCCTTTCTTTGAACAAGGAATATGCTAAGTGTAAGCCCAAGTTAACTTAGTATCCTATTAATTCAGGTTTGATATTGGGATGAAATGAGGAAGTAGATCATTAATAGTTAACAAAAGGAGGTTTACTTGGTTATAATATAGAAAAAAATATTCAACAAGGATACTCCAATACTTAACTTGGGTAGATATAACCTCTCATCTCCATATGGAAACAAACCTGGTCAGTAGGGCAGGGTGTGTTACTGGAGAGGACTTGCGACATACCCCAAGTCTGAAGCTACTGGGAAGCTGTGCTGAGGAAGGTACAAATTGATTTTGGGTCAATAAAGTCTTAGAAATAGCTTTGTTGTCTTTCAGGGGAAAACTAACATAAGGAAAGAGGAACCCTGGTAGATAGTGGTCCTTCCACAACACATAACAAGACAAAGTAGTTTCTAATGATTTTTCTTTATTTTTCATTTTGTATGAGTTCCTTTTTTTTGTTGCAATTTGGTTTTCATCTCTTTTTTTTAATTGGTTTAGCTAACATTTTATCTATTTTCTTCTTCCTCCCCCCAAAGGTCCACAAAAATCCATCTCCTAGTATTATTTCTTAATTCAATGTTTTTTTTCTGATTTTGCTAATCTCTTCTTTGATATACTCATGACTGACATACACAACCTATAAATGCATTACTGACGAAAAGATAAAAGCTGAGTAGAGATTTTGACGTGCAAACACAGAAGTCAAGTGAAAGCTAGCAATTAAATATGAGTGAACAGAAAGTTCTAAATGATGATGAAATGATTACATTCTAATGAGGGAAGAAGAAATTAATGTCCCTTTAGGATTACCACTATCTGCAAGGATCACAGTGGGAGTTGTTAGCTCAGTCATGTCTGACTCTTCATGACCCCATTTGGGGTTTTCTTGGCAAAGACACTGGAGTGGTTTGCCATTTACTACTCTAGCTCATTTTACACATGGGGAAACTGAGGTAAACAGGGTTAAGTGACTTGCTAGAGTCATACAGCTAGTAAATGCCTGAGGCCAGATTTGAATTCAGGAAGACTCATATTCCTGATTTCAGACTTGGCATTCTATCCATGGTACCAAATAGTTGTCCATTAGAGAGAGAGTTAGAAAACATAAATACATGGATTGGATATAGTTATGTTGTGTTTTACTGGTTTTGAGAGTGGGGAAAAAAAGAACAGGTTTGCTCTTGCTTTCCTGTTGCAAACTTTCCCAGCCTCCACTGGGTTCTCACCCTATTATGTGAAATGGTAAATCTTTCCTCCTACTTTTCTTCCCTAGTGTATTCCTTTTTCCACACCACTATAAGCACACTCCTACTGGAATTGACAACTCAAGTGTAAAGGACAAGTAACCTAAAGAAAACATAAGACCCAAATAATGATGAAGCTCTCAAGAAAAGCAACTCAGCACCTGGGGTTGATTACTTATGGTTTCTAGGCCAGCAGCCAAACTTTGCCCTATGAGTTTGTGGTTCAAAAGTTTCTCACAATAAGGCAAACAGTCTAGGTCTGTTTAAATGCAACAAAGTATTAACATTTATCAGCTGGGCATTAAAATTTTTATGATTCGAAGTCCATAGTTTTCATATTAACCTCAATATCAATCCTCAGTCACAAAGCAAGTATCAGTACTCAAAAATTCAACAATTCTAAAAATTCTTTGGGAATAATTTCAACAGGAACTTTTTAGGAAAACATACACCAGAAAAAAGTTACAGTGTAAAGCAAAGAAAAAAGCTTGCATTTTTTTCTTTAATGGATTCCTCAAACCAGTCTATCCAATAATGAAAGTCCTGGCTAAAGAGGCTCTCCAAGGGATCTCTGTAAATGAAAAGGCCTCAATTTTATCTCAGATGAATCCCCATATGTCATGATACCCTGGACTCACTCTCCCAGAGCAAGACCAAACTACATTTCTGCTCAGGGTTTTAGGGGTACACTTGTCTTTTTCTATAATGCTATTGGCTCAAGCTTTCCTTTTGGCATGTTCCTCTTACTGTTAACTGCCAGCAATTAGCACCCCAGTTTCATTTAACCAATTAACATCAATTAGCTTTTATAAAGGGACATTAACTTCAAAGATATAGCAAGAACAGAAGCACAAACATTTCTCCTCAACACCTGGATGGTATACTCCCTCCTATAAATTCTCAGTCACTGGGGAGAGTGAGCTCAAACTTAAAGTAGTTTCTAAGTAGCATTTGCTTCACCAAGTTCACTTACAAAGGCAGCAAGGCCAATAGATCAATGAATCTACATCTCTGCTATTGCCAGCCTAGGTCAAGCAAGTCCCTCAGGATTTCATGCTTTACAATCTGGCTTCAGTCAAATCTCTTCATTGATTCCAGTTCCCAGAATTCTGGTGGTTTACTCTCCTGACCTTTCAAAGTGTAACTCCTCACTCTCCCTCATTTTATATATCTAATCAGTTGGCAAAGCTTGCCATTTCTACCTCCATGACACCTTTCACATGCTTCCCTTTTGGATAACTCACATAGTCACCATCATAATTCAGACCCTCATCACCTGTCTCCTGGGGGATTACAATATAGCACTCTAATTGGTCTCCCTCCCTCAAGTTTTTTCCCTTTCAATATGCTCCACACATAGTTGCTAAAGTGATTTTTCTAAAATATAGGTCTGATCATGTGACTCCCTTGCTTAAAAAACTTCAATATTTCCCTATTGCCTCTAGGCTAAAATATAATTCTTCTAATTTCCAAAACCCTTCATAATCTGGTCTCAACCTACTCTTTAACCTTTTTTATACATAAATTCCCTTCTTGCACTCTACAATCCAAACTGGTCTTCTTGTTATTTCTCACATATAACATTCCATCTGCTGTCCATACCTTTGCATTGGCTTTCCCCCATGCCTGGAATTCTCCTTTCCTTATCATTGGCCCTCAGGATCCCTTATTTCCTTTAAAATTTTGCTCAAGTACCTTCTTCATCAAGGCTTTTTCAATCGCCATAGCTTTTAATGCCACCTCCCCAAATTCGTCCTAACAAGATATTACCACAGGTAGCAAGCAGGGTTAAAGGATAACCTTTGTAGGTCACTCCTCAGTCTGCTACTTGACTTGTTCCCATGTTTAATCTTATTAACTCAAACTCTAGAGAAATCTAGGGGTATGTTTAGAGATTTTCTTTCTATAATTTCAACCTCCTCATTAATTAATTAGATTCCATACCCCAGATCATTAAATATTATTCAGTAAACTGGAAAACCTCCTTTCCCAATAGTAATTATTTTTATTTTTCTACATAGTAAAATCTCTTAATCTCCTTTTACATAAATATTTAAATTGCTGAATATATATTTTATTAACATGTGAAAGAAATAATAAATAATTGTAATATTTTGGCCATGAGAAAGATCAATGTAGAATATTTCACTTCCACAAACAAAATTTTACCATTCAGTTCACGTCAGATACTGATTAAAATTTCTCAAAAATTCTCTTCATATTTCTCATTGAGATAAGAGTCTCTTGGGAAATGTTATGTTGGTCTTTTTTCCCCTCCTCTCTTCAGTCCTTATAAGAAAGTCTTTACAAAATATACTGAGTCTGCCAATTTCTCACAAATTTCACAGAATTCCCTTCATAATTTTTCTTTATAATTTGGCACTTAAGAAAGAAAGAAGTTCGAAATTCAACGTCTTATATTAGACAGTTCACTAAACTTAGAGTCAGGAAGATCCAGGTTCAGAATTCAGCAGACACTAGCTGCATGACCCTGGGCAACAGAATTAATCTTTACCTGCCTCTGGTTTCCCATTTGTAAAATGACAGGGTTTGGATCCATAAAAACACCCTGTGCCTAAGCTCATAGGAAGAATCTTCCCATAACAAGATATTGGCAGCTGTAACTCCAAATTGCTTTTCCTACAACATTGCATTTGTCTCTTAAGGATTCAAGAACAGTATCTATACCCTCCGTGAGTAAAACAGTTGATACACAGAGACTTATTTGCGTAGATGCTGTGTCCTCCAGTAAAATATAAGCTCTGTGAGGACAGGAATGGTTTTATTGTTGTCTTTGTATATCCAGTGCCTAAGAGTGCCCGCAATATAGTAAGCACTTTATAAATATTGTTTAAGTATCATTGGTAAACTCTTTCTTTACCAGGGACGTGTCAATGCCAATTATAGGTTGAAAGTAAACAATAAGCATGGCTTTTAAAATCTTGCAATCTACATTCCAGTCAGACTGTATTCTAAAAACAAAGTTACAGTCTAGCGGGGGAGGGGGCTCTGCGTGGAGGAGAGGTGGATGGGAGGTAGTGTGAAGAGAAGGGACTCTAGAAGGAGGCTGAAGGAGAATCTTTGAATACCAAAGGGCAGAGAGAGGAGGAGAACCAGACAGTGGGAGACAGGGATGTGTCCAGTCCTGGCCAAGGAAGGCCAGTTCTAGCCCCGCCCATCCTTTCTCCAGACGCCAACTAGGCGAGCCTGACCGTTGCTAGGAGACGGAGACGCTACCTGAAATCTTACCCTTGCCGGCTTAGGGTGGCCAGGCTCCTCGCTAACGCCCAGACCAGCCTTCTCTGCCCCCATCTCCTGCCCCTGCTGGAGTCCCAGCCGCTCCCATTTGGAGTGTAGTCCGTTGCCCCCTTCTTGTAGTCCTCCCGGGCACCTGACCCGGCCACAGCGTCAGCCATGCCGAGAAAAGGCAAAAGGGGCCCGAAAACCGAGGAGGAGAGGTTGCTGATGCTTCAGCATAAGATGATGGCAGAGGAGGAGCAGCTCAGGAAGAAGGAGAGGCTCCTGAATCAGTTTCTGAAGGTAAGAGGGCCGGCCCTCTAGCCTCTTGGGAGCTCGGGGGTTTGCCAGATACTGCCGCACACCTGGTTCCCTTCCTCCCCCCATCACACCTATCTCAGTTACAGCGTGGGATCAGTGCTGATTCTGGGAAGCAGATACAAGGGACAGAGCCCTGAATTGGGACTCCTAGAAGCCTGGCTCTGCTCTGGGACCGAGCAAGTCAGTTAAGCGCTGGTACTTGGCGGCTTCAGTTATAAGTTGGAGTTGCTGAAATAGGTAGCTAGTTTAACTTTTGGGGAGAAGGGAGGGTTCAGTATGGGAGTAACTTACTATTTGTTAATGCAGATCCCAGCCCCACTACCAAAGGAGGGAGGGGTTTGTGGTACCAGAAGTTCAAAAGTTCAGCTGATAAAAAGCTGAGGAATACAAATTGTCTCTCACTGGGGATGGACTTATTATCAGTGTCTGTTTAAGTCGTTTGTCCCAGCCCTGTATGACTCGACCCCTTTTAGAGTTTTCTTGACAAAGATACTGGAGTGGTTTGCTATTTCCTTCTCCAGCTCATTTGAGAAGACTGAGGCAGAGTTAAGTGACTAGACCAGGGTCACACTGCTAGTAAATGCTTGGAGTCAGAATTTGAATTCAGGAAGATGTCTTCCTGATTCGAAGCCCAGTGCTCTATCCCTTTCTTCCCTTCCCTAATTCCTCTAACCCAGAGATGGGGAACCTGAGGCCACATGTGACCGACCCTCTAGGTCCTCAAATGAAATCCTGTGTGAAGTTTGGATCCAATCAAAGGACCCAACTTGAGGACCTAGAGGGCCACATGAGGCCTCTAGGCCTTAGGTTCCCCACCCCTGCTCTAGCCTAAGCAAAACAATTCAAAATACTTGCTTTTCCAAAAACAGAGGGCATTGAGGGTCTAAAGAAAGCTGTATAAGGGTACTCAGAGATCATGTAGGTCAACATCCTTATTTCACATATAACTCATGGCCTAGCCATCCTCAGCCTCCAAATGGTGGACACAAGGGCTGACCCTAAAAGATCAATATCTCTTTGGTTCCTTGCCGTCAACCAAAGTTTAGTCCCAGAAAATCTCCAAATATGCACGTTATATTTCCACCCATGTGAATAACAGGGGTCCCTAGTTCCCAAGCTTTCAAAGTAACATGGATAATATAAAACAGCCTTTACAGAAACATGCAGAAGATGCAAAGGATTCCCAGTAACTTGTGAACAAAAAACACATAAAGCACTCCAAGTAGTTCCCCTTGGGAGTAACTGAGTTTAGGGTTACTATTAGTATGGTATTCCCTCACAATCCTATACAGTCCCTCAAAGATTTATAGTACTTCCTCTATGGCTTGGATTCCCACTGAAAAGCATATTCACTTTGTGACTGCTGAATGAGTAATAGCTTTTCTTTTGGACCTCCACTGCCCAAATAATTCACTGTATAATATCAGGAAAGGCAGAATCCTGTCTTCTATACTAGAAGTTAGGGTTAGGAAAATTGTTTATGAACTCTTCAGTTATCAAATGAGATATTTGTGAACACTTAGCGCAGTGACTGAGACATAGTAGGTATCTTCCTTCCTCCCCTGCCCCCCACCCCCATTTCTCTTTTTCTAGTCAAGAACATTTTCTGTGAACTTTGCTTTGATTCATGTGGGCAGTACAGGTCTACTTTTGCTATATACTTTTTTTTTTCTTCCACTTAATAGTATTTTATTTTTTTCCCCTATTACATGTAAAGATAGTTTTCAGCAATTCACTTTTATAAGATTTTGAGTTCCAGTTTTTTTCTCCCTCCTCCTCTCCCTTCCCCAAGACGGCAAGCAATCTGATACACAAACACACACACACATATTGCCTTGTGCTTCAGCAATAATTCTACCATTGTCCCAGCTGTTACTATGTCTTGGGCTGGAAAAAGTCAGAAACACTTCTTTCCTGCTGGGTGAATTTGAAAGCAGTGGGTAAACTCATGCAAAAAAGATGAGTCAGGGGCAGCTAGGTGGTGCAGTGAATAGAGTACCGGCCCTGAAGTCAGGAGGACCTGAGTTCAAATCCGACCTCAGACACTTAACACAAAAACTAGCCATGTGACCTTGGGCAAGTCACTTAACCCCAATAGCCCTACTTTCCCCCCTCCAAAAAGCAAAAAAAAAAAATTTAAATTAAAAAAAGATGAGTACGTCTGACATCTCACTTTTATAGGCCAGCAGAGACGGGGAAGTTCTGTGGATAAAGTATCCTTTCTCAGAGTCCTAGTTAACCAGATCATCTTAGAAATAGCCCTAGCCACTAGAAACCAATTAGGATACAACCAGTGTTCTCTTCATCTTCTCCATGGGAAGATATCCAACTCATTACCTGATGATCAGATTGATTGGGGACCTCTCCCCACCCTCCCCATCATCCTTTTCAGCTTGCTTTTGTGTTTTGCTTTTCCTTCATTAGATTGTAAGCTTCTTGAGGGCAAGGATTTTTTTTTTTGTATTTGTGTCCCTAGCTCTTAGTATAGTGCCTAGAACAGTGCTTAATAAAAGTTTGTTGACTGTTGACATCTAGATTAAGGAAACTGAGACCTAGAGAACTGAAGTGTTTTGCTCAAATGCCACAGGTCATCTAAGCTTCAGGCTTCACCTTTGTTCCCTGGTTTAAACTGTTTTCAGGCAGGCCCCACCTCACAGGAGTATTTCAGTGATGAGCAAAAACTCCTTAAGCCACAGCAAGTAGGTGTGATGCCAAATCAGAATTTTGTGTTTTTCAACCTGTGACCTGGTGAGATGTGCCTACATTGGATGCTCTCTTTGTTTCCCCGTCATAGGACAAGCTGGCTAAGGAGGAACACAATAGTGCCTTGAACCTTAATAAAATCAACACACAGTGGAGAACCATCCTGAGGGAAGTCAAGGCCAAAGAGCTTCGGAAAGACATCGAGATCCTTAGCCAAACATTTGAAAGGGTGGTGGATTGCAAAGACAGTGTGATCAAAGTAAGCTCCATTTCTGAGCATGTTATGCTCTCCGTTTTCTTTGTTTGTCTTTTGTTTTATTGGGGAAACTGGTTTTCTTCCTCTCACTCAGATTAGAAGTGCATCCTCCAATCAAGGGCCTAATTCCAGTATTGATTGGGGTGGAAAGTTTTGAGGTGGAAGTTAGGGATAGGCTAAGTTATAAAGGGCTTTAAAAACCAGATGGGGGGAGGGAGCAGCTAGGTGTTGAAGTGAATAGAGCACCAGCCCTGGAGTCAGGAGGACCTGAATTCAAATCTGACCTCAGACACTTAACACAAAAAACTAGCCTTGTGACCCTGTGCAAGTCACATAACCCCAATTGCCTTCCAAACTAAAAAAAGCAAAAGAAAAGATAAGGGATTTAATATTTTATGTAAAGTATATTCTTTATTATGCACATAAGATATATTATTAAATATAAAAATAAAAACGTATATTTCTGGAGGTAATAGGGAGCCATTGGAATTTATGGAGTAGGGGTAGGAGTGGGGTGATATGACCAGACTTATGATTTAAGAAAATCTCTCTGGCCCTGGAGTCAGGAGGACCTGAATTCAAATCTCAGACACTTGACACTTACTAGCTGTGTGACTTTGGGGGAGTCACTTAACCCCAATTGCCCTGCCTCCCTCCTCAAAAAAAACTTTTTTTTAAATCAAGAAAATTACTTTGGCAGATGACATAGATTGGATTGGGGGAAAGACTTGATGGAGGGAGACCAACAAGAAGGGCATTACAGTAATTCATGATGAAGAGGTAATAAGAACCCTTGCAGAAGGGTGGTAGAGAGAAGGAGAAATAAATGGGAGATATTATAAAGTTAAAAAGATGAGAATTGGCAACAGATTGAATATGGGGTGTGAGGGTAAGAAGTTAGGTATGATTCAGAAGTGGTGAGTCTCAGTGATTATGAGGGTGCCTTTGACAATGATAGAAAAGCTGGGAAGAGGAGGAGGGTTTTGGGGGAAAGATAATAAGTTATATTTTGGACCTGTTTAGTTTGAGATAACTTATTGGACTTCCTATTTGAGATGTCCAAAAGGCAATTGTTGATGTGGGCCTACGACTCAGGAGAAAGATGAGAGCTAGATTTATAGATCTTGGAATCTTATTCTTCATAAACAAGATAGCTGAACCTATCAGAGCTTATGACATCACCCAGTGAGATAGTATAGAAGGAAAAAGAGATGAGGGAGTAGGATAAAGCCTTAAACCCACAGTTAGTGGGAATGACCTGGATGAAGGGCCAGTAGAAGAGGCTAAGAAAAAGCTGTCATCTACATATGAGAAGAACTAGGAGAAAAGAGTGCCATGAAAATCCAGAGATGAGACTAGCTAGAAGGACAGGGTGATCAACAGCATTAGCAGTTGAAGAGAGATCAAGAAGGATGAGTATTTAGAAAAGACCATTAGATTTGTCAATAAAGAGATCATTGGTAACTTTGGAGAGAGCAATTTCTTTTGAATGATGAGGTCAGAAGTCAGATTGCAGAAGGTTTAGAAAATAAATGAGAGGAAGTGAATGTTCCCTAGTGTAGACAGCTTTCTCAAGGTGTTTGGTTGAGAAGGGGAAGTGAGAGACAGAATAATAGCTTGTGATGACCAAACGAGATAGAAAACATTATGAAATGCAAAATGGATAATATTGATAACATTAAATTGAAAAGTTTTTGCACAAAGCCAATACAAGCAAGTTTAGGAGAGAAGCAGAAAATTGGGAAAGAATTTTTACAACCAGTGTCTCTAATAAAGGCCTCATTTCTTTCTTTATTTTTTTTGCTTTTTTTGGGGGAGGGCAGTTAGGGTTAAGTGACTTGCCCAAGGCCACATGGCTAATTTTTGTGTTAAGTGTCTGAGGCTGGATTTGAACTCAGGTCCTCCTGACTCCAGGGCCAGTGCTCTATTCACTGCACC
>NW_027185811.1:3836994-3937747 GCF_028583685.1 Petaurus breviceps papuanus | reverse complement strand
TTTCTTATTTTTTTTAAAGCAATTGGGGTTAAGTAACTTGCTCAAGGTTACACGGCCAGTTATTTCTGGGTGTGGTGCTAAGTATCTGGGCCGGGATTGATCCCCAGGTCACCCTGACACTGGAGCCGGTGCTCTTACTCACTGTGCTACCTGGCCGCCCCCCTCGTTTCTAAAATATGTAGCGAATTGAGTCAAATTTACAGAATACAAGTCATTCCTCAATTTATAAATGGTCAAAGGATATGAGCAGGCAGTTTTCAGAGGAAGAAATTAAAGCTATCTGTAATCATGAAAAAATGCTCTAAATTACTATTGATTAGAGAAAGGCAAATCAAAACAACTCTCAGGTACTACGTCACACCTATCAGATTGGCTAACATGACAAAACAAGAAAATTATAAATGCTGGAGAAGATGTGGGAAAATTGGAACACTAATGCATTGTTGGTGGAGTTGTGAACTGATCCAACCATTCTGGAGAGCAATTTATAACTATGCCCCAAAGGCTATAAAAATGTGCATACCCTTTGATCCAGCAATACCACTTCTAGATCTGTATCCCAAAGAGATCATAAAAATGGGGAAAGGACCCATATGTGCAAAAATATTTATAGTAGCTCTTTTTTGTTATGGCCAAGAATGCAAATTGAGGGATGCCCATCAACTGGGGAATAGCTGAACAATAATAATTGTGGTATATGAATGTAATGGAATACTATTGTGCTATAAGAAATGATGAGCAGTTGGGCTTCAGAAAAACCTGGAAAGTCTTATATGAACTGGTGCTGAATGCAGTGAGCAGAACCAAGAGAACACTGTACACAGTAATATCCACATTGTGCAATGACTAACTTTGATAGACAACTAAGACAACTCCAAAAGACTCTGATGGAAAATGCTATCCACATCCAGAGAAAGAAGTATGTACTCCGAATGCAGATTGAAGCAGACTGTTTGCTCTCTCTCTTTTTTTTCTTCCTCCTGGTTCCTCTCATTCATTCTAATTCTTCTTTACAACATGACTAATGTGAAAATATGTTTAATAAGAATGTATATGTGGAGCTGATATCAGATTGCAAGCTATCTTAGGGAGGAGGAAGAGGAGGAAGGCAGAGAAAATTTAAAACCCAAAAGCTTATGGAAGTGAATGTTGGAAATGAAAAATAAATAAATTAGTTAATTAAAAAAAATTAGCTAGTGATACGCTCGTGTTTATAGCCAGCAAAGAAGGAGCAAGTAGACTGGGGAAGGGAGAAGACTGAAGGTAAGAGAGAGTAGGGAAGATTGGGAGTAGGGTGAGATGGGCAGGATTCTTCTGGAGAAGATGGGTGTGTATGGGATCAGAGGTGCATGTGGAGGATTTTACCTTGGCTAAGAGAAAGGTTCCCTCTTCCTTTGAGACATTGGTGAGTGAGGACATAACAGGGGAAGATGGGTGAATGATATAAGATGAAGAGAGAAGAAGGAGCTTTTAGCAAATGACCTCAGTTTTTTGGGTGAATTATGAATGGAAGTTTTCAGCCTAGAGGATGCCAGGAGAAATCTGAGGATTAGTAAAAAGATTTGGAATAGCTGTTGTGGTGAATGGGATAGGAATTAGAGAGGTGTAAAAGGATTGTCTTGAAAAAAATCTCAAGTGGGATAAGGGAATACTTGAGATTATTTAACATACATTTTTAATGGACACAATCAGCAAGGGTTTGTGATTTTTCTCTAGCTCCATTCAGGAGCATATAAATAGGAGTGAAAGAAGGGGATTATAGAGTAAGCCAAGGCTAGGGTTTGGCAAATCATCATCAGTAATAGGACAAGTGATCAGAGGACATGAGTGTGCAGAGCTGAACTGATACACTAAGAGATAAAAGTTCAAAAAAAAATGCATAGCCTTTAGCTTCTTCCATGGCAGAAGTTAAACTAATCATTGTCACAAAGATAAGTCACTTAGAAAGAATCGAGATGATTTAAACCCCCTCAATTAAATAGACCAAGGCAACCAAATCTAATCCCCCTAAAATCCAACCAAGAAACTCAGCCTGATGACACCAGGTTCTGAGCAATTAGAGTTTTCACAAGAGAAATATTAGACTACTACCTGCCCCCAGGTTCTCATTCATTTCCTCTCCCAGAGCACAGGCCTTTCTCCTCTAGGCATTTGCTATTTCAATCCAACATCATGATATTTCATGTCTTAGGCTAATGATGGGGTTGGTTATACTGCATGACCTCTGAGGTCCCTTCTAATTCTCATATTAGGGATGTATGAATGATCCTTATGACATCCTACAATCCTAAAGTTAAGGCAGTCTAAATGAGGAAGGTTCTGAATTGCTCAGCAAAGCTGCCAGGCATCTTTACACTCATGGAGTAGAGCCCTTATTAAAAACTTTCAGAGAATCCCCATTCACAGCATATCTACCAGGCAAAGAGATTACTTGGGGTCCATATCACAATAGGTCAGTAGACTCTGTTAGATTTTCCTTGGATGCCACAAGAATGGGTAAGAAAAGGTGGAAACCAATCAAACAATAAACATTTGTTAAGCACTTAATATTTTCCAGGCAGGCATTATACTAGGTGCTAGGTATGCAAATACAAAGAATGAAATAATCCCTGTATGCAGGTGAGTCAGGTACATCTAGAAATATATGCAGAACAAATACAGAGAATATATGAATAAATGGGAAGTAGCTGAATAGAATGTAATTTGGGAGGGAGAAAACTAGGAGCTGGGGGATCAGGAAAGGCATGATGTCTTGAAGGAAGGCTTTTGGATCTCCCCTGAAATTGCTCTCTCCAAATTTACCAGTGATCTCTTAATTGCTAAATCTGGGGGTCTTTTCTCAGTACTAATCCTTCTTGACCTTCAGAAGTGACCCTTTTGACCGCTCTCTCCTCCTGAATACTCCTTCCTCTCTAGGTTTTCATAACACTACTCTTATACATTGCCTTTTACTTGTTTTGTTGCCCTTTATTGCTTATTATTGCTTGTTGCTAACTTATCATCCACACCATATTCCCTAACTATGAGTGTTTTTCTATGTTCTGTCTTAAGCCATCTTCTCTTTTCCCTCTATGCTTTCTAAGTAACCTCATCAGTTTTTATGGGTTGACTATCATGTCTATGCAGTTGATATCTAAATCCATATATCTCGTCTCTACCCCGAGCTTCAGTCCTGTATCACCATTTGGACACTTCAAACTAGAAGTCTTAGAGACATTCTGGACCTCTGAAACTTTTCCACTAAACCTTCCTCTCTTCCAAACTTCCCTATTTCTGTAGAAGGCACTGCCATCCATCTGGTCTCCAAGGCTTGTAATCTTGGCGTTATTATGGATTCCTCCCTCACTCCATGTATCTGGTCAGTTGACAGATCTTGTCATTTTGATGGTTACAATATCTCTCATATATACACGTGTGTATGTGTGTGTATGTATGTATATGTATGTATGTGTGTGTCTCTAACTCTTCTAAAGGATCTAATATGGTCTCTAAGTCTGTGTGTAGAGAAGAAAAGAGGGTCTAGCGCCTTGGGAAATGGTCACAAGGGGTATGGCGTGATGTAGATGATACAGCAAAGGAAATTGAGAATCAGTGGATGGATGGGTAGGAGGACAACCAGGACAGAATTAGTATCATAAAAATTCAGGAGGAGAGGGAAGTCAGCATTGTCAAATGCGAAAAACAGAAAGGTCAGGAAGACTGTGGACTAAGAAATGACCATTAGATATGGCAATTAGATAGTTGGTAACTTTGGAGACAGCAATTTGAGTTGAGTGATGATGAGATTTGGAGCCAGATCACAAAAGACTGAGTAATGAAAAAAGGGCAGCTAAGTGGCCTGGTGGATAGAGCTTGGGGTCAGTAGTCAGGAAGACCTTAGTTCAAATCTGATCTCAGACACTTATTAGCTATGTGACCCTGGGCAAGTCACTTAAACCTTGTTTGCCTTGGTTTCCTCATCTGTAACATGAGCTGTAGAAGGAAATGGCAAACCATTTCAGTATCTTTGACAAGAAACCCCCAGATGTGGTCATGAAGAGTCAGACACAAGTGAACCACAACCACAACAACAAAATGAAAAGAGAGGAAATGGAATTAATGAGGGTAGGTAGCTTTTTTTTTTTTAGAGGGTTGGCTGAGAAAAGGAGGTGAAATATAGAACAATAGATTGAGATAGGGTCTAGTGAAGTGGTTTGTTTTTTTTTTAAGGATTGGGGAGACTTAAGAATGTTTGAAGGCATTAGGGAATGATTGCTATGGAAATGTTGAAGCTTTCAGAGTGCAGGGGATGATGTGGTAGAAGTTTGCTGGTGAGACTTGGAGGGGATGGGATCCAGCGCACCATCAAGGGCCATTATTGGCAAGGAAAAGGACTACCTCATTATCAGAGGCTAAAGAACAGGAGGAAAGAACAGGGCATGATGTCAAGCTATCTTGAGATAAAGAAAAGAGAGTAGGAGGGAGCTGGCCTCAATTTTCTCATTAAAAAGGTGAATTCTTCAGCAGAGAGATGGGGGAAGGGTGTGGGAGACTTGGGAAAAGAGGAAGTTTTGGAATAGACTATTACTTATGACAGTGAAAGAGAGATCTGGTAACTGGCATAATTTGTTTTTTTTTTTTAATTCTCATTGCTCGAGGAGGGAAGAATAATACTCCTTGATTTCATTCTTGTTTTTCATTCAATTTGTGACCCAGTACTTCCAAAGCTCATATGAGGTGACAGAAAAAAACCAACAATACCAGCAAACCATTGCCCTCATGCTACTTTCTGAATGAGCCCATGGCTAGCCAGCAGTCTGTAGCTTCATTTTTATTCTTTCTTTCCTCTCCTTCCCTCTTTCTCTCTCCTCTCCTTTTTCCCCCTTTCATTCCTGCCCTTTCTCCTTTCCCCCTTACTCTCTTTCTCTCCCCCTCCTCTCCTTCCCTCCCACACCCCCCTACCATCCCCCATCCCATGTACAGGAGTAGAGGTGCCATAACGGTAACTGGTTACTTCTTCCCCAGTCTTTAGCTAAGGACCTGACGGAAGCGGAAGCTCAGTATGCTCATGCCCTTCAGGGTCACTTGCACAATGTGGACCAGCTCCTAGCGCTCCAGAGAAGCCGCCTGGCCTATCTGGAGGAGTGTTATAATGAAGAGTTGGAGGCTCTCAGCAAAGAATTCGAGACTGAAAGGTAGAGGCCCAGGGAGGGGGCTGGCTTGGGGTGGGGAGGGGGAGGTTGGGGGCTGGAGGGGAGCACGCAGAGAGAGAGGAGGGAACTGTGAACAAGTGGTGGGAGTTCTGGGGGGACCCAGCACGATCCCAAGAAGTTTCTGGGCCAGACCAAAGCTGCTGAACTAATTAAAGAAGTTACTGGCATCACGTTTGGCTTTTTTTCACTTTTAGACTTCAATCAACACAAGCTTGTCTGTGTGCAAGGCGCCGTGTCAGGCGCTGGAGATACAAAGAAAAAATGATTCAGTCTTTGTCTTCAAGAAGTTTACAGTCTAGTTAAGAGGGTAAGACAGGAGTGAGGAACCTTCGGCAACGTGTACCCTCTAGGTCCTGAAGTGCAACTCTTTGACTGAATCCAAACTTCACGGAACAAATCCCCTTAATAAAAAGATTTGTTCTGTAAAACTTGGTCTCAGTCAAAAGGCCATAGCCAAGGACCTAGACCACATGTGGCCTCAGGTTCCCCACCCCTGGGGTAAGACATAAAACAAAGCACACAAATGCAAAAGTCAAACTGAGAATCATGACAGATTGAAGGAGAAAAGTGTCCTAGATGTGGGGATTAGGAAGGCTTCAGGGAAGAGAGAAGAGGAAGGCAGGAAAGAAATAAGCCTTTATTAAGCACCTACTATCTTCCAGGCACTGAGCTAAGGATTTTACAGACATTATTTCATGTGATCCTTATAGCCACTCTGGAAGGTAGGTGTTAATATTACCCCCAGGGTCATGCAGCTAAGTATGTGTCTGAAGCTACATTTGAACTTGGGTCTTCTGGACTCCAGGAACAGCTCTCGATGTCCAGGGACAGAACCCAAGGTATTTCTTACATTGAGAAAGAGGCGAAACTAGTGAAGGAAAATGAGGAGTAACCAGAGCCTATAGGAGAACTAGTAGAGAGCAGGGCCACAGGAATCAGGGTTTCCAAACTTAGCTGTGGCCCCCCCATTTGTTACAAAAGAATTGGGGAGCCCCACTTTTCATAAAACAGTCTACATGGATGATTTTCTTAGCTTACATTTTATTCAAATAAAATTAAGAACTTATACAAGTTTTACAAAAAATAAAAAACAAATTAAAAAAATAAATAAAAAATCAAACATACAGTAAACATAATGTAACATAATTTCTTTATTAATAATTTCACTTATATTTTCCTATTTCTAACTTATAAAAATAATAGCGAGAATAAGATTGTTAATAGATAAGTAGACTTGTTTCTTAGTGTTAAGTTTCTGAAAAACAAGGCATAACAAAACTGAAAAGACAAATGAAGAATGATTCAGGGCAGCTTCTGGCTGAATGTGGACACTCAGGTTATGGAACACCATAGTTAATGGCAGACTTTCCTGATGTGTTGGCCAGTTTTACTGAACTGTGGGTTTTACTCTTTCGGTTCTCTGGAAGGGAAACTCCTTTTTACCCATAGCCAAAACATCAAATGCTTGTTTTCATGTCCTTTTCATACGTCTATTAACTATTCTTGTTCTAGTAGATAAGATGGGAAAGTATCACATTTATTTGATACTACACTAAAGGACAGATGAACTCTGATCAATAGCAATGACTCATCTCGGCCCTAGAAAGCTAGTGAGGAAACATACCTTTCTGCTCGTAGTAGAAGTGAGATGATACAGGAACAGAATAAAACTTACCTTTTCTCCCCCATCTCCCCCATGAACAAGTATCCATCACATGGGGGGGAGGGGAGAAGACCAATAAACAAACCCTGCAACACATATGCAGAGTCAAACAAACAAAAAAATATCCTTATATTGGCCAAGTCCAAAAATGCATGTCTCACTCTGCATATCTAGACTATCACCTCTCTGTCAGAAGGTGGGCAGCATTCTAAATCATCTCTCCTCTGTAATCGTGGTTGTTCACTTGCAATATTCTTGATATAGTAGAAATTGTTTTCTTGGTTCTGCTTACTTCACTCTGCATCAGTACAGTGATACTTCCTCCCAGACCAGAGGTTCTCAAGCTTATTTGGCCTACTGCCCCCTTTAAAAAAATACTCAGTGCCCCCTAGAAATCTTCTTTCTTTAACCCTTTAAAGTTTTTTTTAAATTTGCATCATTTCAAAAAATAAAGTTTTTTTAAAAAGATTAAATTTAATGATTTATTGTAAATTTGTGGGGTTTTTCCTGCATTGAAATTTTGATGATGCAATATTACATCATGTAACCATATAGTATTGTATTATAAACAAGTCATTACATACACATATTCCTGACGATGCATGTTGGACTTCTGGACAGTGTGTGACATGTTCACCTTTTCTCATAGGTATTTTGGAATTATTCTCTAGTTATAGATATGTGCCTTAGGCATCACTGGCTTCATAATAGCTCTTTATATTTCTTTTGTTTAGTCATTTTTCCAAGCAATCTGCTCTGGGCAACCCAGCATTGCTGGCCTAGTCAAGACTTCTGGGGGTTAAGTCTATGATCTCAGATTATCTGGCAGACCTCTGAGTTGCTGTCCAGGTTGGAGGCTGTATCTATAATCTTGCCCTGGGAGATCCCTTGCTTGGGGTTCTGGATTCTGAATCCAAAATTCTTCTGGCTCCTTCTGGGAGACCCCATGCTACTGACCTGGGTTGGAGGCTGAGTCTGAGATCAGAACCTTTGGGTGTTCCCATGCTGCTGGCCAACCTCAGGGATCTGGGTGCTGAGTCTGAACTGTTAGTCCCAGGGAGACTTTGAGTTGCATGCCTAGGGGTCAGAGGGAGGCCAAGTCCGAGATCAGCTCTGGGCCTCCTCAACATTGCTGGCCTAGGTCTGGGCTTTGAATGTTGAATCCATGATTCCAGCCCACCCTCTGTTCCATTTCCTTGCCTGAAAGTCCATTTTGAGATCTTGGGCTGAAAAGATAACGCACTGTATTTTCTTCTTTCACTTTTCTGATCATCTTAGTGTAGTATTCTTTTGATCACTGTTGGAATAGTTGGGGGAAAGATGAGCTGTACGGCTTTCTCTTATTCCGCTATCTTGGCTGGTCTTCTGTGACATATAGTTTTTGACTGGCAGATGTCACTCTGTCATTTGGTTTGGCTGGATTGTTTTTACTTTTTGCAAAGGATTCCAGGGTGGGGGGCAGGTTAGAGTGATATTTTAGGAAACGAATGTGGCACGGTACAATTGAATCCATTGGGTATCACTGTCACAACTTGTTTAGCCACCCCCCTCCCCCCATCTGTAGGATTTTGCTTTAGTTTTCCCCCAGATCTTTGCTAGAACCACTTTTCATGAAGATTTTCAAAGAGGACGACAAGAGGGCTGTGAACTCTGTCCCAAAATAACTTTTGCTCCTGATTTCCCAGTTTCCCTTCAGGGTTTAGAACCTCAGTCATCCTTGACTCCTTCAACAAAAGACACATTTAATAAGTCACCAAGACTTTTTCATTGTTCCTTTGCATAGTTCTCCACTCGGACCCTTCCTTTTCACAAACACAATCCCAGCTCTAGTTCATGCCTCATCATCCTGCACCTAGACTATTGCTATAGTCTCTTGCTCTCCCTGCCTCTTCTGTTTCTAAGCCATCCTGCTTGTGGCCACTAGACTAATGTTCTGAAGGCAACTCTTGGATTGTATCCCTTCTCTCCTCAAAGATCTGTAGCAATGTCTTGATGCTTACTGAGCAAAGTCCACACTAAGCTAGCTATTCAAGGTCATCTGGAATCTAGCCCTGTTTACATTTCCAGCTTTATCTCCCAGCACTTCTTTATAAGAACCTGGTGTTGTAGTCAGTCTTAATTATTTACCACTTTGTTCTTGTTTTTCCCTCTGCCTGGAATGACTCTCCTCTACCCATCTCTAGGTCTAAACCCAGATCCATCCATCAAAGCCCAGCTAAGATGCCAGTTCTTCCATAATCTGGTCCATGCCCCAACCAGAAATGATTACTCCTGCCTCTGCACTACTCATACTGTCTCATGTTGTAAATGTTCCCCTATTAGACTGTTAACTCTCTGAGGTCAGAGACCATCTTGGGTATCTTTCTATTTCCTTGTATCATCTAGCACAGTGATCTTGACTTAGTAGGCAGTCATTTTCTTAGTTTGAATGGATAACTCAGTGACTGTATGGGCAAGGAGGGGGATTAAATGACCCCTTGGAGAATTTGTCTGGACTTCATTTCCATCTAACTTAAGAGTCCATGCCACGAGTCTCCCTCCCTTTTGGAACTCCCTGCATCTGCTTCTTCCTTTTCTCTGTAAATCCCACAGGAGGATGATCATTGACCAACACGAGAAAGAAATGCGCTACCTCCAGGATGTTTACTTGGCCATGGAGCAAAACTTCACAGAAACTGAATATGAAGCTAAACTGGAGTTCCAAAGCATGTGGGATGACCTAAAAAATAAGGTAAGGGGGGAAGACAAGTGGGGAGGCATTAGGAGAGCCGCTCACCCAAGACAGCTGGAGGGGCAGGAAATCCCTTCCTCTGGCCCAGACTGTTAAGAAACACCTCTGGTATCCACAGAGTTATTATCATTTCTTTTTTCTTTTTCACTTTTTGGAGGACAATTGGGGTTAAGTGACTTGCCCAAGGTCACATGGCTAGTTTTTGTGTTAAAGTGTCTGAGGCCAGATTTGAACTCAGGCCCTCCTGACTCCAGGGCCAGTGCTCTATTCACTGTGCCCCCTAGCCACCCCTAGTTATTATCATTTCTATGGCTGCTCCTACATGTAACCCTGCTACAAGGCAACGACATCTACTGAACCATCAGGAAAATCAGATGGAAGGGGAAGCTCCAAGTCTTTACTCTCACAATGGGGTGACACATGGGAAGAGTAGACCACAAGCATTTGTGCTAAGCATGGCGGATATGAAGACCAAGCCTCCCTTGTGCCCACTACCAAAAATATCCCCAGTCCCCGCACTCAAGAAGTTCAGACAGTGTCTCTCCAGCAGTGTACAAACAAGCTCCACAGAGGATAGACAGGAGGTAATGGAAGAAGGAAGGCACGAGAATTAAGGGAGATCAGGAAAGCCTTCTTGCAGAAAAGAAGATTTTACCTGGGATTTGAAGGAAATTGGGGAAGCTGGGAAATGGAGATGAGGACAATGACAAAGGAAATCACATCAGTAGAATTTTAGGGCTGGAAGGAATAGATAATTAGAAATCATTTTTCTTGAGACTCTTTTTACAGATGAGGAAAGCAAGGCCCAGGAAAAATGAAGTTATTTACCCAGGGTCACACAGCTGATGATAGTCAGAAGTAGAAGCCAGGTCTCCTTAATTTCCATGGAATTGGGCATACTTTCTCTTATACCATTGCAACCAATGCTAATAAAGGAGAGCAGAGGTAGGAGGGCAGAGCTGCTAGATAAAATGCTAGATTTGGAGCAAGGAAGATCTGGGTTTCGATTCTTCCTCTGACACTAGCTTTGTGGCTTAACCTCCTAAGTCTCCATTTTCTCATCTTCAAAGTGGGACAACTCACAATGAAGCTCAAATGGGACAACATTCCATCCAGCATTATCCCGTATTATAAGTGTCTGATATCAGGGAAGAGAGAGGGCATTAATAGTTTGTATAAAGTGCTGCTTATTTCTGGGCCATTTTCTAGAACCTGGAGGAGAAGCACTTCCTACGAATGCAGTTAGAAAGCACAGTGGAAGATCTGTGGAGAAGGTTCCAGGAGGCACTGAAGAATTATACTGATGCCACTGAAGATCGGAAGCTTGCCTTCGAGACCCTGAAGACTAAGGATGAGAAAAGCTCAAAAGAGATAGAGATGCAGATGAAAAAGCTGCAGAAGATCCAGGTGGGTACTGTTAATCAGAAATCCCCAGTTTTCGTGTCTGTATGTGTGATGCCTCTTCCTACCTGTCACAGAAATCGGAAAGATCGCCACAGGGGTCAGTCAGGCCAGGCTACACACAAAGCTACAACATAGCCAACTTGGAGACCTCCAAGGAGAGGGAGAGGCTGCCTATTCCATTTTGGGGTTAGTCCTATGGGGTGGATTTTTTTTGTATTCAAGTGCAAAACTTCCTATTTATCCCCACTGAATTTCAGCTTAATAGATTCAGCCCAGAGGTTCTTAACATTGCATCATGGGTCCCTTTGGTAGCCTGGTGAAGCCTATGGACTCCTCCTCAGAATAATGTTTGTTTCCTACGTTTATAATGAAGGAAATGCTAAATTTTAGTTAGTGGTTAATGAATATAAACATGTTATTTTTCCCCATTCAAGTTTACAGATGCCCTGAAATCTATCTTCACCTTGGGGATTCATGGATTATATTTTAAGAACTCCTTCTTGGGCCTGTCATGATGTTTATTTTTTTGTTGTTGTTATCAAGTTTCTGTCATCCATTATATTAATTATTCCTTCCAGTTTTGTAGCATCTGAAAATTTGATGAGTATATCATGCAATGCCTTTATCTAAATCATTGACAAAAATGTTAAAAAGCACCAGGGCAAGTCCAGACCCCTGGGGCACTCCCCTGGAGACCTCCTGCCATACTGACATTGAATTATTAACACTACTCTTAAAGTCTGGCCATCCAACTAATTCTGAGTCCATCTGATTGTGTGATCTTTCAGTCCATATCTATCTTCCCAACAATAAATTCTTTATCAAAAACTTCAGTGAAATCTAGGTAAAATATATCCACATCATTCTCCTCTTCTATTAGTATAGTAATCCTGTCAAAAAAAGGAAATGAGGCTAATCTGGTATGGCTTGTTTCTTATGAGGCCATCCTTGCTCTTTAAAAACACGATTTCCCAGGGAGGCTAGGTGGAGTCAGGAGGACCTGAGTTCAAATCTGGCCTCAGACACTTAATGCTTGCTAGCCTTGTGACCTTGGGCAAGTTACTTAACCCCAATTGCCCTGCCCTCAAAAAGCAAAAAAACAAAAACAAAAACTCAACATGGCTTCCCTTTTGGGATAGTCACCAATTATCTCTTTAAATTTTTTTTATTTTATTTTTTTCTTTTTGGAGGGGGAAGGTAGGGCAATTGGCTAGTTTTGTGTTAAGTGTCTGAGGCTGGATTTGAACTCAGGTCCTCCAACTCCAGGGCAGGTGCTCTATTCACTGCGACACCTAGCCGCCCCTTATCCCTAGCCCCCTTTCTTAATCCATAACCCCCTCCTTCCATTTTGCAGGGAGACCTCATCCTCAGACTTGCTGAAATATGTAGGAAGTTTGAGACAGAGGAAGAGAAAGTTCTACCCTTCTATTCCTCAATGTTGACGACAGACGAATTGCAGGAAGTGCAATTCACTTCAATACCTAGCCATTCCTGGCTCCTCCCCCCCCCCCAATCATCTCTTTAAATGACCTTTTCCAGAATTTTGAGTCAAGTTCACTGGCTTGTAGTTTGCAGACTTGAGATGTTTCCCTTGTCATCCTATGGTTCCTCTCCCATTTTCTATGATCTTCCAAGTATCAATCAATCAGTCTCAACTGTTGGGTCTTTTGGGACTGTTTTGGGTATAGTCCATCTGAGTCAGCAGGCTTAAAATCACCAAAGGCAGTAAGTAGTCTCCTAATGTTTTCTGATGTAGCTTAGTTACTTATCAGCTCAATGCTAGTCTTTCTTGAACTATCATTTCCAGGACAAAGGTCCAATCCCCTTTGCAGAGAAATCAGAAACAGAATAATAATTAAGCAGCTTTGCTTCCTCTCCTTGGTCAGTTATCATTGTTCTATCCACCCCAAGCGATGGTCCTGCCCCTTCTTCAATCTTTTTTGTCCAGTATAATTTTTGCTTTTTTTTTTTTTTTGGAGGGCACTTGAGATTAAGTAACTTGCCCAAGGTTACACGGCTAGTTTTCTTGTGTGGGTGTTAAGTGTCTGAGGCCAGAACCAAACTCAGGTCCTCCTGACTCCGGGGCCAGCGCTTTACTCATTGCACCACCTAGCCACCCCTGTCCAGTGTGATTTTAAAAGCCCTTTCTGTTGTCCTTATGTTCCTTTAGCAACCACAGTGCATCCTGAGCTTTAGCATTTTTAACACCGTTTATCAGGACCACGCCACACTCATTTATCTCGTTATCTGGCCTTGCTCCCTTCTTCTGGTCATTTCTTTTTTTTCAGTCTAAGTTGGATGGTGAATTCCCAGTGCAGCTGCATTGGACTCTTCAGACAAATCCCAAATTTTCTGCTCACTGAAATGTACATCTTCAGAATTTCATTCTTGAGCATCTCCCATCCCTCCTGACTTCAGACTGACTTACCCTGAATGAAGCATTTTGGTCCATGGGATTCCCCATCTCTTTCCTCTGAACCCACTGAAATCTGTTTGCTCCAAATCTAGGACATATGTCAGACTACTCAGTTTTCCTCTCCTTTGTCACAAACTCTAAGATGGAATAGTCACATCCCCTTGACATTCCTATCACTTCCACTTCAGCAACTAGCTCCTCTGTTAGAATCAGATTCAGAATAGTGCCCCCCTCCCTTGCTGATTCGTCCATACAGAGGATGAAATTATCATTGAGGCAGCTCAAGAAGTCATGAGATATTCTGCTTTTGATGGAGAGAGAGCTTTAGCAGATGTCTGGGTCACTAAAGTTCCTCATCACGCCCCATGCCAGATTTGTGGTCTGTTTCCCAAACTTGCCACTATTTCTTCTTTTGGTCCAGGTGGATTATAGTATACTGCAATGATGAAATCACTTGTATTTCTCCCTCCTTTGGCATTCATCCAAAGACTCTGACATACCGTAATTCCTCCTCTGCCGTATTTCATCACAAGGATACCTTCTTAAAAAAAAAAAAACAATGCTATCTCACTACCCTTTTTAATCTATTCTGTTTGTTTTGAATAAGGTATCCCAGTCATGGTTGTGAAGCAGCTAGGTGGCTCAATGGAGAAAGCACTGGGCCTGGAGTCAGGCAGACCTGAGTTTAAATCTGGGCAAGTCATGTCACCTTTGTTTGCCTTAATCCGATGAAGCAGGAAATGGCAAAGCACTCCAGTATCTTTGCTAGGAAAACCCCATGGATAGTATAGTCTACGGTGTCACAAGAGTCAGACATGACTGAATGACTGGACAACAACCAGTTATGGGTTTCATCAAACTCCTACAATTGGTTCTCATTTCAGTCACCACACCTGTCACTGGGTAGCATTTTAGGATCTGTCTCTCCTTTAGCCTGTTTTTCTTGAGCTACAAAATGAAGGATGAAATCGTGTTTCTGGCTCTAAGATTTTGATCCACTCTCTGTTAACCAGGACTCCATTGCTCTCCTTCGGGGCAAAATCTTGATGCACACCCGTGAGAATGAGGAACAAAACCAACATATTTGGGTAGACAAAGACCTGGTCCAGAGGCAACTGCAAAAACTCAAGCAACAAATGAATCGTGCTCGGGCAGAGGCTCGGCGCAACCTGGCCAAATTGACGTGGGAGAGTAACATCGCCCTCAGAGCTCTGAAAAAAATTGTTGAGAAGGTAGGAAATGGGACAACCTAATCCTCTCTCCCTCTCCCGTGTTGCCTTTCCCATTCTTCCCTCCCCCAATGTTCTGGACCTCTGCTCTTTGTCTGTGATCATCAAAAAGGTTTCCCTAGCCCCCCCCCCTTTTTTTTTGGGAGGGCAATCGGGGTTAAGTGACTTGCCCAAGGTCACACCGCTATTTTTTGTATTAAGTGTCTGAGACTGGATCCGAACCCAGGTCCTCCTGACTCCAGGGCTGGTGCTCTATTCACTGCGACACCTAGCCGCCCCTTATCCCTAGCCCCCTTTCTTAATCCATAACCCCCTCCTTCCATTTTGCAGGGAGACCTCATCCTCAGACTTGCTGAAATATGTAGGAAGTTTGAGACAGAGGAAGAGAAAGTTCTACCCTTCTATTCCTCAATGTTGACGACAGACGAATTGCAGGAAGTGGAGCAAAATGACCATGAGAAACCTACCCTAGAACTTGCTAAGGTGAGGTATCAGGGGAGAGGGCCAGGAGGGAAAACAAGGTAAAGGGGATTCTGCTCGGTGGTCCCAGCACTCATCTGGCCTTTTATTCCCCCTAAACTCCCAGCTGATGGAGAACTACATAGGCCTGGAGAATTTCTGGAAAAGGTATAACAAGGTAAAGCTGGAACAATTAAGCCTGCAGCAAAGACGAGCCCAACTGATGGAAACCAATGACAAGCTGAGGCATCTGCTCAAGCAGTACCTGGACAGTATCTCAGTGAGCGATGAAGTGCTGAGTCAGCTCAACCCACTCTTCATCGTCAACCAACGCAGCAACATCCCCCTGCCGCACATAGACAGTTCCCAAAAGCAGCCCATCTACAACGTCATCGAAGCTGCCCACGTGGCGTCCCGCACGCTGTGACACCCTTCATTGTCAGTGATGTCCTAGGGGAGCCAGCCTCTCCCTAACCCCCAGATACCTCCCCTCGGTTAATAGAAACTTTAATAGATATGAAATTTTCCATGAAGATCCTGGCTATGTCATAGCTTTGGGCTTCTTGTCAAGATACTGGTTAGAGTCGCACTGAACTATCACTTTAAAGGAAAGAAGGTCCTGTTTGGGGATTGTGTGAGGCCACTGACAAGTCGACTTATTGTGGTAGTCTAGGAGAACCTTGACCTCAGTCCCCAACCTGGCCCCTAAGCAATGTAGGGTCACAGGTAGCCTTTCGGACCTAGGTTTTTCATGGGAAAAGCCAAGGTTGAGTTTGGAATGGAAGAGGGGAAAATATGAGTAGATCATGGGGAAAATTTCCCACATCCCTCCTGCTACCCAAGGCCTAACTCTGAATGATTTTACCCACTCTCATCCCACTTACAAAGGCAGCCCAGAAGGAACAGGCGAATAAAAGGGAAGAGGTTTTATTTCTTTTTGCTTTTGTTTTTCTTCTCCTCTCTGAGCTTCTTCTTAGAGATCTTGGGGGTGCTGGCTTTGCTGTACAGGTAGTAGCCAATGAGACCCAGGAGGGCTGGCACCAGACACATGCCCAGAAGAGGAAAGAGAGTTTTCACCAGCTTTTGCCAGTAGCTGGCTCGTACCAAGGCGATCAATTCCACCTCAAACTGCAGCACTGCATCCCCTAGGGAGGCAGACAGGGTTTTACTGTCAGTCACTAGACATATTACCAGTGAACCAGAACCTGAAATGAAGATTGGGCCGCAGAGAAACCAAGCAATTGAGGTTAGGAAAACTTTAAAACTACTAATTCTAGAGCTGAAGGAATGACAGGCTAGAAGCAGAAAATGGCAGTAACACAATAACGGGGCCTGTTCTGAACCACCTCTAAGGCTAGCTTAGAGCAAGGAATTATCTCAGCACTTTCAAATCTCTTTGCCAATCTAAAAACAGGGAATTATGTGTTAGGATCCTCTCTGTTCCTCCCTCTCCAAATACAGCGAAAGGGACAGAATCTTTGCAGCAACTGAAAGTGGAGATAGAAGAAATTTATATCCCAACTACTGAGCCTACCCAATAAGAATGCTAGAATTCCTATAGACTCTTCCTAGGAATTTCAGTCTATTTCAGTAGAAGAGGAAGTGGCTTAAGAAGGATGAGGGGGAAGAAGAAAAGTAGTCAAGCCAGCAGAGACAGAGCAACGACAGTGGGTTTGGGAGGAGAACAAGGATAGGAGCGTGCTATGGATAAAGGAGTTTTATCCCAGGCCTAGAACCCTTTCCTTATCCCTACTCCAGCTTGGGAAGAGAATAAGAACAGTGGCCCCAAGACAGAATATTGTAGCTAATAGAGCGGATGTTATGGTCAGAAGCTGTACAAAAGGATACATGCTAGATGCTGGCAACTATTTGCTGAGAATTTTTTAAATGGTGGCAGGAACTCACAGTGTACTATTTATTTTTTTTAACCTGCTTGGATGTGATCATTTTTTAACAACCCTTTCCCTGAGGTTGTTTGGGAGAGAAAAGTCACAGATGGGAAAGATACAATGGGAAAGGTTTGGATCATAAGAAAACATGGGCAAGCAGGTCCTTGTGGCTCAGAGAAGCCAAGACTGGCCCCAGCAACCTTGACAGGTTATACTTCTTTTAGTCCCGAAAAGACAAGCTAACAAGAAGACATGAAAACTAGAGGCCCAAAGCATCACTCCCTCCCAAAGAACCAACCAACCCCTTTCAAGATGTAACCTAACCCAGCACTCAGGAGCTCAGACCTTGGAGGAATCCTGCTGCGTTTACCTGGGATAGATGGGGGGAATCCACGTTTTCCATAGGCCAAGTGAGGAGGGATGATTGCCCTTCGCTTCTCTCTAAGGGAGGGAACACAAGTCAAAGCCAGTGGGCAGGAAGGCCTCAAGTCCTGCAACATTCCCAAAGCCATCCCGATAACTTATGCTCTATAAAGAGTGAACAGTCAAAAGCCCAAGCTCTCCAAAATCTAACAAAACAGCCAGGGAGAAAGGAAGAAATATAGGCAATGGGCCCCCTGCAGAACATCTGAGTCCTGGCCTCTGGCCAATGTTTATCCAAGGTTTTTAAATTTTAATTCTTACCTCCCTACTTCATCCCCTTAATGCCTGAAACAGTTTTCTGCATTTGAGGTTTCAGTAATAGAAAAAAAAAGTGTTCCCAGGACCACCCCAACCCAATAATACTCACCCCACACACATGTCCAGCAGGCTCTGCTCCAGGCCTTAGCAATGGCAGGAAAACAACCAGGGAAAAGACACAACTGAATGGATATGGAAGTGAGGTCAAAGATTCTCCCACTTCTCTTCCCTCAAAGCATAAAAACTTTGGTTGCTCCCCCAACCCTTCCAGCTCTCTAACTTGGGATTTAGGGATAGGGGGACAAGGGATGTCACAATGAGTGAGGTTTGAATTATAGCCCCTTAGGTTTAAGCATATACTTCAGAATCACAAAGTGTTTTTGTCCTTCTCGTTTCCATCTCCACAACAAATCTATCCAGAGAAGTCCGGCACAAGTAAGCCCAAGAACCAGATTCCAAAAGCAGTCTGAGTGGGGTGGGGACCACAAGGATTCTGGGGTTTATAACTTGCCTTCACTGCCTCTGGAGGGCCAAGGTCAGATGCTAACCTGGGGTATATTACTAAAAGAGAACTAGACACAACATTTGGGCAAAAACCCTAGATCAAGGATACCTGGGATAACCTGCTTTTGGCCAAGTTCTATAACCAAGGGGTCTCTGGTTAGGGAGGTGTCAACGATCCGTCCATCTTCGAGGCTGCCCTGAGGGAGAAGACATTATCAGCAACCACCAAGACTACTTTACCCTGGGATTGAAGCCCCCCACACCTCCATCCTTGCCCTCCCCCAAACCTCAGTGAATCTACACCTGACCCCACTGGGAGGCAGCCTTGGGCTTATGGTGTTCAGGTACCGGGAGGGGACTGGAGAGGGAGCCCAAAGGGGGTTCGCCTACTCACAATAGTCCCAGGTGCCACATGGAACCCAGAGGACCCCTGGGTGGAGAGTAAGGCTTCTCCCGGCCACGTGCTCCGGGGGGGGGGGGGGGGGGGGCAGGGGCAGCTCCCACTCCCGTACCCCCTCGCCACGTGTCCCAGCCAAAGCTGACGTGTTTCTGTGGGGCCCCACCCCCAAACCCAGACTCACCGTATAATGAATGTGCAATGTATCTCCGAAAGCAGCGGGCTCACTGCAGGCCTCCGGGGGCTCTACCTGCGACAGAGCACGGGAGGCAAGGCTTGGTGGGAGGGAGGAGAAAAGAGGAGGGTGAAGCCCTGGGGGGCTCTCCCCGATACAGCCCACCCTCCCTCTCCAGGGGATCCAGGGCACCCCAACTTAGTGCCGAGCCACTGCCAGCCCAGAAGGAGGGGTGCGGAGGTGCCGGGGCGGGGTAGGGGTGCCCTCCTCTCACCAGGGTCTCCAGTTGGAGAGTCCGGATGGAACTTTCAGTTTCATCGCCCGGCTCCGCGAGGCTCCCTGAGCCTCCCAGCAGCAGCAGCAGCAGCAGCAGTAGCGGTGGCTGGAGCAGGAGGAGCTTGGGGGCCATGGCAGGACGTGGGGCGTGGGCACGCGTGGGCAATGGGTCTCACGGCCGAGGGGGGAGGCAGCGAAGAAGAACGGAGAGTCCTGGGAGCCCCAGCCAGGCTGGACAGGATGGGGAGGAGCGGGCTCCTCCTCCGCCACCCCTCCCTGTGCCCGGGCCCCGCCTCCCTGCTAGTTAGGAGACGGCTATAGGGAGGTCCTTTCCTTCCCCGGAAAAAAAGAAAAAGCCACCCCGAACCCAAGAGCAGATCGCGGTGACTCAAGCCTAAGTCAGGTTTGCTCCCAGCGAGGGGCCGCATGAAACGCACCGTCTACCGTCTGCACCGGCACCTCCCATTTTCTGGACCATTTCTACCACCCGTGTTTTCTGCTCCTTAGGCAACACATTGGGAATCGTAGAGGTCAGTTTTCTTTTAGGATTGGCTTGAGTGGATGCCCGACTCCTCCCACCTGGTTGGTACCCAACCGCTGGCAGGGGACCTGAGGATATTCTGGGGCCAGACTGCAGGAGGAAACGGCCCCGGGGCAGCTCCAAGCCTTCCTCCAACGCCCCACTCTCATTATCATAAGATCACAGAATTTGAGAGTTGGAAGGGCCCTTTGGTGGTCATTTGGTTCAACTCATAAACAAAAGTAATCTTCATTATAACACAAGTGACCATCCCGCTGACTAGTGTAGACTTCTAGTGAGGAGAAACCCACTGTGTGCTGAGGCAGGCCGTCTGCCTTTTGCACGTGTATTCTAAATTTGCCTCTTTGCAACTTCAATCCATTGCTTCTGGTTCTGCCGTCTGAGGTTAGAGGTCATAGTCCTTCCTTATGACAGTCGGACAATCCCTTCAAATACTTGGAGTTATCATGTTCTCGCTGAGTCTTTTCACCTCCAGGCTAAACACCCCCCCCCCCCCCAGTTCCCTCACCTTATCTCCATTCTGATTACCTTCCTCTGAACACTCTACAACTTATCCTTAAATTGTGATGCCCAGAACTGAACATAATACTCCAGGTGTGGTCTGACTAGGGCAGAATACTCACCTCCCTAATCTTGCATTGGAGGCCTCACTCAATGCAGCCAAGGATTACATTAGGGTTTTTTGTTTTTGTTTTTGGCTACCACATTACAATACAGACTCAGATTGAGTTTTTAGTCCAATGAAAACACACATCTTTTTCAAACTGCCATATGGATGTGGCCTCCATTCTGTACTTGTAAAGTTGAGGTTTTTTACCCAAATGTAAGACTTCACGTTTATCCCTATGAAATGAATCTTACTTCAGTCCAAAATGGATGCTCCCACCTCCTGGGGTGTATGAGATTGTCTATTGGGGTGCCAGACAACCAATGGGAAGGTGAGTTATCTGATCTGTCTGGTGATTAGCACAGTGAAGGGCACTGCTTCAATTACAACTTCCCTTCACCCACTATCAGCCAGTCCTCCCAAACTGTGCTTCCTTCCACCCCTTGCAGCATAAAAGCGAAGAGGAGAGGTTCAAAGGGGAAGAAATAGAGAGAAGAGGGAAAGAGAAGAGAGAGGGAGAAAGAGAAAAGACAAAAGGGGCAGGGAAAGAGACAAACGGGCAAGGCTAGTTTAGACAATGGAGCTGGGAAATGCAGCTTAGCCCAGCAATCTCATCCTCTGGCTTCTTGGGCACATGTGCAGATATCATGGAGCAGCTCAAGAGATGGTCCCTGATAAGATTTACACTTGTTGATTTTTTTTTTTTTTTTGCTTTCTGAAAGTTGTGGTATCACAATACTGGCACTTTTTTCTTTTGTTTTATTGATTTGGTTAAATGTAAACATATATGTCTAATGCACCATGTGATTTCACTAGAAAATTCCACTCTCACATGCAATTAGGTATTTATTTTGTAATAAGCAGTATGTAAATAGACTGTAAGCTTCTTGAGGATAGGCATTGTCTCACTTTTATATTTAAAAATGGCTTGTTGAACTAAATTGAATTGAGACAGAAGGGAGGATTTTTCTTTCAGCTGGGGTGAAGGCTTCATGAAGGAAGCAGGAAACCATAGATTTAAAACTGAAAGGGACCTTAGAAGGCATTTAGTGCAATCCCTTCATTTTTATAGATAAAGACACTAAGTGAAGCCAAGAAAGGTCACAGAACTCTACTTGAGCTAGACTTTGAAGGACAGTCATAGACAGAGAGGGGAGCTTGGGCAGAAGATATCAATGGTATCTTATCCATTTCAGCTTCATTCTAGCCTAAATCAAATTCTATCTTAGCCCATATTTCATTTGGTTTTTGTTCCTTGCTAGGTTCTCCACCTTTTTCAAGTGAGTTGACATAAATTGTTCATTTTTCCCCCCAGCTCAAGAAATTGCTTGAAAATTCTGTCTGTTTTGTGAATTTGGAGAAAGAGGTATGGGTAGTATACATTATGAGGCTTTATTTTTTTGAGGGAAGAATTTGGAATTGACTTATCAAATGTTCTTTCAATTTTCTAAAAATATATTCTAGAATTTTTCCAAGGGTTGAACCTATGGGTCTTTCTTTTCTGAAAATCAATACCCAACATTTGCTGCATGTCTGCAGGCTAGGTCACCATGCTAGGTAATTGTGGTAGGTAGGCATAGGGATACAGAAAGGTATACAACATGGTCACTTTTTAGGTAGTCTTTTCCCCTCCCCCTCCCTGTTAGAAGGTGAAGTCCTTGAGAGTATGAATTATTTCAGTTTTTCTTTTTGTATCCCCAGCATTTAGCACTGTGTTTGACATAAAATAATAATAATAATAATGCATCCATTCATTCATAGCACTCCAAAATCTGGCCCCAAACAACTTTCTAGCCTTACTTCCCTTAACCTTTTCTGTATCATAATCAAACTGGACTGCTTCCTGAACTTTTTTTTCCTGCTCTTTCCTAATTCGTACTTTTGCTTATGATATATGCACTCCATATCTGAAAAGAACATGTCCAATCATTAAAATCCTTTCCATCCTTCAAGGAGAAGGGAAGCTTTCACCAGTCTATGTAGGAGAAACATAGAAAGAAGACATGTCCCAAGCCTTAGGAAGAATTCCTGGAATTAAAATCCTTGATGGTTAAAATCTGTTCATTCTTTCTGAGGTGACTCAACAGTTGATTACCCCAATTCCTGTACAGGGAATCTACCAGCAGAGGGCAGCAGGAGCCCACAGATGCAACCTATACATGACTACTGAAACACTGGGAATGGATGGATTGGGATTGTTGCCAGATAAAAGTCTTCACTGCCCATTGAAAAGTGGGGGAATGGATGTATTCTGGTTGCTTGGGATATGAATCTGCCCGTTCTCGGTAGGGGTGAAATTCCTAGGATATCCTCCTTCCCATTTCCTCCCCTTCCCCCTGGAATGTCACCCACTCCTAGTGAGCATTCCTAGAGCACTCCTCCAGTGAAGGAAAGAAACCCTGTCCATCCCTGTGACTTCCTGCTCCATTCCCATTTGATTGTGGTATTTTCTCTGCTTGGTCAAAGCAGTTTGCTACAGTTGGAAGGGACTTTAGAGGTCATCTCCAAGCCTTTGGGCCCAGAGGAGTTAACTTGTCAAAGATCACACATTTAGCTCTCATAAAGCTGGACTAAATGACCTCTGAGAGCTCTTTCATCTTTAGAATTCTGACTGTCCTAGGCCTGAGATATCCCTGTCCTCTCCATCAAGAACTCAGGAAGGGGCTGGAATCCAGGACCTTAAAGGAGTTCAGAGTCTCCAAAACGAGCCCTCTGTCTCTTAACTTAAAAGACCCTAGACCTTAACGGTAACCCTAGAGTGGGTAATTATCAATGTTAGGGATGCCAAGCAAATATTCATTAGACCTAGATTAACCAAGAATCTCTATGTCCAAAAAACTAGCTGTCTTAATTGGGGTAAATTGTGGGGATGGGTGGAGACAGGTCATCTTGGTCTATTCTGAGGAAAAGATCTCTACAAGTACCTCATACATCTCAACTCTTACATCTTAACTCTCTTTCCCCCACTTCAATCAATCAACCAATCAATCAATCAACACGTATTTATTCAGCTCCTACTATGTGCCAGGCACTGAGCTAGGTGTTGGGGACACAAGTACAAAGGATGAAACAATCCCTACTCAAAAGGAGCTTACATTCTAATGGGGGAGACAAATACATATAAAAATATATACAGCATGAATAGAAAGTTAATAAATA
Organism: Petaurus breviceps papuanus; assembly: GCF_028583685.1. NCBI lineage: Eukaryota > Metazoa > Chordata > Mammalia > Diprotodontia > Petauridae > Petaurus > Petaurus breviceps. Next base: position 3,914,424 of record NW_027185811.1, on the reverse strand, counting down.
CAAATATATACAAAGTAGGTAAATACAAGATAATTTGGGAGAGAGGGCACTAACAGTTATGGGGCATCAGGAAAGATTTCATGCAGAAGATGGTGCTTGAACTGAACATTAAAGGAAGAGAGACTGTATGACTTGAGAATAAGGAGGAAATGCATTTCAAGCATATGGGAGGGCTAGTGCATAGGCACAGGGAAGAATCATATGTCCTATGTGAGAAAACAGAGGGAAGGCCAATTTGGCTGAATCAGAGTGAGGGAGTAATGTCCAAGAAGGCTGGAAAGACAGGTGGGGAGAAGGTTGTGTAGCGCTTTACAAGCTAAATAAAGGATTTTGTATTTTATCCTAGAGGTAATAGGAGTTACTTGACCACTGGAGTTGGTCAAGTGGGGGGAATTTACATGATCAGATCTGTGCTTAAGGAAAATGGACAGCAGTGTATAGGATGGACTACAGCAGGGAAAAACTTGAGGTAAGGAGCCCAATTAGGCTGGTCCAAACCAAGATTTTTAACTGACTTCCTTTCTTCTAAACACATCTGAAAATTCCCCTCTAGATCCCAATACTCCTCTCACTCATGATACACACAAGCATTCTTCAAGGCTTGGTTCTAGAGTGCAAGGGTTAGCAGCATAGATGTCTCAATTCCATTTCATATCTAAATCATGCTCATTAAATCAATTTTCACTTTTCTTCCTTGTCTCAATAAATTTGCCTCTTTTATTTCCCTAATCTGGCCCTTCCCTCTCTTCCTATCTCAGGTATCTTTCTCAGGATAGGGAAAGAACCAGAGCCATTCGAAGACATCTTTGCAGCTACCCCTCCAACATGATCCACTGGGGACTGGGTCCTATTGGACCTCAGAACCTCATCCCATCGCCTTTGGTAGCTGAGTGAGAAGAATGAACTCTGCATCCACCTTCTCCCATCCCCTTCAAAACTGAGCAAATATTACCTCTTTATTAATAATAGCACCCACCCCCCAAAGTTGTTGTGAGGACAGGAGATAATATCTGTAAAGTGCTTAGTGAAGTGTCTGGCACATAGTAGGCACTATATAAATATTAGCTATTTTGTTGTTATTCTACGTGACATCTACCTCAAACTTTAAAAGACTTGACCACTAGGGAGGAGCACTGAAAGAAACATGCTCTTAAATAATTATTTCCTACTAGTATTCACAAGACCTCCAGCCCATTTGGGTCACCCTGAGTATCTGAAAGGCTAGAGAATGCACAAGTAATTGTTCCTCAGGTCCTTCCCTGAGCATAGGTGTTTGTTAGATATTTGGCACAGTGCCTAGGCATAGGAAGTACACTCCATTGCTCTGCCCTATTCCTGGAGTGTAACAGTGGTTATGGCGGGGTGCAACCTGGAAATTTTCACTCACTATTCCAGCCCTGAGCAACCCATACTTGACATATACCTCTGTCCTCATTCCTCAGGAAGAAGGGGTGGGGCTGCTTTTCTGGGAAGGCTCTACTCAAGGGAGATGGGGAGACTTAGAATAATCCTTTACCCCTAGGCTGATAAGAGGGCCCTTCCCCTTGTCATGACAAGGCTTTCATTACCTTTTGGACCATTACAATAGTTTCCTAACAAGTTTTCCAGCCTCCAGTCTCTCCCCACTTCATCTCATACCTCTGTCAGACTAACCTTCCTTATGTATAGATTTGGTTATTTCTCTGCTCTCAGTGGTTCATGTGGCCCACCAAGTAATGTTACAACTCTCTTGCTTAGAATTTAAAGGCCCTCTACAATCTGGCATCGCTAGATCACAATCCCAGCCATATCTCTTGTTATTCCTTACTATGCTTTCTATACTTCAGCCAGACTAAAACCCTTTCTGCCTCACCAATATATCCCATACTTTCCTTCTTCTGGGCCTTTAAGCACGCTATCCTCTATGCCTAGAACATCCTATCCTTGTTGACATTATAGCCATCCTCCAAAGTCCAATTAAAAAGCCACATTTCTCCAGGAAACTTTTCTTGATTCCCTCAGCTGACCTCCTGTGAACTCCATGTGGCATTTCATTTTGCACCTGATCTCAAGGCACTTCTGTGCACATGGTGTATTATTGTAATTGGTCTTATCCAGATAACTCCACTAGACTGTAGGTTCCATGAGTGTCGTATCTAAGATTATCTAAACCTCTTTCTCTATTCCAGTGCTTAATTTTTAAATGAAAAATGAAATAACAAAGGGCTGGAGGGTTCGCCTGACTAGGAGAAGGCATCTCCATTACACTCCACACTCACTATCCTGTGTGAAATGAAGACAAATTAGTGCCTTTTCTAAAGGCATCATTTCCTCAATAACCTTGCTCCACAATATGGATCCCATTTAAACCAACACCTTTCATCACGTATGATGACATTAGCAGAGTAGGACATTAAGAAAAACAGAGGAAGGATATAGGCAAATTTTGTTTGTGGGGGAAGGAAATGAAAGAGGTAGTACTCAAAACCTGGATTTGCTGCCAAAGAGGGCTGGCCAGGCTGGGTTATAAGACACAGAGAACTGCCCAGGGGAGGTAAGTGGGAGCCAGTTGGTTAAGAGAAATAGGCACTAGAGTGCCTGAATGAGGAGGGACCTGGAAGCATAAAGGATGGGAGAAGGGTGACAGAGTTGGCATTGAAGAAAAATAGTTCTAACTTCACAATTGTGCTTAGAATCCGATTAAACCCTTCTCCCAATTCCATCTATTCATTTCTTTCCCAATGGAGGAAAGGTAAAACTTGACTAGTCAGGCACAGGTCATTAAGACCTCAGAAGTCAAGGTTACTAAAGGACATTTACTACCTTAAATGAGAAGAGTCTTAATTCAGCCAGCTTCTACCCTCTTTTTGCTCAGAGCTGGAGGACAGTATATGGCCCTGAGACTAGCTCCACAAGAATAAAGGGGACTATGCAGGGAAGGGCTGTTTCTCAGGAACCATTGGAGGAGTCTCTGAAGAGGAAACAACCTTCTAGTAATGAAAGAACAAGGAACTGGGTTTGGAGAAGTAGTCCATCACCCAGATAAAGTGGGTCAAAGCTCATTAGCATAACTCAAAACCACTACTTTCTATATTCATTAGAGCCCAGAATGGGTGTTAGGCCTCTTCAGGCCTAGGTGGTATAACATAAAAAGTGGCTTCCTATTCCATTTCTTAGGATTTTCCTTACTTTGACTGTGTGTATATGTACATTGGGGAGGTTAGGAGATTGTTGATCTACCGTTAAAGAGTGTGGAAAGATCAAAATGCATTCTCCTTCCAATAGGAGCCTCTTTAAAACTATTAACTGGCTGTCAGTGAAGCTAATGGTTAGAATAGAAACAGGGCACTGGACCTATGGTATTATTGATATAGGGAACTCTGGGGTGAGAAAACTCCCTCTACCAATACAGGTAGTTGGCACCTTCTTTGTAGCCAATAGCATTAGAGAGTTGCCTAGAGCACTTCAAAATAAGGTGACTTTCCCAGGATACTAGGTGTCAGTTTGTGTCCGAAGCAGGACTTGAACCCAGGCTTGGGTTCCTGGCTTGAGGCCAGCTCTCTCTTCATATCACATTGATTCTGAGTTAAGGTAGTTAAATCCTTCCAGGAATAAGGAGGTCAAAATCCACCCAAACTTGTAAAAATTTGCCCTGCTTTGCTGCTTGACACCTCTGAATCCAGTTTATGGTGGAATGAGACAGAAGTCATTGCCTAAGCCATTTCCTTACAACTTTCCCACCATTCCCCATACCCCACCTCCACCCCTGAAAGTCTGCCTTCCACTCCTCAGTTCATGGAAGACTAAAGAAACAGATGTGGTTGGGAATGGTAACCTTCCTCACCCCAAAGTCGTGTCTCATTTGCCGCTGTATGAAAGAGAGGATGGTCCAGTCCAAAGCTACATAAAACATGTTTAATATCCAACCAGGGTCACAGTCATTGCGTATCCCACATTTTGAGCAATAAGAGAGATGGTTTGTTAAACATGTACAATCTATATTCCAGAGGAGGAAAAAGAGAAAAACCAGTTCAGAACTGCAGTAAACACTGTAACACCACACACAGACTTGGGGGCTGGGGGAATGTCCCCAGGGAAGGGGGAGTCTGGAGCCAGAGAATATGGAAAATTAAATCCACCAGGGGGGTGGGGGTAGGGAAGAAGCATTCATCTGAATGAAATGCCCAATCCTGGGAGAGAGAGATCCAGGACAGCAGGAATGCCGAGATGATGCCCCACCCTGGGGATATGGAGGAAGGCTCCCCAGAGGCAAAAGCAGCCAAGGCAATCAGCAGTGTCTTTTCACAACCCTCCCAAGTGGTTGAGGGGAGAGGGTCTTCAGAATAGAAATGTATAAGGTGTGAAGCAATGTCCTTGGGAGTTTCCATAGGGAGGCCCTGCCTCCAAAAGGTTCTCTTTCTTTGTCCCATCACTGCCGTTATTTATAAAGAAACCCTTTCAGGAAGAGGCTTTGGGATTCAGCTGGAAAAAGCTATTTTCCAATTCTCCCAGGCACATTTCTTCAAAGAAAGAAGGGGAATGGGATAAGATCCTCAATTTGGCCTATTTGGCCTGACCCAAAGCTAGGACAACTCAGGGAGCAGAGAAGGGTAAGGAAAATTTTAGGAAGACAAAGTCACCATCAAGTGCAAGGAAACCAAAGAAATCAGAAGTGCAGAGAGCAAAGAGATAGAGATAAGGAGGAAAGAAAGGAGAAAAGAGACAAAAGATAGGCAAGGACAAATAAGTAAAGCAAAAGACGGAAGTCTTAATGCTTTCCCAGGGACAGGGCACAGTTTTTAAAACAGAAAAACAAACCAGAAACCCCAATCCCTCTCCATCAACAAACACACAAAGGCCCAGAGAGAAGGACAACTTGCAAACACCCAACACATCCTGAATAAATTATTCCCTAAGTAACTGGCAAAAGGGGGAGCTACCCCCAAGGAAACTCTCGTCACAGTTCAATCTGGGGAAGATGAGGGGACAGAGGGCATGCTGACTTGTCTGCTGCAGTGAGGATTAAAATGGGAGTGGAAGGGCATTCCTGGCAGACCGACAGAGGGGAAGGATCTCCTTTCCAGGGCAAAAAAAAAAAAGACAACAAACCACCCTACCTAGAGAGGGGCCCTATACGGGGAAGGCTGTAGAGAGCTTCCCATGGGGGCCCCAACTTTCTAGAGGGAGGGTGTGTTACAGGGGCTGTCTTGGAGCTCAGGGCGCAGCCAGCACACACAGGAGCTCAAAAAGCAGCCTTAGGTTTCACAGAAACCTTGGGCAGACAGGGCCAGGGCCTCCTCGTTCACAACTCAGTTGTTTGGTACCTCCTATAGTCTTGGAAAGGGAGTATAGCAGCAGGGATTTAAAAAAACAAAATCACACCAATGTAATAAGGAGGGGGGGGGGCACTGCAGATTGACTCCCACTAGTTCCCATTTTCATTTCAGTAACCTTAGATATCAAACTACACTCCACTATCCAGACCAAATTATGAGTGTAGGAGAAAAATGTAGCTGGGGAATGGATAAAAGGTGGGGAGGGTTGTCTGAGTGCCCAGAAATAAGAAGAATATCTTCATCTTTCAGTGGTCCCTGGGTTGGAGAAGCCATGAAGAAGAGGAAAGAGATGGAGAAGAAGAGGATGGAGGTAGAGGCAACCCATTTCACACTCTCCACAAAGCAAATCAGCTAAACTTGGAGAGACCAGAAGTAGGACTGCTGGGGATGGGGAGGATTGGTGACTGGAGGTGAGTGAACTGTTCTCCCAATAGGAATATGGAAGTAGGGGGTAGAGGCAGGAGTATGGCATCTTAGAAGTCACTTATCCAATATGCATCTTCACCTGCCAACAGTCAAAGAAGATGAAAATGAAAAGCAAGGCTTTCTCTTCCTCACTCCCCAACTCAGTCCTCATCATTAGCCATCCCTATGCTTAGTAGGAGAATCTAGAATTGAAGGGTGAGAAGTCGTCTGTCTCCAAGGCTAACAGTAGAAGAAGAAAGCCACGCGTTCAGGGAAACCAATGAGACTCACCAGCCAGAAGACCAGAAGAAAGAGGTCCAGAACTGACTGACAACAGAGACTCCCGGGGTAACCTAACCCAACTCAGATCAAACTTTTTCCCCTTCATCCTCCTTGGCAAGGTGAGAGGGACAGGTGAGGGGAAGTCTTATGCCCTGAACTATGCCTGCCCCAACTCTGTCCATCTCCCTAGCCCCGTCTTATATATTTCTCTATACATGTATATACATTCACACACACATACATACACACATACACACACACACACATACACACACACACAGAGGCCCGTGCAATTTCCATGTAGAAGCAGAAGGGGAGGGACAAAGGAGTAAGGGAGTGGCTTGTGGAGGCAGGGAGGGAACTTGGTTGCCAAGAGCACAACAATCAGAGCCAAATCAAGCAAAGGCAGAGAAGCCTCTCCCCATAAAAACTCTGGGGGAGTGGTGAAAATATGGGGGCCACTCCATGAAACCCTAACACTCTATTTTGTTTAGTTTTAGATCCAATAAATTGGAGCAAATAATCATCAGGACAGCAATTAGGAAACAAGACTGATCGTGTCAGCTGTCAGGGAGAGTGGGCAAGGCTCTTGCTAGACATGTGGACATAGTACTTGGGGTCCTCACCACACTTACAATGGGGTGGAGAGTGGGTGCATGTTGGGAGGGAGGTGGGGGTGGGCACTGGCTGGCGCTCACTTCTTGTTCTTGAGCTGGTTGGCCAACCAGTCCAGGCCTTCATATAGCCCATCCCCACTGGTGGCACAGGTGGCCTGGATGTACCAGTTACGGTGACGAAGAGAGTGCAGGCCCAGTTTGTCCGTTATCTCAGCTGCATTCATGGCATTAGGCAGATCCTGGTGAACAGAGGTAGATAGGAAAAAAGGAATCAGGAATTCTAGGGGCATTTTGTTGAGTTGTTACCCATGAAAGGCACCTTGGATGCCATTTCTTCCTCTAATATTCTGGAGATGCCCATAACAGGAACATATTAAAAAATTGTCTTGGATAGAGACAACCTATAGGCAGAAGCCCAAGGGAATGTAGACTCATATCATTGAGATATCATTAGTAATAAGAAAATATATTGGTTAAAGTAGATATCCAGGTCAGGTGGCATTATCTGGAAGATCAAAACAACCCTGCAGGAATGGGTATTAGAGGACAGGTAATAAGGACCTTCCTGATCCTAGAAGGAAGGTAAATCTGCTAAAGTAAACAGTAAGAAGAGAAGTTTGAAGTAATTCTTCTATACTATGAAAATCCCTAGAGCCTCAGCTGCTTGATGCTCCCAAATCTGTTCAATAAGATTGAGTTGGGGAACAGGGAGAAAAAGAACTTGGCTGCTCCCTTCTTCCACACTTCTACAACTGGGAACACTTTCACAAGGGTTGCTAAGAACGGGTCTCTCTGGGCTCTATCCCACCTATGCTCAAGATAACCATTCCCCATTTTTTTTTGGCAGGGTGGGGGGAAGGGAGGTGAATGGCAGCATATACTCCCACCTGTTTGTTTGCAAAGACAAGTAGCACAGCGTCCCGGAGCTCATCTTCGGCCAGCATCCTCATCAGTTCCTCTCTTGCCTCATTCACTCTTTCCCGATCATTGCTGTCAACCACAAAGATCAAACCTAGAGAGGCAGAGCATCTGCTGTATAGGATGGAGAAACGGCCATCTTTCTTTTCAATCCCAACTTCTTCTTCCCTCTGAAAAATTTTACTCCTCCCCCTCACTCCACCCTAGGGAGCTGCAGCAAAACTTGAGGCTAGATGCCATTACTCTGAGGCGTTTGTTCACAGAGAGGTAATTTCTGTGTTTGTATGCACCCAAAACACTTTAGCCTCCTTCTCAATCCAGTTCCCCATACCTTGGGTGTTCTGAAAGTAGTGTCTCCAGAGGGGTCGGATCTTGTCCTGGCCGCCCACGTCCCAGACTGTGAAGCTGATATTCTTGTATTCAACAGTTTCCACATTGAAGCCTGTGGAGAACCAGACAGGTATACCTAGGAATGGTGCTCCAATAGGCTTATTCCTGCCATGCTCTGGTCATGACCCCAGTGAGAATTAGTGTTTTCTGGGTTCCTGATACCCAGGGGGTCCTAAGAGGAAAAAAAAAAGCCAAGCAAGGGTCCAGAAGAGAGGGGACAGGAGGGTAATCACTCTATTTACAGCTATCTGAATGAAGGTGACTCAAGCTAACTGTCCAGCCCCTATCTCCTTAAGACCTTTATCTATTCTTACCATAGGAAAAGATGAACTAGGATCAGACCCTACAAGTTAGCTTCCTTGGCTGAGATGTGGGACTGGCTTGGAAGCAAGTAGGGAAGGGGCATGTCTTGAATGTAGGATGAAAATCAGGAATCTCAAATCCCAAAGCAGCTGATGAATTGTGCCTCCTCCACCCCATCCAGTTTGACAAATAGTTTCCCTCCCACTGCAAGCTTTATAACCAGGGCTGGGGCCACAGAGATTCTACTTCTAAGCCATGCCAAGCCCCTGGCAGGAACATCAAAGTCCTCCACCTGATTTCCAAACAAGACAGAGAGCAAACCACCCCCAGCGCCCGAAGGTGGCTACCCTGTGCCAGCCAGAGGAACTTCTTACATAGGGGAGCATGAAGAGTAGGTAATGATCAGAATGGCAGCTCTAACACCTGCTGGGGAACTGCCTTGCACCCCCATGCTTTATAGACCTGTTGGGCATATGTGTGGAAAAAGGGACACCCTTCCTGCCTCTTAAGCCAAAAGACTGAAAAGTCAGTGTGCTAAAGCTGAGGAATTAAGGGTAGGAAGCCTGGCCCATGATTCATACCTATGGTAGGAATGGTGGTAACAATCTCCCCCAACTTCAGCTTGTATAGGATGGTAGTCTTCCCAGCAGCATCCAACCCTACCATCAAGATGCGCATCTCCTTTTTCCCAATCAGGCTTTTCAGGAGGTTTCCAAAGATGTTGCCCATGGTCACAGCTGCTGTTTCTCAACCGGTGGAGGGGAGCTAAATGAAGCAAGGTAGCAACCTGGGTATGGCTTGGGCCCTGCTGTTATGAAGGGGCCCCAATTCCTAAGCAAAAAAAAAACAACAACCTGCAAATCAATATTTACCAGCTGCAGATCAATACATTATACAGAAGTACAGTTCAATGACAAAGTATTGGCAAGTGTTGGATATCTTACTGCTCCTAAACTTGTGTAAGCTGTTTCATGTGTCACCTACTATAAGATTCTGCCCCTCTTTTCAAAGGTATTCTGCTGACCCCACTATCAGCTCATATAAAAGTAGGAGCATTGTCTAGGAAGAACATTCCTTAGAAGGTGGAGCAGTGAAAACCATGAGGGAAAGGTACAGAGCAGGTCCTTTCTCCCACTCCTTTAGGTCATGGGGTGGCCCCAGGAGTTCCTCTTTAGTAGAATAATGAAAAGAGGGTTCAGAGCTGCCTGAGCCAGCCAGTCCTCTCTGCCTAGGGGAGGCATGTATCATCCAGCAGCTTATTCAGCAATTAAACATACGCCAGATGCTGGCATTCTTTTGGAGTCTGGGAATGAGAGACACACACCCCAAACCAAAAGAACAGGTCAAGACAAAGTGCATCCAAATGCAAAAATTTGAAAGGTGGGAAGGCAGGGATTCTATTTACAACTTAAAAGATCAGGGGTTTGATGAATTTGGGGATTTTTTGGTCAAAAAACATATTCAGTTTTGTATTTTCCTATTCTTTTCAGGTCTCAGCAAAATTTTTGAGGGCAGTAAATGAGACAGATGGACAGACTCCACAGATTTAAGTTCTCATTTATCCAAAAAAACAGAAACAATGGGCATTTATGGAGTGTTTCATCTTCAAAGGCATCCCCAGACATCCACTAATGAGCCAGGCGTGGTATTCTTGGCAGGTTCCCCTTCAGCCCAGCCCCTGACCCAAAGGGCCCACACCCAGGTTTGGCTCAAACATAGGGCTACAGCCAAGTTGCCCACGAGTCACCCAGCCCTACCCAGTCAACAGGATTGAAACCCATGGTCCCAATCAGTGAGAATCATAAAGTCATAGCATTCAGGGCCACACCTCATTTGTTGTTTTAGTAAGCTGTATTCTTGTGATATGTCGGGGAAGGAACAGAGAGGTCAGAGGTTAGGCAAAAAGAGAGAAAAATATCTTTAGATTCTCAAGCACCTAAGGAGTATGACTTTCTTCTCCCTAAAGTTTAACCAATACTGCTTTACTATATAAAATCTTCCCTCTTCTTATCTCACAACAGACATTTTCCCAACCTATTTTCTTCTTCACTCTGGTCGCAGATGAGGAGGTGGCACTTTTCCCTAAGGTGACTCCCTTTATATGCATGCCTGACCCCATTTACCTTTGTCTTCTCCAGCTATCTCCCTATTCTCCAGATACTTGCTATCTCCCTTTCCCTTAATAGCTAAACTTCTTGAGAAATCTATCTGTATTAAGTGCCTCTACTTCCTCCCCTCTGACCTTATCATTCAACTTCAACTAGCCTTTCCAAAGTTGCCAATGATCTCAATTGCCAAATTTAAGTTGTTCCCCCCCCCAACCCTCATCCTTTTTGACCTCTCTGCAGCATCTGACACAATCACCTCCTGAATATTCTCTCTCCTCTAGGTTTTTGTAATACTGCTCTTCCTTGCTTTTCTTTCTGTGCAGCCTTACCTTCGAAGCTTTTTCAGTCTTCTTTGCTAGATCTTCATTCACATCATGCCCACTATGTTCTGTCCTGAGCCTTCTTTACTTTTCCCTCTAAACTACCTTATCTGGTGATATCAGTTCTTATGGGTTCAATTATCACCTCAGCAAATGACTCCCAGAGCTCTGTATGAAGTTCTAGGAGCATCTCCTGAATTAGTCACAAATCAACAAACACCTTTTAAAAACAGCTTGAAATTGATGTTTTGTGGGCATCTCAAACACAATGTGGCCAAATCAGAACTTAATATTTTTCTCCTCAAATTCTCCCATCCTTCCAGCTTTTCTATTACTGAAGAAAACACCACCATTTTCCCAGTCACCTAGGTTCAAAATTTAGGTGTCATTCTCAATTCCTAATTCTTATTCATCCCATATTTCACAGCCCTTGTCAAATCATATTGCTCTACCTTAACATCTCTTAACAATCCCGTTCTCTCCCCTCACCAAGCCACCACTTTAATCCAGGCCCTCACCTTTCACCTGGAATAATACTGCAACAGCCTTTCAATTGGTCTCCCTGCTTCATTTCTCTCCCCACTCAAATTCATCTTCCCAATAGCTGCCACAGTGATTTTCCTAAAGCACAGATCTGACCATGTCACCCACCTGTCTGATAAGCTTCAGTGGTTCCCCATTACTTCCAATATCAAATATATACTCTTCTGTTTGGCATTTAAAGTTCTTCATAATCTGGCCCTTAATACCTTTGCCATCTTCATGAACTCTACAATCTAGCAACATTGGCCTATTTACTGTTCCCTGAATATATTTCTACATTTTTTTTTTGCCTTTTGGAGGGCAGTTGGGGTTAAGTGACTTGCCCAAGGTTACACGGCTAGTGTTTTTGTGTTAAGTGTCTGAGGCCGGAACCGAAATCGGGTCCTCCCGACTCCAGGGCCAGTGGTTTACTCACTGCGCCACCTAGCGGGTCCTATCTCTACATTTTCACTGCATCTGCACCTGTGCACTGGCTGTCTTCATGCCTGGAATGTCCTTCCTCTTCATTTCCCTCTTAGTTTCACTCACTTCCTAGACTCAGTTCAATATTCACCTTCTCCGGGCCTTTCCTGGCCTCCCGGCCACTCGACTACAAGTGTCTTCCCCTCTGTGACATGTTATATGTCCTAAGTCATTGTCATGTTTGTATTCCCCATTAGTGTGAGTTCCTTGAGGATAGTCAGGGACTCTTTTTGCCTTTCTTTGTATCTCAGCACTTAGCAGAATGTCTGGCATACAGTAAGCAATTAATAAATGCTTGTTTACTGACTACTCAGAGTGTCAGCATTCTGCAGTGGAAAGGACCCTGGATTTGCAGTCAAAAGCCTGGATTTGGATTGTGGCCCTGTTACTACCTTTGTGACCTTGAACAAGTATCTTCAGTACTCTGGGTCTGTTTCCTCATTTGTAAAATGACTAGATGACCCTTTGGTGACTTTCCAGCTCTAAATACTACAGTCCTGTGGCCTATATATGATTGTGACTCTTGCAGAATGCTGCTGTCTTTCCCCTACTTTCCAAGCTGCAAATCCAGATAATAGTCTCATTAGATCTTAAAGTTATCTAGAAAAAGAGATAATGAAACTTCATTCACCTGTCCCTAATTAAATAGTAAGACATTTCGCCTAATTTCAAGACTTTCTAATACAATTTAAGTCTATTTTCAATTGCTGTGCATCAATCAGAGAAAGTGACCCACCATGTCTCATATCTCTTCTGAACATAGTATATACTTTCTTTGTTCTGGATGGATACAATGCAATAGCCCTTGGTTAAAATTAATAAAGATCTATCAAGACCATATAATCTACATTTATCTCATCATCCATTTTTAAAGATACTATAGCTGACAAGAATCACGGTGTAGCAACAGTGACTGGCAATAACTAGTTTGAGACCAACGTGCTTTTCACACTAAGCACATAAAGACTTGGTTTAGGACTATCTCCTGAAATAATTTATGATGGTCCAAAGATTTAAAAAAGAAACAATATTCCTCACTGATAAATGACAAGCTAGTATGTCTGGTACTGTTATTTACCACATGTCACTTTGCACTTATCTATATAACTTATTGGGCAGCTAGGTGGCACAGTGGATAGCACTGGGCATGAAGTGAGGAAGACTTATTTTCTTGAGTTCAAATCTGGCTTCAGAAACTTACTAGCTACAAATAACAACAATAGCACGACCCTGGGCAAGTCACTTAAACCTGTTTGCCTTAGTTCTTCATCTGTAAAATGAGCTGGAGAAGGAAATGGCAGGCCACTCGAGTATCTCTGCCAAGAAAACCCCAAGTGGAGTAATGAGAAGTCTGAAATGAGTAAATAATAACATATATTTTATTTGGCATCATTTATGGCATTATTACTTGTTTCACATATTTTATTCCTTCTGTACTTCATTGCAGCATGGAGGTAACCATAGTTTTAGATTATTACAAAAAAATTTTAACAGATTTTTTTAACGTATGCTTGCAAAGCAGATTCAACCAGACTGGGAAAAGCTTTGTATATGGGCTCAGAAATATTATGTGAGATCCTACCTAAGTGTAGCAAAAAAAATGGCCATCAGGTTATGAATATGAATTTTTTTGTTCCTAGAAACTCAATAAACTACCATGCATGAGGGCATTGCAATCTCCATTGCTGGTAGGAATAAGCAGTGATGAAATTATAGATCTTTTGAACTGCAAAAGTATCATTAGTGACATTTTCACATGTCTGTTTCTTTTTTGTTTTTTTTAAAGCAATCGGGGTTAAGTAACTTGCTCAAGGTGAAACGGCCAGATGTTTCTGGGTGTGTGCTAAGTGTCTGAGCCCGGATTCCCAGGTCATCCTGACTCTGGGGCCGGTGCTCTTACTCGCTGTGCTGCCTGGCCGCCCCCACATGTCTATTTCTTGTTCCTACAAATCAAAAGCACCATTGGGAGAAGTATTATGTCTCATACGTTTGGTTTTCCTCTCCTAATGGACACTAAGGATTTGCTGACCTACCAAATGAAACTAGTCTTTAGAGTCTGTCATTTACATTTCTTCTATTCTAGCAATTTACAGTTGTCTCACTTCAGCATCACTATTTACCCTGCCCTGGTGTACTATTCGAAGGGAAACTGTGTTGAGATAAACACTACACTGGTTTATTGGTCATGTCCTAATAGGTGGTTCACAATTGATGACATTTCTCAACTAGTCAGCTGTGTCATCTGTGGTAGATCCAGGTCTTAGCTTCATAATAATTCACATCTATTTAACTCCTTAGAAAGTATTTTCTTATAATAACCCTATGGGAATATATTATCTTGATTCTGTAGATGAGAACACTAAGACTTAGACATTAAGAGACTTGCCTAGGACATTAGAATTTAAATCTAGGCTTTTTGACTACTAACCCAGGGCTTTCTACTATGTTTTGTCATCAAGTAAGATAGACAATACCAAATCTTGTAGAGCTTCTGCATAAGAGCTAGAGCTGGACTGCTTTTGAATTTGCATTTCAGTGCCTGGCACAACAATGTGACAGAGTAGGCACTTAATAATTGCTGATTGATTGATATTCAACTGGTCCTCCACTACATGAACTTTCCTAAATGCATAGTGGCCTTCTTGATATGTTTTCCTATTGTGGGCTGCCCAGGAGTCAGAATTCACTAGAACTCCTGCTTTTCACTGTGCTGTATGCCTAGAACTATCAGAAATCAAAAGAGCAAGGATCTCTCCTACACACGGAATAGCCTGCAGTTACCCTCTTTTGCCACAGATGAGCTGAGAGTCGAAATGAGAAGTTTACATGACTCAGTAACTGAAAACTGGTGAATGTGTGAATAAAGACAACAAAAAGTAAATGTAATGTGTCTATTAATTAAGAAGATGTATTCTAACATTACAATTCATCTTCAGACTCTTCTTTACTAGAGGCAGAACTCACAACAGAAGAAACAGGAAATGAAAATCCTCTTCAGTATACTTCATTCATTCATCCCTCCTAAGTGAGGTACATTCTTTTTGGTCACTCCAGATGGTTCCCTGTCCAATGAGAGATGTACTTGACTGAGGTACATGTGACAGTTCCTAACTCAAAGTGACTGAGATAGAACTACTGCTTCATTTTCCTAAAAGGGCTCTGACCCAAGCACAGAAGCAACTAGAATTTCTTCTTACTCTCCTATGTGTCCAGGCTAACACTGCTGAAGGAAAATTAATTTCCAGAGAATTTGTTAATGTTGGAGTCACTATGGAAGTCCTTTTTTAGCCAGCATGAGATGAGTAACTTAGTAATGTTCAAGATGATGTGAAGATTGCCTGTATTTAGTTTCCTTGGTACTAGTAGGTGTGCCAGGTTTCTTCGGCTGATGGTTCCACCAATTCTTAAAGTCATTTCAATCCACAATCTTCAAATGTCTTATTTGAGACTGCCATCAGTAAGTAAATGTGTGTATGTGTGTATCTTAGCTGCTAGATTAATACTTCAAAGGCTTCCATATGTTATTAACTTTAGCAGGAAGTTTCTCAGATAATAAAAGATTTTTTGCTAGTACCTTCTAGATTGGCCAATGGCTGAATAATGTTGGACCAAACTTGATTCACAGGGAATCATTGATTTTGACATGACCAATTGCTACTGTACTGTTCTGATGAACTCTGGCTAGTCAAATAGCTGCTCCCTCCCCCAGTCTACTGATGATATCAAAATGCTTTAGTGAAGTTAAGATCATACTATAGAAAGCTTGCTGTCTTTTACCATTTTCCTGTATTTGACATGCAGTAAAAATTATGTCTGTTACATTAAGTTGTAGCCTAAAATCAGACTAAAGTTCTAGAAGCACAAGGATAATGATAAATGCAATGGCTAGTATCTGGGCTAGACTCTTACTAGTAATAGTCTAAGACACCACAAAAGTTGCCACAATCAGCTGCCTCACCTTCTCCCCCCCCCCAAATTTTATTATGATATTGGCATTTCTGAAAATCTACAAGATTTTCTTAGCATTTCTATATGTCAAAGTAAAGCCTCTATAGATATCTATAACAAACCTTCACAGATTAACAAAATATTATCTCCCAAACCCAGATTTTTCTGCAAACCATTTATGTCATATTGGATGTTCTTTGAATGTTTGATAGAATTAACTTTTAAATCCATTTAGGTCTGGGACATTTTTTTATATTTGTTATTAGTTCAGTTATTTTTCTGATAATGGATTGTTTAAATTATTTTACATTTTTATATACAATGATTTCATTTATGCTTTGTTTATATAGTTGGAATATAGTTGGGCAAAATAGTTTCTAACAATTTCCTCTATTTCCTTTTCACTTATGAATTCTTTTTCATTTTTTACTTTGGTAATTTGTTTTTCCTCTATTGAAAAAAAACTGAAATAGCTAATGGTTTGTCTATTTTACTTGTCTTAAAAAAAAACCAATCAGCTCCTAGTTTCATTAATCAATTCCATTTTTTATCTCTTTTTTGTTAATCATTTCTATTTTGTGTTTATTTGGCTTTTAATTTTATCCATTAGTTGTTATTTTTAGTTATACACCCAACTCACTGCTCTCCTTTCTCTCTTTTCTTGATGCAAGTATTGACAAATATACATATTTTCCCCTAATCATTGTTTTAGATGCATTCCAAAAGTTTTAGTATATTGTTATTTTTCTTTGGGGAAAAAGGGCAGCTAAATGATAGCTATGTCATTTGTTACACACATGTATGTGTGTATGTATGTATATGTATTTATTGTTGCAAGATATACAATATCTCTAAGCATGATGTAGCTTTCCAGATTTTATCTCTTTTGACTATGTCTATCTTTATTGTTCCTTTGTCTGAAATCATGATCATTGCCTCTTTTTTCCTGGATTCACTTGACATATAAGTGTATATATAGGGCATACTCTGGCCCTTTGTTTTAACTGTATGTGTATCTTTATTTTTTAAGAGTATTTCTTGTAAAAACAACATTTTGGATCCTGCTTCCTAGTTTATTCATAACCCTCCTCTGTTTTATAGGTGAGTTCATTCCATTTACACCCATAATTATTATTTAGGTGCTATTTTTCCTCTCTTACATTGTTTCCTCTCTCCCCAAAAATCTTTCTCTGGACAAAAAGTGAGAAAATGAAGATGTGATCAAAATTAGTAACTTACAATTGGAGTACTATGATTGTAGTCCAGATCCAGATTACTGAATCTTATCCTCTCTATCCTTTTAGTCCTGTTACATACTCAGTCTATGTTGCTGAAATTTACTTTGCTTGTGATTATTCCCTTCCAAGTTTTCCCATTCCCTGTTCCCATCTATTTCTCTATTGATTTTAATGTACTTCTACAGTAAACTGTGTTTACAAAAATTATATAAGAAGTTCATGAAATGAACTTCTTCCTAACCTCATGTTAATATTTTTTTGATGCATCCCAGTTATGAGAAATAATTTTCTCTCTTCTTCATATCTCAACTTGTGTATTTTCCTCTTTTTTTAAAACAAGCCATAGCACAAAACTACTCCCATTTCTTGAGTTTTTTTTTTTTGCTTACCCTTTAAGTTCTGAAGATATAGATTCTGAAGGAACAATGGCTTCTTTCCCACTATTGGAAAAAAAAGTACTTGATCACCACTTAACCTCATTTAAATTTCTCAAATGTCTACCCAGCTCTGGGTTTCTCATCAGAAATCATTCAAAGTCTTCTATCAAAGGTCTATTTTTCCCCCTATAAGGCTATACTTAGTTTTTTGGGATAAATTATTTTTGTTTATATGCCATCTATTTCTGCCTTTCAGTATACTGGATTCCAAGCTTTCTTTTCCTTTAAGCACCTGCTTCATAATCTTGTGTGATACTGACTTAGCTGTTTGGTATTTGATTTTTCCTTTTTAGCTACTTGTATTATTTTCTATTGACCTGAAAGTTCGGGACTTGGATTATGATATTTCTATACATGCTGAATTTGGGGATTCTTTCAGGTAGTGGATGACATGTGGATTCTTTTTTATTTTTGCTCTACCCTTTAGTTCTTTTTTTTTCTTGTGTTTTTTTTTGGGAGGGCAGTTGGGGTTAAGTGACTTGCCCAAGGTCACATGGCTAGTTTTTGTGTTAAGTGTCTGAGGCCGGATTTGAACTCAGGTCCTCCTGACTCCAGGGCCAGTGCTCTATTCACTTTGCCACCTAGCTGCCCCTGTCTACCCTTTAGTTCTAATAATTTTGGTCAAATTAAAAAAGAATTAAAACCAGAGATTGCACTGATTTCAGACTCCTTTATCTGGCATGCCCTCTGACTAGGATATCTGCAGATTTCTGGTAGTTTCCTGGTAGAGTCCCAGGAATTTGGAGAAACTTATTGGTGCTTTTCTTTTAGTTCTGTTAAATCTTTTGTTTTATCTGGTGCTCCCCATAAAATAATTTCTGAGATGTTTTTCAGGTGCTCTTCATAAAATAATTTCTGAGATGTTTTTCAGGGGTGGAGGGAATAGGCTCATTTAGAGTCTTTCATATCACCACCTTTAATAGAAGTCCTCCTCTAAACTCCACAGCCATTTTTTTCCCAGGCTACAAATCCCATTCCTTTTCTTTGAGGACTCTTTTCAAATTTCCTATAATCATCAAAAAGCCTTTATGTGTCCATTTGAAACTCATACTGTGTTGGACATCATATAAAGAGAATTACATAGCACAATAACTTCTAGCCCCATGAAGTTTACAATCTAAAGAGATTACAAATACACACACACACACACACATTTATAGGACAACTAAATGAAAACAATGGACCAACACATAGCTAGCTAACCTGTACTTATTGAAACCTAAAACAAACCAAAAAAAAAATAAAGGATAAGGAACTGAGTGATCAATAAAATGTGAAGGAAATTTGATACTTCTTTTGTGCTAGGCTCAGTATTACATTAGCTCTTCAGTCTGAGGTCATCTAGTCTAACCTATGCCTCAATAGCAATCCTCTCTGTAGTGGAAAGGAGGTCTAGGGGGTAGTAGAAAGAGCAATGGATCTAAGATCAGAAGAATTGGGTTAGCCTGGCTCTCTTCAGTGTGTGACAAATCACCTAGTCTCTTTGTGTTTCAGTTTCCTTATCTTAAAAAAAATGTTAGGTTAGATGATGTTTAAGTTCTCTCCTAGTTTAAAATTCTGTGATCCAGGGCCTCCACTGGTGGGGAATTATCTTCAAAAGCAGTCTACTCTACTTTTAGAGAGCTCTTATTATTGGGAAGTTTCACATTATATGATGCTGAAGTCTGCAACTTCTACCCCCTGCACCTAGTTCTATCCTTTGGGGCCCTACTTATTCTAAGTTTAATCTCCCTCTTCCACATAAAGTCCTTCAAATAACTGAAGACAACTAATAATATGCTCTCCAAGCTCAATATCCTGATTGGTTTCAGCTGGCCCTTGTATAATATGATTTCCAGTCTTCTCACTATCTTGGTAACTGTATCCATGTTTTGAGACATGGTCTTGTATTAGGGATGGGGAAATCTATGGCTTTGAGGCCACAGGTTCCCCACCCCTGGTCTAGCTTGTCAGTCTTCTTGCTCAAAAGTGACATCCAGAACTAGATACAAATCTCTAGAAGTGTTCTGGCTAGAACAGAGTATGGTGGGGCTGAAATTTCTTTATGCTTCTATTAAATTAACATACTTCTATTAAAATAGCCAAAGATCAGTTCCTTATTCCTATCATGATCTCTCTTCAAACCTCTGCCTCTTAGAATCCCTAGTGTCCTTCAAAGCACAGCTCAGGTTCAATCTGACAAAAGAGGTCTTTCCTGATTCCTACAGTCATCAGTACTTTTTGCACAACCTTGTTTTTCTAAAAATGTTGTTTCTGCCTCATAGGATATAAGCTCTTTGAGGGAAAGGGTTTTTCATTTCTGTCTTTGTATCCTATAGCACAGTACCTTGCAATCAAATTCTTTTTTCTAGGCTGCCACACTATGATGCTAATTTGTAATGAGCTTGAAGGCTATACAACCCCCACCTCCCCATATCTTTTTAACCTAAACTGATATCTAAACCACACCTCCTCCACCAGGAAGTTTACATTTAATTTTAAAAATCTAAAATGGGACATTATTTTTATCTCTATTTAATTTTATCTATTAGATTTAGTCCATTGTTAGCTTACTGAGATCTTTTGAAATCCTGATTCTGTGTTAGATATGCCTCTCAGCTTTATGTGATCTTCAGATTTGATAAGCATACCATCTATCCTTTCATCCAATTCACTGTTAAAAATATTGATCAGAAGAGGGACAAAAAGAGCTCCCTGGGGCAAGTCACCATATGCCTGTAACTATAAAGACACTGATTTATTAATCACTATTGTATAGGTCTGCTCTTTCAATCTGCTTTGAGTCCACTTAACTGTCATCTAGCCCCATTTCTAAAACTAGCACTTTCTCTGAACGAGCCATTCCATTATTTCAGAGTGCCAAGTCAATTGCCATGGGCTCCACAATTTGCTCCTCATGAAAGAATAGGAACTGGATCTGTGAATTTATTGGTATAGGGAATTCCCTAGTGAGGAAAGACTCTCTAACAATATAGTTTGGCACCTTCTCTGCAATTTATGGCCTTAGGATAGACCATACAACAATCCTATCATAAGGATACAGACTATAAAGTCAGATTTCCAAATGTCAATATATCAGAGGCAAGATTGAACCCAAGTCTTCCTGGCTTGAAGACAGCTAGATGGTGCATTGGAGAGACTCCAGTCTGAAATGAGGAAGACCTGGGTTCAAATCTGGCCTCAGACACTTACTAGCTGTGTGATGTTGGGCAAGTCACTTAATCCCTGTCTGTCTCACTTTCTGCAAATGGGGATAATAATAGCACCCACCTATCAGAGTTGCTGTGAGGGTCAAATGAAATTGTAAACACAGTGCCTGGCACATAGTAAGCACTGTATAAATGAAAGCTATCATTATCATCATCATCATCATCATTACTGAGGATAACTATCTACAATGTGGAACAACATAAAAAGCTGCTGCTACAATAAATTTATTAAATATTAGGCCCTGACAAAAACACTCCTTTCCACATTTTTTTTCCCATGCATTTTAGGTGCATATGAACAGTTTTTGAACATTTTCCTTTCAAGGCTACCATTTGTTTTTATTTTAGTAAGATTTCATAGGGATAAAAATATTAGGGATAAGGAGGAAAAATGGTGATTTTCCCCCCAGATTAAACCACCAGACAGCTTTAACCAAATATACCTCAATTCTAACTAGAGTTTTGCTTCTCTTGTTTCTAAAAATCATCAGGAAAAGTAGTTCTATATTTGATCATTTGATTATTAAGAATTTCTCCTTGGGGCAGCTAGGTGGCACAGTGAATAGAGAGCAATTGCCCTACCTTCCCCCCTCCAAAAAGCAAATAATAATAATAATTTATCCTAACTTAAACCCCTCTCAACTTAAATCCCCTTTCCTAATTCCTATTTTGAAACCATTTCTTCTTGCGATCCTTCCACTAACAAAAGAGTATCTGAGGTGCATACTCCATAAAATAGACTTTACAAATAATTTCCATTCTTTTTTTTTTCCACCATAGTGGTTGCAACCTGTTCACTGGACTAATGTTAAGCTGCTGATCCACAATTACCCCCAGATTTTTGGCAATGGCTCACTCTCTCAGGTTCTCCAAGGATCCAATGATACCATCTTAAGATTGCAAGAGTAATATAGGAAAAAACAATGGATTTGCAGTCAATAGCTCCGAGTCTGAGTCCCAACTCTGCCACATATAAACTGTGTGAAACTCGGCAAATTATTTAACATCTTTGGACCTTAGTTTTCTCATGTGTGAAATGGAGATAATACTTATATTATCTTCCTCATGGAGTGGTTGTTAAGAATATGCTTTGTAAATTCTTAAATATTATAGAAACATTACCTATTATTACTAATATAATTGTAAATAAGAGTTGAACCTAAAGGAAAAGAAAACTGCAAATTATGAGAAAATGGCAAGAGAGAAATATTGTGGTCTTGGCTACTGTGCCTCAATTTTTCCATCATAAAATAAATCACCCCTAATACCTATTTTTCATAGTAAGGCTGAGAAACATAAAATCATAAGATAATTTATTTAGAGCTGGAAGGAACCCCAGAAAAAGTGAAAGCTCTATTACAAAATATACAAACCACAATGCATAAAGCATGCCTAATGGCAAAGTTCAAAGATGTTAGCCTGAGGTCCTAGTCCTACTACTTGGCTACCTCCCAGAAACTTAGAAGAGTTCGATAAATTAGACAAATCACTTCTCTTCTTTACAGGCATCAAGACATCTTTGACAGAAGGTGAGAAAGCTGATTATTCACTTAGAGTGGTCATTCTTTCAATTAATATAAACTGAATTCCTACTATGTGCACATAAGATTTTGCTGGTCACGGTAGGATGGGGTGGGGGAGAGAAAAAGATAAAATTGTAAACTCTTTAATGGCAAAGACTGATTGTATAATCTCATGGTGACAAGATGCATACACATAAGAATGGGTAAACAATAGCAGGCAATGATGTGCTTCAGAGGAGTGGGGGTGGGGAAGGTGACAATGTGTTAAGTGATCCCTCTCCTGTAGAGGTTCCCGACCCAGATGCCATGGGATTCGACCTAGCTCTTAGAATGATCTAAGTGGTCCACCTTTGTGTCCAACTGTTTTCACTCTCAGTGACCAGGCTAGTCCAAGAAACAGACATAAGGCAAGATGGATTGAAAGCACCTGTCACAGACCTCCTAGTGAGGATGAGAGGGTACTTTACAAGGTGGCCAGTGTTCTGTCTTGTTGCACTGCCCCCAAGCAATCAGACCCCAGTAGCAGATTACCTCCCAATAAAACTTTCATGCCACACAGACCAGGGTGGATCAAATCCAGCAGAAGCTGAGGACAGGTTTTTGGTTACACTTCGCTGTCACTGGGATTACCTTCTCATTCAACCACATAACCACCCCTTCATCTCGAACCCTCTACCACATCCAGTGAAAAGGGGAAGGGCAGGCGAGCGAGGCAGCGTCGCCCAGGACACTCGTGGGGTGAGACTCATTCCCAGCCCCGAGCTTCTGACTGTCCTAACCAAATGGCCCATTTTAAAAGGGAACTTCCTCCCCCTCCCCCTCCCTCGAACGGCTGGCTTATTAAGCAAAGGCACCATTTTCTGTTTCAGGAATCCTGGTCCTTCCAAAGCAAAGGAATGGGATTGGAAGATGCGAAGCCGGGGCCAGCTCTAAGATGCTCCCTCCTCTCGGCTCCAGCGAAGGCCGCCCCCGCTCAGCCTGGGGGAGAGAGTACCTCCCTCCCTCCAGCGAGCAGGACCAGAACCTCCTCCCTTCTTTTTCTCCTCTTCCTCCTCCTCCCCCAACACACACCTCCAGCTGCCCTCTCCCCCACAAGTGTTCCCGAGGAAGCCAAGACCAGCTCCTCGCCTCCCGAAATCCCCGCCGCAGCTGCGCTCCTGCCCTCCCCCGCCCCCCCACCTGCCCCAGCCTCGGGATGGGGGGGTTACCCGAGCGGGGAGGGGGGTCACCTGGGCTGGAGGGGGGGGTCACCCGGGCGGGGGTGGGGATAGACGCTCCCTCCACCGCTCCTGCAGCCCCTGCCCAGGGCCGCCCCCGGCCCCAAACCCACCTGGGGGGAGGGGAGAGGAAGGGAGGGAGCCTCCAGTCCCTGCGCCCCGCGGAATGACAGCAGGGGAGCGAGCCTGCGTCCGTCAGTCTGTCCGTACGTCCCCACCACCAGCTCCCCGTCCTTCTAACGAGGGGGCCGGGGCCTGACGCCCCCCCCCCAGCCCCCCTCCCCGTCTTCTCTCTCCGGGGGTGGGCCTCCGCCTCCCGCCCCTCTGGCTTGGGGGGGGGGGGGGGTTGCCCCCCGCGGTCCCCCTCCCCCCCCCCCCCCCCCCCCCCCCCCCCCCCCCCCCTCTCTGAGGGGACCTCTGGCCCCAGCCCTGTCACCTGCTCCGGGGGCCAGCTCTGCCGCCGCCGCCTCCGCTCGGCCTCGCTCCCCCGGCTGACTCCGCCGAGGCTGCTCCCCCGTCCCCACCGCCCGACAGCCCGACCGCCTGCCTGCACCTCGCACCGGAAGCAGCAGCGGTAGCAGCTAGCACTGAGCGACGGCCCCCACCTTCCCCGGCCCTCCCTCCCTCCTCGGCCCGACGTGCCTCCGCCTTCCCCCCCCACCCCCCACAGATCTTGAGAGAACTACGAGGCGGCGCGGGGCAGATCTCGCGACATCCGTCACCATGGCAGCGGTTGCAGCAGCGGCAGCTGCGGCAGCTCTGAGGCTTAAGCGAGGGCGGTGGCGGGGGCTGGGCAGGAGCCGAGGTGGGGGGGGCGCGCGTTTGGAGCGGAGCTAGGGGCCGGGGATCTTCGTGGAGTGCCACACGCGCGCGTGCGTGTGACATATGTATGCGCAGACGCCATGAACAGATACTATACATGTTGTGTACGTATGCGTATGGACAAAGGCTCAGAGCATGTATGTGCTATGTATAGATGCCATGTACAGTAGTACTACTACTACAGCTTAAAGTGGATGGAGCGCTTACGATATAGCTGGCGCCCTATTCAGCCCTTTACAATTATCTCATTTGATTCTCACAGCAGCTCTTAGAGAGAAGTGCTAATATTGTCCCCATTTTACAGACGAGGAAATCGAGGCAAAGTTTCTTGCCCAGGGTCACACTAGTAAAGTATTAGGGTTGCACAAGGTCACACTAGCTATTGTTTAGGTCAGGTATTCCTTACTTCAGGCCTAGCACTCTCTCCACTGGGCCACTTAGCTGTGTATACATACATGAATACACACATACATGTATGTGTCTGTATGTGATATATCTGTACACACATGCTCAGATCCTTTTTGCTATGTGCATGCACATGTGTATGTATATGTGTATGTATGTACATGCATGTACACATATATATTCTGAGAATCCTTATTTTAACTCCCACTTTCATAAATGAATCCCAGCACAAAGCTAAATCTCCATTTCCCCTCTCAGGATTCTAGAAGTACTCCATCAGGAATTGGGGGATGATTCTTAATGTTATCTAGCCAGTTTCCTTCCTCCCAAAATTGTCAGTCTAGAATAATTTTGCTCAGGCAGATTTAAGTAGCCTTTTCCCCAAAATGTTTTTTTTCCTAATTAAATATAGCATTTTAAAACATTTTTTTTTTAATGTTCAGTTCCAAATTCTCTCCCTCCTTCCCGTCCTTCCTCATTGAGAAAGCAAGCAATTTGATATAGGTTACACAGGTACAGTCATGCAAAACATATTTCCACATTAGTTATGTTGTGAAAGAAAACACAGGCAAAAAATAAATAAGAAAAATAAAGAAAGTTTTAAAAAGTGTGCTTTGATCTGCATTCAGACTCCATCAGTTCTTTCTCTGGAGGTGAATGACATTCATCATGAGTCCTATGGAATTGTCTTAGACCATTGTATTGCTGGGAATAGCTAAGTGATTCACAGTCGATCATCTTACAATATCGCTGTTGCTGGTGTATGATGTTCTCTGTGTTCTTCTCACTTCATTCTGCATCAGTTCATGTAAGTTTAAGTAGCTTTTTTGGCTGAGGTATTTCCTAAGGTAAGGTAGAACACTTGTTATATAATACCTCCCCTCCAAAAGTCTGTGACATATTCTCTCCACATGCACATACAGAATTCAGGGGAAGGTGGGTTCAAGTTTAGAGAGTGTATGTTTTAATTTTGGGGGGCAGGGAGGAAGTCAAGGTAATTGGGGTTAAGTGATTTGTCTAAGGTCACATAGCTAGTGTGTTAAGAGTATGAGGTCAAGGGGCGGCCAGGTGGCTCAGCGAGTAAGAACACCAGCTCCAGTGTTGGGATGACCTGAGGATCAAATCTGGGCTCAGATACTCAGCACCACACCCAGAAATAACTGGCCATGTAACCTTGAGCAAGTTACTTAATCCCAATTGCTTAAAAAAAAAAAAAGAGTATGAGGTCAAATTTGAACTCAGGTCCTCCTGACTCCAGATTCATTGCACCATGTAGCTGCCCCTAGAGAGTATATGTGACAGAGAGTTGTTGGTTGCTAGGAGCTATTTTTTTCTTTCCATTTTTTTTTCCTTTCCACCTATGCTCAAGAAGTTCATTTGAGTTACTGTAGAGATTCTTTGTTGGGTTCCTTGTGGGCCTATGAATCTGCGTCCATTCTGTCCTTGGTTTTCAACATACACTGACATCAGCTATGCCTCTAGGCATAGATGGAAAGACTGGAATCCAACATCCTCCATACTAGCTTGCAAGATTCTCCTTGGGCCAAAGAGGAGTAGAGGAGGTGGAGGACCCAGACCAGCTAAAACCCATGTGTTCTTTCTCAGGGGTCTACTGGATCTCTCTCTCTCTCTCTCTCTCTCTCTCTCTCTCTCTCTCTCTCTCTGTCTCTCTCTCTGTCTCTCTCTCTCTCTCTCTGTCTCTCTGTCTCTCTCTGTCTGTCTGTCTCTCTCTCCTGGCTTGCCCTTCACTGGGACTCCCTGGTTCCAGCTATCTTGATGTTTTCATACAGGATCCAGAGGGCACATGGAAATTCGTCAGACAATTAGAACATTCTTTCTGTATAGTGTACTTTTACTTTAACCATTGGCTTTCAAAGTCCATTTATATTTAATCTAAAGCTCTAAGATTTACTGCTGGTCCCATTTTATCACTTATTTTAAATGGGGTAGAGTGGCTTGATACAATAAATCTAAGCAATATATGTATATGTGTATGTGTATATATACATATATATATGTATATATATATAATAATTCAAGCCCCTACCAGATCCAATCTCAAGCAAGAAGAGGAGCGACCTTCCCTGTGACTGTAGACCCTTCCATCTCCTGCTAAACCTGTCCCCTGAGGGAAGAGGAAGAGGAAAATAAATGGGGAACAGGGCTTCCATTTCCTGCCACACAAACTTGACTTCCATGTTCCACTGCACTGTCTCCTGCCTGATTACTGTTTTTCAGAGAAAATGAATAATAGCTTCCCATCTCACCATGAGTCTTCCATCTCATGTTACATGTGTCTCCTGCCTGATCTTCAACCTTCTCTGGAAAAAGGAGTAGAGCTATCCAACTCAATGACTGACATATTCACACATGATCTTATGAATGTCCCAATGATTCTTAACCATTTGCACCCCCATTCCTCATCTTCCATCACCTGATTCTATATTCTCATCCCCCTTGACCCTTCTACCTTAAAGTCTCAACCAAACACTACCCACTCCTTCTACTGTGTCCTCTGGAATTCCTATTCCATAGACAACAAACTTACCTTTATCTTACATCTTTCCCCCTGCCCTAGTTTTTCCATCTTCTAGCAATCACTAAGACCTCCTCCCCCACCCCAACCCCATTCTCAATAACACAGCCTCTCTGGCTACTTTTTCTAGTATTGACTACACATTCATTCCTTATAGTCCACTGGTTGAGACAGGAGAATTGGAATACTCCTTGCTACATCCAGGTTCTCTCCCTACCTCCATCACTTAGTTACCTTTCCTCCTTTGAGATGTATACAATATACATCTTCTACCCAATTAAAATACTGATAGCTATTGTCTACAGACATCCAGGTCACTCTACTTCCTTTCTCCTTTTTTATTTTTGGAGGGGGGAAGGCAGGGCAATCAGGGTTAAGTGTGTGACTTAAAAGAGATAAAGTCACACAGCTAGTAAGTGTTAAGTGTCTGAGGCTGGATTTGAACTAAGGTCCTCCTGTCTCCAGGGTCGGTGCTCTATTCACTGTGTCACTTAGTCACTGTGTCACCTAGCCACCCCACTACTTCCTTTCTCAATGGTACACAATTTTTCTCTCCTCTCCAACTTCTGCCTTCATACTAGGAAACTTCAGCATACATATTAACTCTCCCTCAAATGCCCTAACCATTCAGTTCCTTAACCCACTCATTTCTCATGACATACTGCTCCATTCCTCAGTCACATATTAAGATGGTCTTGCCATCACCCACAACTGCACCACCTCTATGTTCAAGAATTCTAAAATTCCCTTAACCTTTCCCTCTATTCTCTTACCAAAACCTATTATTCTTTCACACTATGACCTCCAATTCCTTAACCTTTGAGTTCTTTCCCAGGCCATGACCCCTTCACTAACCACTTTCTCTTCTCCCCATCTTGACACCTTGATGAAATAGTTCAATGTTATCCTGTCTACTTCTCCTGAGTCCCTGGTCCTCTTATCATATTACTGATTGTTCCCTGCCAAGCCTTAGCCTTGGATGACTCCCACTATCTGCTGCCTTCAATCCCACACATATGCTACTGGATGAAGATGGAGAAAATCAAGCAACTGTTATGACTAGGTACATTACAATTGTATGTTATACAATCTCAACTGGGCCCTCACTGCTGCAAAGCAATCAGTCTAAATCTCCCCTATCAACTCTCCACAGAAGCTCTTCCAAACTTTTTTCTCTCTCTTTAAACCTCCCATGATGCCCCCACCCCACCCCCTCTCAGCTAAGAACCTTGCCTCATATTTTATAGAAAAAAAGGCCATTTTCCTTGAGGTCCCTCTTTTCTCCTTTTCCTATCACTAGGTGTTTTCTGCCTCTCTCTACTCTGTCACCTTTGCTTCACACAAAAAGGTGGTCTTATTCCTCAACAAGGCAACTCTTCTACCTGCACAAACTATGCCATTTATCCTGTCTCCTCCAACAGAATGACTTTCTGTCATTCCCACTTTGTCACTTATCTTCTGTCCATAAGCTCCTTACCTATTGCCTACAAACATATACATATGTCCCCCATTCTGATAAACTAGAAGCCTCCCAAATAAGATCAGAGTAAAGCAAGGATGCCCATTATCACCACTATTTTTCAATATAGTACTATAAATGTTAGCTATATCAATAATAAAAGAAAAAGAAATAGAAAGAAATAGAATAGGCAATGAGAAAACAAAACTGTCACTTTTTGAAGATGATGGTATACTTAGAAAATCCTAGAGAATAAACTAAAAAACTACTTGAAATAATTAACAACTTTATCAAAGTTGCAGGATATAAGACAAACCCACAAAAATCATCACCATTTCTTTATATGACCAGCAAAGCCCAGCAGCAAGAGATAGAAAGAAAAATTCCATTTAAAATAGCTGTAAACAATATAAAATACTTGGGAGTCTACCCGCCAAGACAAAACCAGAAACTATATAAACACAATTACAAAACACTTTTCACACAAATAAAGCCAAATAAATAACTGGGAAAATATTAATTGCTCATGGGTAGGCAAAGCCAATATGATAAAATGACAATTCTGCCTAAACTAATTTACTCATTTGATGCCATACTAATCAAAATACCAAAAATTATTTGATAGAGCTAGAAAAAATAGTAACAAAATTCATCTGGAAGAACAAAAGGTCAAGAATATCAAGGGAATCAATGGGGAAAAATACAAAGGAAGGTAGCTTAGCAATACCAGATCTCAAACTATATTATAAAGCAGGAGTCCTTAAAACTGTCTGGTACTGGCTAAGAAACAGAATGGTGGATCCGTGGTACACAAAACACAGTAGTCAAGGACCATAGTAATCTAGTGTTTGATAAACCCAAATACTTTGGATAAGAACTCACTATTTGACAAAAACTGCTAGGAAAAGTGGAAAACAATAGAGTACAAACTAGGTATAAACCATCTTACACTATATACCAAGATAAGGTCAAAATGGGTGCATGATTTAGACATAAAGGATGACACCATGTCTTCCCCATCCTCAAAAAAACCTCACTTGATCCTTCTATCCCCAATAAATAATATCCTATATCTCTTCTTCCTTTTGCAGCTAATCTCTTTGAGAAAGGTATTGATAATATGTGCCTCCATTTTCTTTCCTTTCATTCTCTTAACACCTTGCAATACAGTTTTCAATCTCATTATTCCACCAAAACTGTTCTCTCCAAATATACCAATGATTTTTTAATGGCCAGATCCAATGATCTCTTTGACCTTTCTGTAGCCTCTGACACTGTTGATCAATTTCCTTCTTCTCCTTGATACTCTCTTCTCTCTAGGTTTTCAGGATGCCACTGTCTCCTGGTTCTCTTTGTACTTACCAAACTACTCTTTCTCAGTCTCCTTTACTAGATCTTCAGCCAAATCACACCCAATAATTCTAGGGCTTGGTCTTGGGTCCTCTCCTCACTCCAAACAACTTCACTTGTTGGTCTCATCAGCTCCCACAGATGCCGATAATTCTCAGATCCACCTATCCTTCTCTAACATCTCTGTTGCCTTCCAGACTTTCATCTCCAACTGCCTTTTAGATATCTTGAGCAGGACATCTTAAATTCAGCATGTCCAAAAATGAATTCACTATCTTTTCCCCTAAATTCTTCCTCACTCCTAATTTTCCTATTACTATTAAAGGCAACACTATCCTCCCAGTCACCCAGGCTCAAAACCTAGGAGTCATCCTCAACTCTTCCCTATCTTTCATCCCTTATACCCAATTTGGTGCTAAAACCTGTCAATTTTGTCTTTGCAACATCTCTCAAATATGACACCTTATCTTTTTAATACCACCCTCTAATACTACATGCGATTGTAGGCCCTCTTCACCTCAAGCTTGGATTATTACAATAGCTTTCTGATGGGTCTGCCTTGCACAAGTCTCTCTCTGTTCCAATCCATTCTCTTTTCAATTGCCAAACTGATTTTCCTAAAGTGCAGTTCTGACCATATCATCCCTCTCCCTCAACTCAATAAACTCCAATGGCTCCTTATCACCTCTTGTATCAAATACAAAATCTTCTACTTGGAATTCAAAGCCCTTCATAACCTAACCCCCATCCCCACCTTTTCCAATCTTCTTACATCTTTCTCCTCCTCATGTACTCTTCAGGCTAGTGACACTGGCCTCTTTGTTCTTCCACAATTAAGATACTCCATCTCCCAGCTCTGGGCATTTTCTCTGGCTGTCTCCTGTGCTTGGAATAATCTCCCACTTTGCCTTTACCTCTTGGCTGCTCTGGCTTCCTTCAAGTCCCAACTAAAATCTCATTTTCTATGGGAAGGTTTTCTCAGTCACATCTTACCTCTTTTAATTATTTCCTATTTATATTGTATGTAGTTTGTCTGCATATTTTTGTTTGCTTGTTTCTCCCCATTAGACTGTGAGCTCCCTGAGGGCACAGTGGCACACAAGAGGTACTTGATGGATGCTTATTGATGGACTGACTGAATAGATCCAAGTGGCTAGCCTTCTATTCCCTCTCCCTCTGTACAAAGTGTCTAGTTTGCTATGGACCCACATACTGGGATAACCAGATTTAGTCCAGGAATGCCTGGCCACTTATTGTATTTGGCTCTTTTACACCTCTACTGGTGTGGTGGGTGTGTGTGTGTGTGTGTGTGTGTGAAGCCCAGATTCGAGTCAAAGAACTCTCCACGCCGGGGGAGGTCAGTGTGAATGGTATTCAATGTACAATATGAAATAGGTGTGGGACAGCTACTCAAAAGAATTACTAAAAATCACAAAGATAAACAAGAATGCAAATACTCAAACCAAGATGCAATAACTTATAACTACTCCTATTCTCCTTTGTGAGGTTGAGATTTAAGCATCAGAACATTAAACAATTTGTAAGACTCTTGAGTATTTTACATTTCACCTGGCTCTCCACCATAGAAGTTATTCCTTCCAGGTCTATATCTTTAGGCCAACCAGGCCAGTTATTGCCCTTCTACCCTGATGGTTGTTATGCTCTTCAATGAAGAAACTCCCCTAGTGGCCAGTCAGCTCAACCAAGGGATCCAGGTTCTCTGCTCTTCTCAAACCCACAAGGTTCTCTCCAAGGCTGACCATGCCTATCTAAGAATAGAGGTTCAGTCTAATTGATATTTAGGTAGAAATACAAAGTAGAAAAAAGGACCTTCAGGCTCAGATCACCTAGCCAAGCCTTTTCCTTATCTACTACATATGACATGCTTCAGGAGGGAAGGAAGGAACAATACTTTTACATCCCTTAATGGGAAGCTGAGTACAAGAAAATTACACGCCATACATTCCAGAAATGGAAAGTTAGTCAACTGGTGGTTGATCCTTTCTAAATTGACGTAGTACTTCCACCAATGCCATCATGGGACCAAGGAACTAATAAGGATATTCCTTAATTATTTCAAAACCCATGCTGTGGTAATGAAGGAATATTTTAGTATGTTAGCCATTTCTTTAATTACTAAAATGTAATTTACTTGTTGATCAGTTATCTATAAGGCCCCACTCATCTTTTTTCCATATATTTGTATGTATTTATACACACACACTCACATACATAGAGCTATGGCCTACAAAATTGATTAACCTTGTAAATGATGATAGTTTAAGGATTAAATAGTTATTTAGAATATATTTTAGCTGTCTGTGGAGGCAAGAAGACATAAGTATAAGTCCTACCTCTAACACATACTGATAGGTGATTTTAGGCAGGTCACTTAAGCAATCAGTGCTTTAGGCAATTCTCTAAGACTCTAAATTACAGAGAGGTGCCAATCTTAATTGGTAAAGCATGTTTCTTAACTTGGGAGTTCCCTATACCAATAGAATCATAATTCAATCCCCAGCCCTATCGAAAATCTCAGCTTAAAATTATTCCAAGAACATAATTAAATTATCCATATCCTTTGACACAAAGATTCCACAGCTAGGCATATATTCCAAGGAAGTCAAGGACAGAAAGAAAAACCCCATATACACCAAAATATTTATAGCAGCACTTTTTATATTAGTGAACAACTGGAAGCAAAATAGAAGCCCATAAGATGGGGGATGACTAAAGAAACTGTGGTACATGAATGTATGGGATATAACTGTGCTATTAGAAAAAAGACAAACACACAGAAGTATAGAAAGACTTTTGACCTGATACAAAGTGAAAGGACTTTTTTATGGCACAGTGATATTCTATTATATTATAATTACAACTTAAACAGGTGTCAGGGAAGACTAGTACCTCTGGGGGGAGGGCTGCTTTCCACTTTTGATGTCCATCTCTGGTTCCATGAAGTTTGTAGCATGTGCAGCAGCCACACCCTAGTAAACCATTTCAGCAGCCAAGCTATACCAGGTTTAGGGTAACCAAGGGGCCTCAAATACGTTGGTGAGTTAGGAGAAGGTCTACTCCAAGCATGTGAAGCCTTCTTCTGGCAGAATGGGTGGATGTTAGCAATTTGAAGGTGGTGGAAACAGGCGTTGTAGGGCACTTAGAGCTTGGTTAGACATGGAAAATGTTAAGGTCATCCACTACATCCCAGACCATTGCCAACTGTCTTGACATTTGTCTTATTACTGGAGTTTGATGACTCTGGAAGATAGAGTAAGGCTGATGACTTTTAGTAACTCTACCTCACTTAAATCCAATTAATGTGTCAAAAGATATCACTCATACCTTTTTACCATTTTTATCTACCTCAAAGTCCTGTGATGACAGGCAAGCAAAGAAGCATCAGGTGCAGATACATTGAGAGTTACAATCACAACCCTGTACATAGGTCATAGGTTCATCTTCTCATGGACTGAAGCAGCAGTGAGATTTGGTAGCCCATTGAGTATCTGAGTAGCCTTTTTTTTTCAAGTTCTTTATTAACTTCTGGTTTACATTATTCATTTCCGCCAGATTTTGAGTTACAAATTTTCTCCCACCGCCCCAAAATAGCAGTCCCACAGGATATCCCCTCCTCCAATCTGCTCTCTCCCATATCTTCTACCATACACCCTTTGACTTTTCTAGTAGGGCATAGGTGGATCTCTATGCCCCAGTGCCTGTATATCTTATTTCCCAATTACATGTAAAATAATATTAATAATAGTATATATATATATATATATATATATATTTAAATATTTGATTTTAAAACTTTGATTTCCAGATTCATTCCCTTCCTTCATTGTCACCCACCCTTACTGGGAAGATAAGCAATTCAGTATAGGTTGTACATGTGTAGCTAACGCAAAACATTAACATAGTAGATATATTGTAAAAGACTGACTATATTTCCCTCCCTCCTATCCCACCTCCCACTTGTTCTATTCTCTGCTTTGATCCTGTCCCTTTTCAAAAGTGGGTGCTTCCCACTTCCCTCCCCCCCCAGCCTGCCCTCCCTTCCCTCATCCTCCCTCTCATCCCCTTCCCCCCCCTGCTCTGCTGTAGAGTGAGATGCCCTATTTAGTGTGTATGTCATTCCCTCCCTGAGCCAAATTCAATGAGAATAAGGTTGACCCATTCCCTTTTGCCTTCCTATTCTTACTTCTTGTATCTGAATGTCTAATTTTCTATTCAACTCTGGTTTTTTCATCAAGAATGCTTGAAAGTCCTCTATTCCATTGAATGACCATATTTTCCCCTGAAAAATTATACTCAGTTTTGCTGGGGAGGGATTCTTGGTTTTAATACCAGCTCCTTTGCCCTCAGGAATATTATATTCCAAGTTCTTCGATCCCTCAGTGTAGAAGCTGCCAGATCCTGGGTTATCCTGATTGTGTTTCCACAATATTAAAATTGTTTCTTCCTGGCTGCTTGTAATATTCTCTCCTTGATCTGGGAATTTTGGAACCTGGCTATAATATTCCTAAAGAGTTTTCTTTTGCGGATCTTTTTCAAGAGGTGATCAGTGGATTCTTTCAACCTCTATTTTGCCCTCTGGTTCTAAAACATCAGGGCAGTATTCCTTGAGAATTTCTTAGAGGATGATTTCTAGGTTCTTTCTTTGATCATGGCTTTCAGCTAGTCCAATTATTTTTAAGTTAACTCTCCTGGATCTATTTTCCAGGTCAGTGGTTTTTCCAATGAGATATTTCACATTGCCTTCTATTCTTTCATTTGTTTGGATCTGTTTAACAGCATCTTGGTTTCTTATAAAGTCACTAGCTTCTATTTGCTCCAATCTGATTCTGAAGGAATGATTCTCCTCAGTGAGCTTTTTGAGATTCTTTTTCCATCTGCCAAATTCGGCTTTTTAAGGCATTCTTCTCATTGCCTTTTTGAGCCTCTTTTGCCATTTGAATTGTCTATTTTTTAAGGTGTTATTTTCAGGCTGTTGACTCTCATTTCATAATTTTCTTGCATCATTCTCATTTCTCTTCCCAATTTTTCCTCCACTTCTCTTATTTGCTTATTAAGGTCCTCTATGGCCTGTAACCAACTCATATTTTTCTTGGAAGCTTTTGGTGCAGGAGTTCTGACTTCACTGTCTTCTTCCTGTTCCATGCTTTGACCCTTTTTGTCTCCAAAATAGGAGTGTAAAGTTGGGTTGCTCTGTTTATTTTGCTTTCTTTGCCTACTCATGTTGCCACTCAATCACTTGACCCCTGGGCTTTTTGCTATAGTAAGACTCTGCCACTAGACAGGGGAGCTTCGTCTCAAACACTAGGCTTTTCTCAGCTACCAAAGGTATTAATTGGGTTCCCTTTCTGAAGCCTCCACACTCTCTGGCAAGCTGGTCACACATCCCAGGATCTCCACCCTAGACCGCAATCCAGATCCAAGCAGGTTAAAGCAACAGTGATTACCCCTCAGACTGGTTGCTTGGTCCCCCTACACTCTGCAGGCCAGGAGCTGAAGCTGGCACATGGCGGCCATGGGGCCTAACGGCTTCTCCTCCCAGGGACATAGGGCGACTGCACTCCCAACTACTGGATCTCAAAGTCCACACTGCATTCACCTCTCACTTTGTCCTTAGCATCTATGTGTTGATAATTCTGGAAACTGCCACAGCTGCTGGTGATCTGAAGTCCTTGCAGCCAGTGGCTGGTCAGGCCTGCCCTGGGGCTAAAACCTCTGGCTCACCTGGGGCTGGGGTCAGCTTCCAGATCACTGTGCTGGCTGCTTGCTGCCGGCCTGCCAGGCTGTCCTCAGTGGAAGGTTAGCTTCTCCGTGTCATTTTGTGGGTTCTGTAGTTCCAAAGTTTGTTCAGAGTCCCCTTTTACATGAATTGGGGGAGGTGGAAGCTGGAGTCCCTTGGACTGTTTCTACCCCTCCATCTTGACCCTAAGTAGCCTTTTTAAAGGATTGTACTGCTCACCTTCTGGTGTGAGGAAGGAGCTAGAAAAGGTGGCCTAAAAATTGCCTGCTTCACAAACCCTAACCTTGGCTTGCTTACTGTGGCAGGCAGGGATCCTCCCCTGCAGTTGAAACACACAAAAAAAAAGTACAAAAACTTTAGCAAAGATGTTTCTACTCACTTTTGGTACATGGAATTTGTGCATGCTTATAGACAGTAAGAAATCCAGTAGACCTGAAAGATGAATAGCTTTTGTTTCAAGAGAACTCAGCAGGTATCTTATCCAGATAGCAGCTCTGAGTGAAACAAGACTGGCAAATAAAGGGCAGTTTATCGAAGTTGGAGCTGGATACATGTTTTTTTTTTTTTTCTAGAGTGGTGACTATGATCGGGAGCACTGAAGCTGGCATAGGTTTTGCAATCAAAACTAATCTAATCAACAAGTCTGTATGCCTCCCAAAAAAAGTAAATGATAGGCTCATGACAATGTGATTTCCACTTGCAGGAAAGCTCCATGCCACAGTCATCAATGTGTATGTTCCCACCATGATGAATCCTGATGAGGTCAAAGAAAAAAAATTATGAAGACCTGGAGACCCTCATCATCAAGGTGCCAAAAGAATACAAGTTCATAATTCTAGGTGATTTTTAACACCAGAGTAGTACTTGGGAGGAATGGAGTCAGAAAGAACAGCAACAGTTACTTACTGCTGAAGACTTGTGGGTCTCAGGATCTTCTTCTTATCACTGCCTTCCATTTACCTAAACACAGTAAAACTTCAACAGAACTTTGTGGATGCACCCTCACAACATATAATGGAATTCACTAGATTATGTCATTATAAGGAGAAGAGACAGACAGGACGTGAGAGTAACAAAGGCAATGTGTGGTGCAGAGTGCTGGACCAATCCTAGACTTACCCTCTCCAAGTTAATAATTCCCATTCAACAAAAGCAGTGGCCCCAAAGCAAAATGACTAGCAGATGACTTACTGTTAACAGACTAGAGCTCTACTCCAAGGGTGAACACTTTGTTATTAACTTGGAGGGAAATCTGAGTCAACATATGGTTGGCAACAGTGAAGCAGAAAAGGAGTGCGCAGCTTTCAGAGATTTGGGGTACAGTACCACATTTACCCCTCTGGGCCAGAACACTCACAAACATCAAGATTGGTTTGAAAAAAATGATGTGGAAGTTCAGAAGCTACTAAATGAAAATGAGAATTCCACAGGGTTGTATCAGCAATGCCATATTCACAATGCCTATGGAGATTACAAATATGCTGATATAATTATCCATCACAAAATACATCATGCTTGCCATATGGGGGAATAAGCTGGAAAATTTATTAAGATACCAAAAGACTGAGTCCCAAAACCAGAAAGTGAAAGCCATCAGAGTAGTTATGACATTGGCACAGGTAGATAAAGTAGAAAGCACCCACATTTTCAAGCCTTTGAAACAGAACAGGCTACCTCAGGCAAAGGTCCTCCTCTCCCCACTCACAGCAACCACCCAGCATCCGGGAAGCGTGCTTCCAGCAGCTCCGGCCCCTGGCAGTCCTCATCAGGAGTCCTTAGCAGAAATTCTGGCTAACTCAAAAAGGGCTTCGCGCTGCCGCTGCCTCTGCTGCTGCTGCCACCGTCGCCACCACCGCCAGCCACCGCAGGAACTCTAGTTTGGCTTCCGCTTCCTCTTGCTCCGCCCCTTCCTGCTACGTCAGCAAGTCCAACAGGGCATGGAAGATCTTTAAATCCCATAACCCTTACATGGGTTTACCAGCAAAATAGTTCATCCATCTCTCAGAAAGCAGCATTTAACTTCATAAAAATAAAGTGGAAGAGAAGTTTAGAAAGATCTAGAATTCTTGACTGTCAGAAGTCAGATGAATTCAGTTTTATGCTGATAGTAACAATCCAAAGCTCTTTTATGATGTCTTAAAGGTTACTTATGGGCTGAAGACCTATGGTTCATCTCAACTACTCAGTATGATGGAGCCACATTGATTAGTAATAAGGACATAATTCTGGAAAGGAAAGAACAAATAGCAACAAAATAATCAAAACTGAATCCTGTAACTAAACACTTACATAGTGTTCTCAACAGACTATCAACCAGTGCTGAAGTCACTGACTGTATATCCCAAGATGAAGCCAATCCCTCTCTAGCCAAACTTCCAACTAAAGGACAGTTTTTGAATGCCATTAGGTTCTTCTAGTGTGACAAAGCTCCAAGTACTGCTTCTATTGCAGCTGAGATTTACAGGACAGGGGGTCCACTGCCCATACAAAAGCTGACTGAAATCTTCCAAGTTTTATGGCAAGAGGAGGTTATCCCTCAGGAGTTCAAGGATGTCTCCATTACCCATCTCTATAAAGGAAAAGGAAATAGGCTGTCCTGTGACAATCACAAAGGGGTCTTTCTCTAAATCATTGCTGGCAAGATTCTTGTCTGAGTCCTTCTTAATGGGCTGATTTTTCATCTGGAAGATGGTCATCTACTGGAGAACCATTATGGCTTCAGAAAGGGCCAAGAAATAGTTGAGATATGGTATTTGTTGCCCAACAACTCCAGAAGAAATGCCAGGAGCAGAACAAAGGTCTATATATATGGCATTTTTCAATCTGACCAAGACCTTTGATACTGTTAGTCATAAGGGCTTGTGGAAGATCATGGCAAAATTTTGTTGCCCAGAGAAATTCATCAGCATTATACATCAGTTTCATGATGATATACTTGCATGGGTTCTGGATAATGGACAATGCTCTTGTGCTTTCCCAGTCACCAATGGAATGAAGCTGGGCTGTGTGCCTGCTCGCATGATTTTTAGTATGTTTTCAGCAATGTTGTCAGATGCTTTCAATGAGGATGAAAATGGTGGCAAGGTCAGCTACTGCACTGATACTAATTTATACTAACTTGAAAAGGCACAAGCCAAAATGAAAGAGGAGGGAGTTGGCATGTGACTTTTTGTTTGCAGATGATTGTGCACTCAACACAGCCTCTGAGGCTGAGCTGCAACAAAGTGTGGATAGATTCTCTGCTGCTTGTGCTAATTTTGGTCTAACAACACCAAGAAAACAGAGATTCTCCACCAGTCAGCACCGCACCATCCATACATGGAGCCATCAGTTAAAGCCAATGGAGAAATTTTGAATGCTATGCATAAGTTCATTTACCTTGGCAGTATACTTCCCAGGGCTGTATACACAGGTGATGGGTTTGATGAATGCATTGCCAGAATTAGCTCAGTGTTTGGAAGGCTCTGAAGGAAAGTGTGGAAGAGAAGAAGTATTAGACTGCCTACCAAACTGAAGGCATAAAGAGCTGTTGTGCTGACCACATTGTTGAATGCCTGTGAAACCTGGACAGTATACCAACGCCATTCCAGGAAACTGAATTGCTTCCATTTGAATTGTCTTAGGAAGATTATGAAGATCACCTGGCAGGATAAGGTACCAGACACAGAAGTCTTTACTTAGCTGAACTGCCAAGCATTCAGGCTCCATGGCAAAAAGTAAGACTATAATGAGCTGGCCGAGTTGTTTGAATGCCAAAGGCAAATTTGCCTAAAAGACTATTTTACAGAGAACTCATATAAGGCAAGTGCTCACATGAAGGTCAGAAGAAGTGATACAAAGACACTCAAGGCCTCTCTGAAG
This sequence comes from Petaurus breviceps papuanus, assembly GCF_028583685.1. Taxonomy (NCBI): domain Eukaryota; kingdom Metazoa; phylum Chordata; class Mammalia; order Diprotodontia; family Petauridae; genus Petaurus; species Petaurus breviceps. The sequence goes on along the minus strand of NW_027185811.1, from coordinate 3,874,998 downwards.
AACTTTGGAATTGATTTTGAGAAATGGGAGATGTTGGCACAGGACAGTCCAGCATGGCATGTCCCAAAGGCAGAATTGCAATAGCTCAAAAGAAACATGAGATGCATAAATTTAGAGACATCTCTATTTCAAATGTTCATATAGACTATTTGTGCCAGTCCTGTGGTAGAGCCTTCCCAGTTTATTCGTCTGACTCTACCTTGACCCCAATATAGTGATGTCATTTTGCTTTGAGCATGCAGGACAACAAAATAACTTAAATGGAAAGAAAAATAGCAGCAAAATAATCAAAACTGAATCCTGTAAGATTATAATTACTTAAGTTTGACCCTACAGAAGAGATATGAAAAGATAACTCCTTCAACTTTTTTTTTTGCAGAAAGGTAGGATCCTTGGGTGTGGAATACTATATATAAAGTCATGCTTTTTAAAATGTTGTTTAGTTTTATGGAACTGTTTTTCTTTTGTCTCTTAAAAATATTTATTATGAAGTTCTCCAGAAGGAAATAGGAGAAGAGGTATAGTAGCAAATACAAAAAAATATTAATAAAAGTTAATTTTAAGAGATATCCTGGCTGTGAGAAAGATCACAGCCAGTCACCTCTATCACTTCTTATCATGGCTTCTCTTCACTTCTGAAATATAATTCTACCATTCAGTCCACTCATCATACCAACTGAAGTTTTTTCTCGCTTCTTCCTCTTTACAATATAGAGGTTATAACAGTTCTGACAGAAAGAAAATTCTCTTTTATCCTCTTTCTGTTTACTTACAGTTTTGCTCAAAACATCATTGTTAACAGTCTCCCCATAATTGAAGTTAAACTACCAATACCTCAACACCCTTAAAAACAAAGGATTCTAAAAAAAAATACTTCGTGGAAAAGGATATTGAAACTAGTGTTATTACATGATCTTGCTACAGCCAGACTAACCTACTTTCAGACCCTTACATGTATCATTCACCCTCCTAACTTTGCTTGTGTGCTGTTCCTTATTTCTGAAATGCTCTCCCTCTTCCAATTGGACTTCTGAGTTCCTACCTGTTCTTTAAAGCTCAACTAAAGTTACTTCCTTCAGAAGACATCTCCATTCTCTTTGTTGGAGAATAAAGAGAACTCCAACCTATCCTGACTGCCATAGATTATTCAGGGTTTTGTTTTGTAATTATTCATGTATTTGTGTGTGTAAATTATTATACTTATATATAAGAGTGTAGGTCACTCAAATCAGTTAGAAGTATGAACTAGGTGTGAATAAAGCCAAGGCTTCTCCATTGAATCAATCAAACAAAGACATTAGATTAGGTATGAGAAGTCTTTGAAAGTCATTGGATGACTTGGAGTGATACTCTATAATAGAAGGTGTTTAAATATTGGCTGAAGAGATTTCATCATGTGTCTTCATTTCATCTATGTGTCTTCCATAAAATAATAAGCAAGTTCTACACCCAAAATCCTAGCATCTGGCAGCAATGATGAAAGAATAGTTCAGTCAAGCCCCTGAAAGGAAATTACTTGGAGTAATTACTTGGAGGGGGGAGGGAAAGAGAAAGCCTCTGTCTCCTTCCAGCTGTTTTGACCCTAGGAAGACCTTGTAAATTTTTAATGGGTAGGTATTCAGAGTTCTCCCTGGAATCCAAGCAGTAGCCCCAGAAACGTCAGCATTGTCTGTTTTGGGAGCTGAAGACAAATTAGTCACACTGAGGAAAAGTACTTTCAGGATTCTACAAGGAGCTATGCAGAAGACAACACCATTCCTAAAGAGAGCTTCTTGAGGACTTCTGCAAAAAATTGCCAGGAACAGTGAGTTATTCCCTTTGCCACATGAGCTATAACAATGAGCCTACTTTCCCCTTGGTCTCTGTATCTACTAATGCAAGAATGTGTCAAAGACTTTTGACAACCACCTCAATAAATACTCCCAACTAAAAGCTAATTAAATCTGACTGGTTAACTGATATTAACTAATTATCAGACTCCCCTCCCAACAGTGAGCATACTAGAAGGGGTTCATGAGCTATTAGAAAAGATCTTCCCCAATCCTCTAGGTTACCTTTAAAACTTAGAGGGAAATGCAATGCCAGTGTGAGTGGGAGTTGGTAGAATGAGCCCAGAACCTGTGCTCATTTTATACTTATATCTTATCACCCTACTAGGCATGGACTGTGTATTATCTAACACCCTAGAGCTTAGCATAGTGATTCTTTATACACTAGAGATACTTAATGACATGTTTGCTGAATGAATTCTTGAAAAGCATTGAGAAAGTTTATGTTGCGTTTATATAGACTGTAGATCTGTCCTAGTTTTCTGTTGCCTCTTTACTATAGACCCAAGCCATCTAACTCTACTCTTTTATCTAGGTCCTCTCTCTCTCTCTCTCTCTCTCTCTCTCTCTCTCTCTCTCTCTCTCTCTCTCTCTCTCTCTCTCTCTCTTTCCCTCAACTTGTACTTTCATTGGTGCTAAGAAACTCTCTCTTTGGTGTCCATCAGTAACTCCTCTGTAACTTATTAGACCTTTAAAGTGGCCTGGAACACTCAGAGGTTAAGTGAAGTACCCATGATGACATAGCTAGCATGTGTTGGAGAAAGAACTTGAACCCAGGGTTTTCTGACTTCAAGGATTGCCATCTAGTCACTATGCCAAACTGTTTCTCTATATTCTTTCCAAATGAAGGACCATTCAGCTATTTCCTAGACCTACAGCCAGAGCCACAGCAATACTGGGATCCTCTTGGCCTCTTATTCCTGAAGTGAGTAGCGGTCCAAAGCCTTATAAAAAAAGGTTCTTTCAAGGGAATACAAGATTGGGAGGTGGTCCCACTATACCAGGTTTTCTTTCCTACTCTCATTCCTAAATAAATCCATTATCATCTTTCTTCCTGTTCTTCAAGTTCTAGTCCCTTTCTCTCCTTCATTTCCACCCTTAGAATAAGTGAAGTCTACTAGCAAAATGGCTGTCTGACGAGACTTTATAAATACCTAGGAAAGAAGGAAAACAAAAAGGAAAATAGAAAGGAAAAGATAGACCCAACTAAATTCAGTATTCCAGAGAATAGCAAGGAGAGATAAGATTTTCTCAAATGAGCAATGCAAAGAAATAGAAGAAAACAATAGATTGGAAAAGATAAAAGATCTCTTCAAGAAAATTAAAGATATCAAGGAAAAGCTTCATGCAAAAATGGGCATGATAAAAGACAAAAATGGTAGGGATTTAACAACCGGAAGAAGAGATTAAAAAGATGTGGTAAGAATACACAAAAGAAAAGTACAGAAAGATCTTAACAACACTGATAACTATGACAGTATGGTTACTGATCTAGAGCCAAACATCCTTGGAGAATGAAGTCAAATGGACCTTAGGAAGCATTACTAACAATAAGGCTAGTGGAGGTGATGGAATTCCAGCTGAACTATTTGAAATACTAAAAGATTGGGGGTGGCTAGGTGGTGCAGTGAATAGAGTACCAACCCTGGAGTCAGGAGGACCTGATTTCAAATACAGTCTCAGACACTTAACACTTACTAGCCGTGTGACCTTGGGCAAGTCACTTAACCCTAATTGCCCTGCCCTCTCCCCTCCCCCCCAAAAAAAGCAAAAAAAAAAACCCTTAAAGATGAAGCTGTTAAAATGCTGCACTCAATATGCCAGCAAATTTGGAAAACACGACAGGCTTAGAAAAGATCACTTTATGTCCCAATCCTAAAGAAGGACAATGCCAAGGAATGTTCATATTACTGAACAATTGTACTTATTTCACACTTCAACAAGGTTATGCTTAAGATTCTGCAAGCTAGGTTTCAAAAATATGTGAAACAAGAATTACCAGAAGAGAAGGTTGGTTTTTGAGGAGGCAGAGGAAGTAGGGACCAAATTGCTAACATTCACTGGATTATGGAGAAAGCATGGGAATTCCAAAAAATCAGCTACTTCTGCTTCATTGACCTCACCAAAGCCTTTGACAGTGTAGATCACAACAAAATATGATAAGTCCTCAAAAAGATGGGAATACCAGATCATTTTACTTGTCTCCTGAGGAACCTGTTTATTGGCCAAGAAGCAACAGTTAGAACTGAAAATGAAACAATTGATTGGCTTAAGATTGGAAAAGGAGTACAACACGGCTGTGTATTGTCACCTTATTTATTTAACTTATATGCAGAGTACATCCTGTGGAATGCAAGGCTGGGTGAATCAAAAGCCGGAACTAAGATTGCTAGGAGGCATATCAACAATGTCAGATATGCAGATGATGCCACTCTAATGGCAGAAAGTGAAAAGGAATTAATAAGTCTCTTGATGAGAGTGAAAGAGGAGAGTGTAAAAGCTGGCTTGAAGCTCCACATAAAAAAAAAAACAAAGATCTTGGCAACTGGTCCCATCACTTTTTGGCAAATAGAGGGAGAAAAAATGGAAGCAATGTCACATTTTATATTTTGGGGCTCAAAGATGACTATAGATGGTGACGGCAGCCATGACATTAAAATATGCTTGTTCCTTGAAAGAAAAGCTATCACAAATCTGGACGGCACACTAAAAAGAAGAAAAATCACCTTACCAACAGAGGTCCATATAATCAAAGTTATGATTTTTCCAGTAGCAATGTGAGAGTTGGTCTATAAGGAAAGCTGGGAATCATGGAATCAATGCTTTCAAACTGTGGTGCTGGAGAAGACTTTCGAGAGTTCCTTGGACAGCAAGAAGATCAAATCAGTCAATATTTAAAGAAATTAATTCAGACTATTCACTGGAAAGTCAAATAGTGAAGCTGAAGCTTAAATACTTTGGCCACATAATGATAAGACAATACTGATGTTGGGAAAGATTGAAGGCCAAAGGAAAAAAAGAATGGCAGAGGATGAAATGGATAGATAATGTTATGAAAATAAGGAACATGAACTTGGACAGACTTCTAGAGATAATGGAGAATAAAAAGACCTGCCATTCTATGTCCATAAGAACAGGACAATACTGAATAACTGAACAACAATTAGCTAAAAATAAGCTGAAAGCTCTAATTTCATCTCACAGGGACTTCACTGCCGTTCGGTATAGGAGTGCAAGAGGCACCTGACTTGTTCCATATACATCTGCCCTCAAGGGTAGAAATCTCCCTCAGGCCTTTCCAAATCCCTAAGGTGGCTTCTGTGTTTATTTCACCTTATTTATTTAATGCAAGGCTTCACCTTTTTAAAATCTCTTTCCCTGAATCTTTATGGGGATACAGCTGATGAGACCCCATTTTCACCTCAACCCCAATTTTTATCAAGGGATTGTCCAACTCTCTTCTCTAACCCACCCACTGAGCCTAATAGGTTTTTATGGAAGTCTGCCAAGGAAGTGGAGCTCTCCATAGTGGTGGACTAACTTTTATCCGATGTGTCTTCTCTAAGCCAGGGATACTTTTGAATCAAAATTCCAGTCATCAAGAGGAGGATGGAGATAAGGACCATGGTTCTACAGGTAGGGCAGACCTGTGGGAACAGGCTACTTTCCAGGTGAAGCTCTCAGCCCTTTTGTCTTCATGTTTTTGAGGTCTTTGGCAAAAAGAAATGTCTACTCCAAGATCTATGGGGATTTCCCACTCAGTAAACAGGAGTGGAGTTGGGAACAGTTCTGCCGAAGGGCAGCTTCCTTCTTTTGAAGCTCCATCTGACAATCACTCAGCTTACCCTTTCTCCTTCCCCAAGTTTCCCTCCCATTAATCAGAAGGTGGAGTGTGCAAGAGGAGGGAGGCCTTATTTCCACTTCTCCCTTTCTTCCCTCCCATTCTGTGCCACTGGAGTTGAGCAAAGGCTGAAATTGCAGCACCCGCCCTGTGGGCTGCATCCTCTCAGAGGCTGTCACTGACCCCAGGCCTGGGTCTGAGCCCAGTGCATGTGCCGGAGGAGCTAGGGTAAGGGTGGGGAGTGTTGGTCTTGCTGACAAAATCCACTTGGAATTTCTCAAGGTTGTGGTTTGGGATTTCAGTCTGCCAGGGAGTGTGTCTGAGAAAGGCAGAGAGAGTAAGGAAGAAAGGGAGAGAAATCTGAAAAAGGAAGATAAGAAAGAGTCTGTGATGTACTTCCTGTGAGTGTGGGGCAAAGTAGAGTACTAATGGATCACCCTGGTCAGTATCAGAAATACCCTGAGAATGAACTCCATTCATATCCACAGACCTCTTCCCAGCACATATCTTCAACCTCTCCAGCCAATGATTGATCTAAAAATGGAATGGGACCCAGAATGGATTCACTATTCTGTGTGACCTTAGACAATTTCCTCCTAACTTTTCTAGGTCTCACTATCCTCTTCCAGAAAATGATGGAGTTGAATTCCATGACTTTTAAGATCACTTCCCTGTAACCTGGGTTCTCAAACAAAATTTCACCAGGAAATCCCTCAGAATGTCCACCCCATTATACTCTAGGAAATTCCCTGATTTCCCAGGAGCTCTTAGCACTTCAGAAACTCTCTGGATAGTTTTTACAGCTATGGTATGGGTAGGGGAAGAGAGACAGACAATTCTACCTCAGTGTCTGAGGAAATAATCTAAAAAGCCCAGAACTTCCATCCCTATGAATATTCAACTCATTCACATGTATCTGCATACTTTTTACGTACCCTTTTTCTTCATTAAGATTTGTTCTAATGATTATTTATTTTCAGTGAGATTAGGACAAGGATAGAAAAAGATTAGGATAAAAGAAGGGCTATATTAATATCTGACCAGTTTTCTTAAAGAGAGATGAATTATTTTATCATATTTAAAAGAGAATTGATTGATGTAGGACTTATGAATACTTGTAAATGTCAATGGGATTCATTTCTGGTTTCCAGAATAAAGAATTGCCATTCTAAGCCTAGGGTATTCTCCTTTTCTGCTCCCTATAATTCTAACTGCCTCCCAAATTCTTTTATCTGGAAAACCAGAAAAGCTCCCTTTCTTTTAGGTCTAGGCTAGACTGAGACTTGGGTGACAGTTTGGAGCAGATTCTAAGATCAACACCATAGACTCCAGTTATGGCCAAGGAGAAACTCTGAGGCAACAGTCCCAAATACTTAGGACCCTGTACTTTGTATAGGGTAGATCTAGCCAAAGACAGAACAAGGCATGACACTAACCTAGCAGCAATCTTTTTCTTTTCCCAGGTAATGATATAGGTTTCCATAAGCTAGGAACTAGGCCACTGAGGTTAGAAGATAAATCATCTTGAAAAAATGTAGGGACAGGAATCCAAGATATATGGACATTTCCATATCTGCAGCCACCAGTTCAGTGACTTGATTTTAATTTATTTTAGTTACAAAGAGGAACCAAGAACAAGTCTCAGCAAAATAAATTATCTGTTCCCTCCCCTTCTTCTGGGGAAGACAGAGGAGATCAGAAAGTCCTGGCTCCCCCCGCCCCTTTCCAGAGAAGACCTCCTTTAGGATCCAGGAGAAAAGGAGGGAGGGTTAGCAAACTCAGGACTTTGAACAGGCACTTTCTTAGGGTTGTAACTGTTCCCAGTTATTTAGACCCTTTCTAGAAATAGATTCCCTTCTATTTTACTTCCTCCTATTATTTCATTTTATGGGGTCCAGGACTACTGGATGGAATGGTGAGAGGACTAGACGCATGTGAATGGTTCTTCTGAAAATATAGGTATTAATGGTGCTGCACAACTCCTGGGCACATTACACTGGGAGAAAAATTACTACAAGAGGGTGTACAATCAGGTAGTTGGGGGACAACACAGTGCATTTCTTCCTGGTCTAGCCCAGTGTGTGAAGGACATAGAGTAGGGCAATGAAAAGGGTAGGAGCTTGAGATCTCTCTTCCCAATCCTCTAATTATAGAGGGAAAATAAAAAAGGACACATTGCTCACCCATCAAGCTTTCACTCCCTGAAACTGTTTCTTGGGAGAGACTGATGAATGAACTCAGCTGCAAAGGGCTAAAGAGAGCCCTTCCCTTCCCCAGGTTCCATAGTGTGAATTAGGGTGGGAGATGGGTATGAATGTCGCTCTCACTTGCAGACATTTACCCACTCAGTGACTCGGCATTCATCACAGAGAACATAACAGCACCAATGGAAACGGCAGTGGCATCGCTCCACACGGGTCTGACGGAGAACATTATGCCCTCGCCCACAGCACAAGCTCCCACAACCATCCAGGAGGCGGCTGGTCTTGTTGCAGACACGTCCTTGGGTGCCTGGTGATCCCAGGGCTGGCTCCCAGTCACAAAAGTCAGGAGATTTCTCAAAATAGACGAGTTCACCTGAGAGACGTCGAGGGCGAAGCCGGGGCTGGAAGGCACCTGAGTTGCGGTTGTGGGCGTTGATGAAGACTGCCCGGTTTAATCGTTCCCGAAGTGCTGTCCCAACCACTCGGAACTCCGGTGCTGCTCTCCAACAGGTCTTGAACTGGCAGCTGCCTGACGTGCCATGGCACTTACATTTCTGTTTCAGATTCTCAGTCACCACCTGGAGTATGGGGGTGAGGGGTGGATGGTGTGTGTGAGGGGGTTGTTTTCAGGTGTTAAAAGGAAAGGATGATGGAGGAGAAGGAAAGAATTATCATGGAATTATGAAACTGCAAGACAATTTAAAGATCATTTAGCCCAACCCCTTAATTTACAGATGGGTGAACTGAGGTAAACAAGTAAAATGACTCATCCAAGGTAACATAGCTAATCAGATAAAGACAAGAATAGAACTTACTTCTCCTAACATCTTAACCTTTAAAATAGTACCTTAAATAATGAGTAGAGGAGTTCAGATAGGAGTATCATTGAAGTCCTCTATACCCCCCATTCCCCAAAAGTGTGATTCATCTTTCACCCATTCCCTCAAATACCATACACTCTATATAAAACCAACATTGCAAACTGGGGAGGCTGCTCTCTATATTGTGACTTCCCTACCATGGGTTTGAGATATAGATAGGGGCAATTTTCCATGGAGGTACCTTCCCCCAACATGCCCTGCCCCCACACATATAAGCACAAACACACATTATCACACAAACATTGTGGTACCTGTCTCCCCACCCGGTTGTTGTGGATCCTCATTCGTGCCTGTATGTCTCTTGGAGCCTCTCTCAAATCCAGGAAATCCCGAGAGAATTTTTCCCCAAAGTCTAGGTCATGGTTGCAACCACCCCATTCCCACGTATCCTGGGGACCAGGGATGGTGCCTGACTTGGGTCCAAGGCCAACTGGGGAGTTAGGAAAGCTTTTGCCACGTGAGAGTGTCTGTAGCTGTAACAGTTTGGCTCTCAGCCGGTCTTGTTCTCCACTGCCTTTCCAGCCACAACCACAACTCACCAGTTTACCAAGGCTGCAAGCAGTGGCCACTGAGTGCATGACCCCAGCAGCTAGCATGGAGAAAGAGAAGGCAGTCTCTCGGAAACCTGAGGAGAAGAGACAAGGGCAGTAGGAATCAGTAGACAAGCAGAAAGGGTGGAAGGAATATAGAACTACCCACCAGTATAAGTTAGAACGTTGTTCATGTACCCTGACAGGGGGCCAAACCTTGAAGAATGGACGGAAGGCATAGAGAAACAAATGAACTTTGAAAATGTGTGCAAGACTCAGTTGTAAGCATTTCTGAAAAGTGATGACTAGAGGAAGTTTAACCCTTAAATGCCACCAGTACCAGCCCTTCCTCTTCCTACTATGTACACATTCCCCAGTAAACTGAAAGGATGGGAGAGCCCACTGTGATTTTGGAAAAGAAAACAAAACAAAACAAAAATACTGCTACTCATATACATATATTTGATCCATAAATCATCCCCCACCATTAACAGGACAATGACTTCCCCTGAGGTTCTTTTTTTTTTTTTACTTAATTACATGTGTGTGTGTATATATAAATATATATATATGTATGTATTAATTCATGTATATGTGCATTTTAACTTCTATACATAAGTTCAAGTCTTGAGGATCAGCTTAACCTGGTTTCAACTGTAAACAGATATTAGAGAGGGGAAGGACCACAGGGTGATCTATCTTGGACCCCATCTTGCCAGGGATGGTGTTGGGATCTATATCCCCCAGAGATGGGGAAGACCTGGCAAGGAGGCTGGGCTGAAAGATAATTAGAGCTACAGTTCTCTAACACGCTTAGGAAAACCCACTCTCAAATCTGATTCCAAGGCTCTAAGTCTCTTTCAGTAGGGAAGAACTATGGGTCCCACACTTAATGTGGAGGAAGGGATGCCAGGACCTTCTTACAAAGTCCTGGTTCAGCACCTGACCTGGTTCAGCATCATCCCTTCCTCACCTCATGGGAAAATGGGCTGCTGGTCCCAGCTCTCAATCCCCCACCCCACAAAGGGTGAAGCTGTTCACACTTGTCTTGGGAATTCCCCGAAGAAGGCAGCTGTCTATTAACCCTTTCTTCCCCAGAGCATAGCCTTCATCTCCTAAACTAAGTCCGATTTTCACTCATTCAGTCACTTGACTCAGGGTCAGAGAAGATGATGCCTCTTAGACCTGGCCATAGTAACCTGTTCTCACCCCTCCCACTGTTCCTCACCTGCTCAGGTGAGTGCCACCTGGGGCTCTCACAAGAGGGAGAGGAGGGGGATACTCCTTGGCTTCAAAGCCATCGGGGTCTTTGTTCCCAGCGACAGCTCCTGGGAACCCCAGCAATTAGGGGAGCAGGTTTAACCCTTAAACGGCTGGGGGCGTCTCCCCGCCTCCGCTGCGGCTTCGGAGGGCATGGCCCAGGCTTGTCAAAGAGTGGGAGGTGGAGAGAGTAATGGGGGAGGTAGGTGTGTGTGGGGGGGCGTTTGAAGCTCCCAGAGCTGGGGGAATCTCCCAACTCACAGGTGCAACCCGGGTCGGGTTGTGCAGAGCCTAGCGAAGGGGGAGGGGGAGCCGGGAGCCGGAAAGCAGCTGCTTCGCCCGCAGCACAGCAGGTGGAAAGTTGGGAGCATGTCGGGAGAACAGCGAATCATGAAGCCGTTTAGGACTGGAGGCCCAGTCGGGGCAAGAAGACCTGGGGAGGGGGAGGGCAGGGGGGAAGGGGGATTCCCAGGTGAAGCCCCTTCTTTAGCTTTAAACTTTTTCTCCTAGCCTCCACCTACCCTACTCCAGCAGAACAGGCCCTTGACTCACCCCGCTTCAGGATGGCGCTGTGGTGTGGCAGTCGGCCGCTGGCCTCCAGGGACGAGCAGTTCCAGCGCTGATCCCGTAGCTGGTGCTGGCACTCGTGGACCGCGATGTGCAGGCCCTGTAGCGCAGACGCCGTCACGTCGGGGCTGCGCAGGCACAGGCCGAATTGGCGCTTACTGAGACCCGGCAGCGTTAGGCACACGGTGTTGGGAGTGAGCGGAGGCTCCCCGGGAAGTTTCAGCCCCAGGATTTCATTGCTTAATGCTCTGGGGACACATAAAAGGCTCGTTGGCTACTGGAAACCAAGGCTCCAGTTGGTGGTCCCATTTTCCACCCCGACTCTGTGGTGACTTGGACGTCCTAGGTTTTACTAGCATCCGACCACATTCCTTCCCCTTTCTCACGCAGTATTTGGGGCGGTGCTGGACAGGCGCTAGGATCTGATCAACCGCTTACCTACTGCAAAGGACGAGGAGCAGGAGCCCGGCGAGGCCTGAGGGCAGAGGCCATAACCGTGGCTCCTCCGTCATGTCCTGGCCAGGGCCTGGTGGCTCCAGCGGCAACTTCTTCAGAATCTGTGGGAATACTGCATTTCAGCCAGCTGCCTGGCAGTCTCTAGACTCTTAGAGTGGGGAGGCCTTGTTCCTGGGTCTCTCCCTTCTCGATGGAGACACGAATTCTAAGCTCCTAACCCAAGTCAGTTTCAGTAAAGTCCCATAGATCCATATACCTTGGAGCTCAGGGACTAAACCTAGAAGCCCAGAGAGGCAGCAGCCCAGTTCCTAGCAGGAATGGAAGAGATCTGACCTCAACCCTTCGGGAACCCACAGACAGCTCAGAGAGCTTTTCTCGGAGAAAAACAGGCACACGACAGACACGCACAGAAACCAAAAGGGCCAAAACACATACATATTCACACACGCACACCTTAACCCCAGTGACTTCTGATAGTGGCTCCCTCTTCTAGCACAGCGTGCCTCATATCTCACCCAGCCACAGGGTTCAGCGACCCCCCTCCTCCTTACTCAGGCTGTGGCAGTGGGCGGCACCCTAAGTGGATTCCACTGAACCAGCGGGATGGAGTTGTGGTCTCCACCGCCACAGCTCTTAGGGCAACCCTAAGGACAAGCAACCCTAAGGACAGGATGGTTCCTACTTCAACTACACTTCAGTGAGATAAGTTTAAGGATGAGCCCAGAGGACTCCCCTCCCATACAGGTTTAGGGAATCCCCGGGCCCCACGCCCACACTCCATCCCGACCCACTAGGGATAAATGGGGACGGGACAGGAGGAGAGTACAGGTGCTATTGAAGGGGTGGGCTCTCTCTCGCCTTAAAGGGCGCCAGAATTTAGTACTCTACTACACTCATGCCCCCAACCCCCTACAGGCACAATCTTTATCCTGGTCCCCAGGAGTCCCACATTTCTCTACTCTTGTTTAACGCCTTCCTAGCCCACAAAGAAATTCAGAGGTTTCTTTCTCTTTCTGGGTCTCCAGCTATTTCTTAATTTCTATGCCTCTACTTCTGTCTGTCTGACTGTCTGTCCTATTCCAGTATCCCAGAGTTCCCTGTTACCTCCTGTGGCTTGCGTTCCGAATTCTCGACTGGTGTGGTTCTGTACTCTGGTTCTCCTCCCCTCCACTCGAGTTGCTCAAGCCGTGGGGAGGCTGGGTCAGGCTCTGCCCCCTCCGCGGGGCCGCATTCTTCCAGGGCCGGGCCACTCCTCTTCCTCGGTTCTCCAGCGCAGCCGCCGGGAGGGAGGGAGGGAGCTAGGGGCTCTGGCTCTGTTCGCGTTGCTGTCGGAGGCTGCTTTGCCGGGACTGAGGGAACTTCGGCTCCTCCCAGAGCCTCGGGCATCCCCCCCCCCCTCCCCCCCCCCCCCCCCTCCGCCACTCCACCTGACCCGATGAGGTGCAGCAGCTCCCAGCTACCTTCTTTCCCCGCCCAGTTCAGTATCCAGAACTCCCCCCACTCACTTTATCACCCCCCCCCCACACACACACACAGACGCACACGCGCGCGCACACACAGCCACTCCTTTAATGCCCTAGTCTTGATTGACTGTCTAGATTCAAAAGGATTGAAAGGAGTTAGGTCCCCTCACCTACTAATACTATGCTTATCTTGCTGGAAGGGCGATAGGATGGGCTGCCTGTAGCAAGGACTTGTGCCACTTTGCCTCGGTTTTCCGATCCTACACGAAGCCCCTTAGCGAGATGGGGGCGGAGCTGGGAACCGAGGTCTGGAGTTTGCATTACAGTCCTCACAGTACCCGTCCATCCTCATCTAAGTACCTTGGCGGAGTCTGATTCCTTGAAGCTTCGTCCCAGCCCACCTGAGAACAAGCATCACATAGAAAGGGACTAGCCTAGGACAGGTTACCCCCAGAACAGGAGATAACTGACCTGGAGGGATCTGTCCAGAGAACCTCGCCGCCCTATGAACTTTCTTTATGTCTTCCTTTTTTTCTCTAGTTGAGCTATTCCCCGCTAGCCCTGGACTTCCAACCGTACCCCACCCCCACCCACCTTAAACCCCTCATCTGTACAGACATCACCTACCGCCTGGCTGGTTCTGGAGGAGTCTCAATTTCGGATTTGATATAGGTTGCTACAGGTAGTTCTCGGGATGCCGACCTACCCAGACCCCAGGGGCCGGATCCTGAAGTTGCAGTGGCCTGGGTGGCGGAGGCGGAATCCGAGTCGGAGGCGACTGCCTTGGGACCGCCTAGTCTGAGAGCCAACGCAGCAGCGAAGGGGTTAGGCTCCCCGCCTGACTCACCATCCAAGCTTTAACCACCGCCGGCTATTTTTGCTGCAGAAGAGGGGCCCCGGCTTCCCAGCCGCCCCCGGCCCCTGCCAGACCGCAGCCCAGGGCCCCAAAGGGCCCCGAGCTACAGCCTCTAGTTGACTCAGCTGCCAGGCAGCCTGGGGTGTTGGGTCTTGAGGCTGATACCCGCCACCAACATCATCACTTCCGTGGCCACCTGCCCACTCTCTTCGACCCCCCACCCTTCCGTAGAACTCAACTGTTTTTTTTCGAGCTCTCCTAGTGTATGGGGTGGGACGAGGTACTTTTGTGAGGGGCATAGAGGAGAGTAGCCCTGGGTTAGGCACAAGAACCAGACCTTGCACATTACAAAAACCTTTTCCATCAGCCCCAGGAAACTCATTTCTATCCTACAGTCCTCTGTGCCAGCAAAGGGTCTTCTCGATGCTTCTAGGTAACACCACTTCTCTATGGCTCCTTAGGGGGACCAGTATGGGTGAGTCTACATTGGGGAGACTTTCAGACATCTCAGGTGACCTCTGGGCTTTCCCTTCATTCCAGCAGAGACAGGGTCCTTGTCTTTAGAAAAGACCACCATGTTTAAGGAAGCTGTGGGTGGAATCTTGAAAAAAATCATCTTAGATGCTCTGGAATCACAGAAGGAAGAAAACAAATATGGCACTGTGTTAAACACTTTACAAATATCCCATTTGGTCCCCAGAACAATCCTGGAGGAAGGTGCTATTATTATGCTCATTGTACAGTTGAGCTAATTGAGGCAAACAAAGAATAAGTGACTTGTCCAGGGTCACACATTTAATAAGCATGTATTATGTGCCAGCCACCTTGCTTAGCTCTAGAGATATAAAAAGAACAATGATGGTACTTGTCCTCAAGGGGCTTACATTCTAAAGGTAGGGGCAATAAATTAATGAAGAAAAAATAGTTTTGGAGGAGAGTGCACTAGCCGCTGGGAGGATAGGTAAAGGATTTTAGTAAAAGGTGATGCTTGAAGGAAATGTGGGATTATGAGAGGTAGAGGTGAGGAGGAAGTGCATTCCAGGCATGGGGGAAGGCCAATCCAAAAGGTGGAAAATCCAAAAGGGGAAATGGAAATGTGTAATGAACAGCAAGTAAGACAATATGGTTGGATGGTAGGTTTGTGGAAGGGAATAAAGTGTAATAAGACTGGAAAGGTAAGATGTTGTGAAGAGTTTTAAATGCCAAACAGGCGAGTGAATATTTGATCCTGGAAGTAATAAAGAACAAGTAGAATTTTTAAGGAGGAAAGGGTGACTTGCTTAGAGATATACTTTAGGTAAATCTCTTCTGGCTGTGTGGATGGTCACTTTGAATGGGGGAGGCTTGAGGCTATTGCAATAATCCAGGCAGAGGTGGTAAGGAAGGCTGTTTGTTATAAGACTGGAGTGGAAAGGGATGTATTAAGAGATCCTGTATCAATAGCAATATCAAGATTTAGCAACTGATTAGATGGGTGGGATGAGTGAAAGTGAGGACTCGGAGAGATGGGGAGGGCTTGAAACTGGTGATGCCTTTAATAGTAGTAGGAAAGTTCAGAAGAGTGATCAGTTGGGGGTCTAAGGGAAGAAATGAGCTTTACTTTGAAAGTGTGGAGTTTGAGATGCCATAGGGATAGTCACTTTGAAATATCAAAATATAGTTGGTGATGTAAGTTTGGAGCTCAGGAGAGACTAGGGCTGGATATTATTAACTTGGAAAGTCATCTGCTTAAAGATAACTGAACCCATGAAAGCTGATGAGTTCACCAAGTGACAGGGAGCAGAGAAAAAAAAACCCAGAAGAAACAAAACTTTGACAGTACACTCAGAGTTAATGGGCATGACATGGATGAGGAACCAACAAAGGCCAGATTGAAGAACTAAAAGAAAGCTATGTCTATTTCTTTTTATTCTCTCATAATCACTATGTTTCTCTGTTTAGATAGTTGAGTGTCACTGTCTCTTAAAATTAAAAATAAATTGAATAAGGACTAGCCCTCTGTGTTTGTTGGTATAGGGAACTCCCAGATGAAGAAACTCCCTATATCAGTGCAGATCAACACATTCTCTGCATGAGTGAGTGAGTCTTAGAGTAATTTAGTTCACTGACAAGTTAAGTATGCATCACAGAAGCAGGACTTGAACCCAGATCTTTTAGCTACAAGGCCAACTTTCTATCCACCACACCACATTGCCTTTCCATTTTTAAAAAAAAGAGTATATGTATATGCATATATCTTATACACATATAAATCTTTACATATGGACAGTGGTCTGCTTTCACATACATGAAATTATTCTATTCTCACAATAACCCCTTGAATAAGCTGTGGGGGTATTACTATCTCCATTTTATAGATTAATAAATGGAATGATTTGTCAAAAATCACATATCAAGTAAGGATCAGAGCTAGGCCTAGATTCCAAGTTTTATCTCCCAAAATGCACCCTAGGGCCAAACATTGTCTTTTATCCTTTCTCCCCTCCTTTCCCTCTCCATCCTCCCTTATAACTTTAGGATTTTCTGCTGCTAATGGTCCAAGACTTCCAGTGCTCAGTTTGGCTGGGGATTGAACTCCGGGCAGTACACAGTGGCATAGGCTGGGTGGCCTGAGGACGACCCACAGTGCTCTCACCATGACCAGTTGGCTGGAGCCTGTAGGGTGGAGTTGGATTGGGGCTGAGGACCCACACCCATTGTCTAATACCCCAAACATGCAGTCCTGCTGGACCAGAACTTGGGAAGTGGGAGAGAAGGGAGGAAATCAGGGATGCCCTGACCTCAGGCTATGTACAGGTAAAGGGTAGGGTGAAGGAGAGAGGGCTAAGTTGTTTCCAAACCTCTCCCTTCCAGGAGATCCAAGGTACTACCCTTCCCAGCAAAGGGAATGAAAAGAGAGTTAAAGCAACGGGGGAGAGGAATGAGATTCCTGTGAGGGAGGAGTAGAGAGTAACAGAAGCTGGGTGCCCTAGAGGTTGGGGGAGCATGCAGCTAAGGCTGTGGCCGAGGCAAGGCCGTTCCTCAGGGGCGGTCCCCCTCCCCAGCTTGTATTTGCCTTGGCTGGGGTCCCGGGTGACTCATCTAGTGTTGAGCTGCTGATAGGGACAGCCAGGGCCGGGAAACCCAAATTATAGGCTCTCTGTCCTCCTTATGCTCCGCAACTCTTCCAGCTTTGTTCCAGGCTGCCACCAGAGGGCAATAAAGAGTACACACCACAAAAAACGTTAACATTGGTCCCCACCTCAAGGACACCAGGGCAGACTCCATAGGGTAAATTCCCTCCAGGTGATTGCCTGGGCTGAGAATTTGGGATGTCCCTTGGGACTGTCGATTGGAGAGAGAAGGGGGAGTCTCCACCAGCTGATACTGAAGAAAACCTCTGGCACCAATTTTTTTAACAGCCTACTTTCACTACCACCATCAAGGAAGCAAAGCATCATTATCAGACTCTTCATACAACCCTCTCAGAGCCTTCTGTTTCCTCTTGTTCCTTGAAAACCTATCATTTCATCAGTATAAAGATGTTCAAGGGATGGGGCAACACACTATATTCTTTGCTCACCAATCCTTCCCTTTCCCCAATCATTTTCCTACTCAAGGGGTATTCAACCCCCAAAGTTATCATATGTCTTTTAAACTTGACACCAAAAGTCAACCTTTTGTAGGAGAAAGAACGTGACTTGGAGTGCTTTCTTCCTAGTTACCTCACCATACTCATACAGCTTTCTACTTAGCCCCATTTCCTTACCTGAATTTGGGAGGCAACAGACAAAAAGGGAAGGAATTTCTTACATCCAGTATCAGGGGTCACTACCTGTAGGTCTCATAGAACAGATGGTCCCAGGAGAAATTAAAGGAACTTCAGACCTGAAGCACCTGGACATGCCCCTAGGCACACAATTCTGCTTCCATTTCTAGTAAAGTTATAGTTCTTGTTGTAGAGCCAGCAAGGTCCTAGCAACAGGTCTCTTGTTCAGTACTGGGTTACAATAGTTTTATTGGCATTTCTATGAGTGCAGAATAAGGAAGTACTCAATGTTTGTATCATATTTTAGACTAAAAAAAGAGAATCAGCTAAGAGACCAAGATTGATTTTGCCCCTACTTCCCTGACCCACTATTAGTTACTAGACCCTAAGCTTGAATAGCTTCCACTGACTCTCTTCTTTCCTCTAAAGGATACTCAAATGCAACCATGATCTTCTCAATTTCAAAGTTACTTTTTTTTTTGGAGGGGGGAGAGCAGGGCAATTGGGGTTAAGTGACTTGCTCAAGGTCACTCGGCTAATAAGTGTTAAGTGTCTGAGGCCGGATTTGAACTCAGGGCCAGTGCTCTATTAATACACCACCTAGTCGCCCCTCAAGGTTACTTCTAATGACACAGATCAAAATTCGTCAATGCCTGATCATCCTATCTGACTCCTGTCCATTTCCTCCTATAAGTTTATCTCCTCTTGCTCTGTTTTCCATCCTATGTACAAATGTTCAAGTTTTCTAGAGTTTGTGAAGTTTTGCTCAATAATAAAAATTCCAGCCTCTACTTGAAGTCCTATTGTGAAAGGAACTCACCACTTCTGGAGGTAGCCATTTGGGGATTGTTCTAAGTGTTGGGAAGTTTTTCCTGACATCAAGTCTAAATTTGCCTCATGACAACTCCAAGGGAGTTGGTCTTTTATTGATCTAATCACAGAAAAGGGGACAGAGAAGTTAAAATTAATTATAAAATGCAGTCACACAGCAGATCCATTTTTAAGGTGTGAATGACTTCCTTGACCCAATCAAAAAGAGAGCAACTACATAGGATGAAGAATGATAGACCATTATTCCCCAATTGATAAATGGTCAAAGGGTATGAACAGGCAGCATGAAAAAGAAATCTACATTATCAATAGCCATATAAAAAGTGTTCCATGTCACTAATAATTGGATAAGTACAAACAAAAATAACTTTGAGGTTCTGCATCACACCCATCAGATTGGCAAAAATGACAAATTCTGGAGGTACTGTGGGAAAATTTGGAAAAATGCCCCCAAAGTTATTTAACTGTATACACCTTTGACTCAGTGACACCACTACTAGGTCTATATACCATTTTGGTTAAAAATTAAAGAAAGAGGGTGGCCAGGTGGCTCAGCAAGTAAGAGCACTGGCTCCAGTGTTGGGATGACCTGGGGATCAAATCCGGACTCAGATACTTAGCACCACACCCAGAAATAACTGGCTGTGTAACCTTGAGCAAGTTACTCAACCCCGATTGCTTAAAAAAAAGAAAAAACAAGAAAAATTCATTATGGGGCGTCCAGGTGGCTCAACAAGTAAAGAGCACCAGCTCCAGTGTCGGGATGACCTGGGGATCAAATACGGGTTCAGATACTTAGCACCACATCCAGAAATAACTGGCCATGTAACCTTGAGCAAGTTACTCAACCCTGATTGCTTAAAAAAAAAATTTTTTTTAAGAAAGAGGAAAAGGACCTATATATACAGAAATATTTATAGTGCTTCTTTTTGTGATGGCAAAGAATTGGAAACTGAAGGGTGCCCATCAATTGAAAAATGGCTAAATAAGTTATGCTATATGAATGTAATGGAATCCTATTGTGTCATAAGGAATAATAATGGGATGGTTTCAGAAAACCTGGAAAGATTTCTATGATCTAATGAAGAGTGAAGTGAGTAGAACCAGCAGAACTATTTATACAATAACAACAATATCATACAGAAAAATACCTCTGAAAAACTTATGAACTCAAATCAAACAGAATTCCAGAAGATTAATGATGAAACATGGTACCCACCTCCTGATATAGGTGGTGGACTCAATTGCACATTGGTTTGTACATTATGTTTTGACATGGTCAATGAAGAAATTTGTTCTGCTGGATTATTTGTGACAGGGGTTTTGTTTTTCCTGCTTTCTCAATGGGGAGATGGGAAGGAGAAAAAGTGGATCTTTGTGAAAATAAAATAAAGCTGAATTTAAAGGAAAAAATGATAGGCTATGCCTTAGGATAACCTTTAAAAGTTAGTTTACTGAATCTAGGAGACAGACTGAAAGAAGAATTTGGCTCCTAATTGGAGAAGCAGAAGACGCATGGGACTGGAGGAAAGGAAACTGTAGGAAGCTACATAGAATTGACAGAGCAGAAGTAACCACTCCAAATAAAGGGCAAGGATTCTGGGATTAAGGCCACATTGGCCAATGAGGATGCAAGGTATTGGAACAGAAACTTTTTTTTTTTTTGCTGAAATCCTCAGTTTATAAATCCCAAGACAAGAATCCTTTATCTGCTTTCTCTTTTTGAGCTCCTTCATGAAAGCCTGAAAGGGGGTAGGAGAGTCAACCTTTCTTTCTTGTAAATGTTTACTTGTTTTTAGATACAGTGGTAACCATCCACAATTATAATTGCTAATTGGAAATACAGTTGGGAAGAAATAATTGGGGGCAGAGAACAAGAAGAATATTCCCAGAGAAGAGATAAAGATAGAAATAATCACACTGGAGTGTTTTTCTAGGAGTCTGTTTCTGGATGGGGGTTCAGAGCTAACACAAACATAAATAGATACTACTTCAATACTACTTTGATGCTATTTCCCAGAAGGAGTGAGTATTTTTGTTGTCGTTGTTGTTGAGTCATTTTTTAGTCAAAGATACTGGAGTGGTTTGCTATTTCCTTCTCCAGCTCATTTTAAAGATGGGGAATTGAGGCAAACAGGGTTAAGTGACTTTCCCAGGGTCATACAGCTAGCTGTATTTGAACTCAGGTCTTCCTGACTCTGGGTCCAGTACTCTATTCACTGCACCACCTAGCTGGCCAAGGAGAGTTTACATTGGGAAAAATCATGAGGACAGCTACTCAGCAGTAGGATAAAGGGTAAATAGGAGTGCTTGAATACCCCTGATCGTTCCAATACCCCTTTTAAGACTGCTACATTAACAAGGAACTTCCACTCCTTGTTCCTGATTCTATCCTCTAAGTCTAAAAGGAAAAATCCAGTTCCTCTTCCACCTGACAGACTTTCAAAGACTTAAGTACAGCAATCATGTTCACTCCGAGTCTTCTCTTCTTCAGGCTAAATATACCCAGTTCCTTTCATAGATCCTTACATGAAATGGATTCAAGGCCCTTCATCATCTTCTTTGTCCTTCTTTCCAGAACTAAACACAATAGTCCGGATGACATCAGACAAGGGCACAGTACAGTGGGATTATCATCTCCCTATTCCTGGAAATAATTACTCTTATTGCTGTTAATGCTCTATTAATTATTCTGTTGCTCTTAATGCAGTCCAAGATTGAATTAGCAATTTTTTTTGGCTGACATATCACACTGCTGACTCCTTCTGAGTTTGCATTTCACTAAAACCCTCATTTTTTTTTTCCAGAAAAAAATACCATCCTGTAACTCATTAAGCCAATTGTTTTGGCCCAAGTATGAAACTTTGTATTTTTCCCTACTTCATGGCATCTTATTAAACTAAACCCATTGCTCTAACCTGTCAGGAAATTTTTGTCATCTGACTCTTTCATCTAGTGCTGTGCTACCAAAGACTTCATCTAATCATTTACAAAAATGACAAAAGGCATAGGGCCATACACTGGTGGCTTAGTGTATAGTACTGGGCATGATCTCAGAAAGACCTGATTTCAAATCCAGCCCCAGATACCTATAAAGCTGTGAGACTCTGAGGAAGTCAATTAACCTCAGTTTTCTCAACTGTAAGATGGGGATAATAATAACAGCTAACTCTCAGGATTGTTTTGAGGATCAAATGAGATAATTATTGGTAAAAACTCATCACAGTGCCTGTCACCTATGAAGTACTATATAGATGCTTATTCTCTTCCCTTCTAACCACAGATCCTGGGGTTCTCCATTAAATACCTCCTGCTAAGCTGACAATGCACCATTAATGAACATGTTTAAATCTTGGTCATCCAATTCTGAGTCTATCTAATTGGATTATTATCTAGTCCAGTGGCATGGAATGGATCCTTGCTGGCTTCCTATTGACTTAGAAATCCACAGATTAACACGAACTATGTTGTATGCCATTTTTATTTAGCTAAACATTTCCCAATTGCATTTTTTTAAAAGCAGTTGGGGTTAAGTCACTTGCTCAAGGTTAAACGGCCAGGTGTTTCTGGATGGATGCTGAGTATATGAGCCCGGATTCGGTCTCCTGACTCTGGGGCCAATGCTCTTACTGCACCACCTGGCCGCCCCTCCCAATTACATTTTAATTTGGTTCAAGTTGTCCTAGGAAGTTTTGTGGGCCACTTATGTCTGAGGATCATGTGTTTGACAGCTCTATGAAATCTAGTCCACTTGTTTTCATATTCTCTATAATAGCATGAGATACTTTATGTGAAAACCATGTTAAATCAAAGTGAACTATATTTACAGCATTTTCTTCCACCAATTGAATCATCTTGTCAAAAAAAAAAAAAAGGTTAGTCCAGAATCAATAATGTGTCCTTGATGAAGTTTTTTCCTTTCTAGATGTTCACTAAACATCTCTGTTTAGATGTTCTGGAATTCTGTTCTAGAATTTCCCCAGGAATTGAAGTCAAGTTAAGGAGCCTGCAGTTTGTAGACTCTTCTCTTTTATTAAAATCATAGCCCCTGGGAGCGGCTTGGTGGCGAAGTGAGTAAAGCACTGGCCTGGAGTCAGGAGGACCGGAGTTCGGTTCTGGCCCCAGACACTTAACACCCACACTCAAAAACTAGCTGTGTAACCTTGGGCAAGTTACTTAATCCCAATTGCCCTCCAAAAGGCAAAAAAAAAAAAAATCATAGCCCTAGGAGTGGCTAGGTGGTACAGTGAATAGAGCACCAGCCATAGTCAGAAGGACCTGAGTTCAAATCCAGCCTCAGACACTTAACACTTACTAGCCATGTGACCTTGGGCAAGTCACTTAATCCCAATTGTCCTGCCTTCCCCCTGCCAAAAAAAAATCTTAGCTCCTCTTCTTAAGCTGTGTTCTACCCCCCCCCATTTCCCATCATCTTTCAAATGCTATTGATAGTGTCTCAGAAATCACATCTCGGGCCTTCAGTGACTGTTGTTGGAGTCTCCCAGGTTAAGGAGGAGGAAGTGTAGTTGTAGCCTGAGTCTTTTTGTGGTGTACCCGGATTTCAAAGTGAATTGGCTGAGATGTTTCTACAGTATTACCTCAACAAGAAAGGGAACCTTAAAAAAAACCAGATCCTGCAGGACAACAGACCTGTTCAGCTCACCCAGCCAGATTCTGTCCAGATAACAAGTACTCAAGACACTGTATCACTGTCAAAAAGAGATTCAAGGTTCTCATGGCCCAACAAGCACAACTGGTCCTATGAATTACCAACCCACCAAACAATGGCAGCCTCCAAGGACTCTGGCCCAAGAACCTTTTCCTACATCTAGGAGACTGAATTCAGGAAGAGCTCAGATCTTTGACTCTCTTAACCCATTCTCACAACTTTAAAATTACTCCTTTTGTACACTTGCTTCTAAGAATCCAGTCTCAATTTCCCTGTGTTCCTCTCTGTACTTGGTAGCAATCAACCTAAAATGAAAAAGCCTAAAGTTGTCACACCTTTTTAATCAATGTTGTAGGCTATTAAAGCTGAAATGATTTTTTTTTAAATCCCATCTCCTTGTTCTCCTCCTACTCCTCAGTTTTCTTTGCTTGACCTTTCTCCAGGCTGCGCTCAATTACCATGACTGTCTCCCATGGCTCTTTCCTGGTCCCACTTCTTTATCCATTCTATAATATTTCACTTGGTAAGGTCCCCAGCTTCCATGGACTCAATAATTACCCCGATGGAGATGATTCTCAGAGCTGGTTGTCCAGTTTGACCTTTTCATTGATCTCCGGCTACCTACTGGACCTCTCAAACTGTGAGGATCAAATGAAATAATATTTATAAGAAGCGCTTGGCACATTGCCTGCCACTTAGTGGGCACAATATAAATGCTTATTCTCTTCTCATAATTATCTTGAACTCTCAACATGTTCAAAACAGAAATAATTATCTTTCTCCTTTTTCCTTCCCTCTTCCTAACATCCCTATTGCAGTCAAGGATAAGACCATGTTTCTAATCACACAGGTTCAACTTCTCTCTCCCCTCAATCTTCATAACTAATCTGTTGTCACAATCTGTTGGTTTTTCTTTGGAAAAATCTCCCCTATGCCCTTTTCTTTCCCCTTATAGCACCACCACCTTGGTACGGGCCCTCATCACCTTACACCTTATCTATTGGAATGGCCAATATGGTTGGTTTTCCTGTCTGAAGTCACTCCCCAGCCCAGTCCATCCTCCAGTAGGTTATTAAGGTGATTTTCATAAAGTGTCATCACCTATTCAATAAACTCCAGTGGCTGCCTATTACCTTCAGGATCAAAAATAAACCTCTTTTTGGCTTTTAAAAGCCCTCTATAACCGGGCTCTTTCCTACCTTTCCAGGCTTCTCACACTCTACTACCTTCCACATATTCTGTGACCAGGTAGCTTCTTTGCTGTTCCTTGGATAGGTACATACATACATACATATATATATATATGTATGTATATGTATATGTATATACATATATGTATGTATATGTATATATATAGTATATAATAAGGATAATTATTTAATTATTCAATTTCCCAACTCTGAGCATTTTCATTGACTGTTCCCAATGCCTGGATCTCTATCTCTCCACATCTCTACCTCATGGCTTCCCTGACTTCCTTTAAGTCTCAGCTAAAATACCACCTTCTGCAATAAGCCTTTTCAAATTCTTCTTAATCTTAGTGCCTTCCTTTTGAGATTATCCCCAGTTTATCCTGTAAATATCTTGTTTTTACAGAGTTGCTTGAATGTTGTCTTCCTTCATTAAACTGTAAATTCAGATACTCAGAGCATCTGAGGCAGGAACTGATCCTGGGAGCTTCACACACACACACACACACACACACACACACACACACACACACACTTTTTTGTATCCTCAGAGTTCAACATAGTGCCTGAACCATTTTTGCTGCTCAGTTGTTTGTCAGGCATGTCTAACTCTTCATGACCCTATTTCGGGCTTTCTTGGCAACGTTACTGGACTGTTTTGCCATTTCCTTCTCCAGCTCATTTTACAAATGAGGAATTGAGGGAAACAGGGTTAAGTGACTTGACCAGGGTCACACAGCAAGTTAGTGTCTGAGGCCGCATTTGAACTCAGGAGATGAGTCTTTCTGACTCCAGGCTGACACTCTATCCACTGGGCCACCTCGTTGTCCAGCCTGAAACATTGTAGGTACTGATTGACTGTTGCCTGACATCCTCCAGTTATTTCAGTACCCAATAATGTAATTTATCTGGAACAGATGATATGAACCCATCAAGAGTAAGCAGGTACTCTTATATTATCTCCTTACTTGGGTATCAACCCCGTCTCTGTCAGCCATTTTCCTCCCTGTTATTTTAATGAAGAGGCCATTTTCCCTAGCAGAGAAAACAGAAGCAAAATAAGAACTCAGTGGCTTTGTTTTCTCTCCATTATCATGACCCCATTCATCTCAAGCAAAAGTTATAGCTCTTCTTTGATTTTCCTTTTTCTCCCAATATAACCAGATTACAAAATGTACCAATAAGCTATTTCCACGTTACCTAGGATGAAAAATCCCAAATAATCCTGTGGGTTTTCTATGATGCTTTCTTTTGGGATTTACTTTTTGTTGTTGCTCTTTCTATGGACATTGTTGTGGTCATTGAGTATATTAGTTTCTTAGTTCTCCTTACTTCACTCAAATTCTCCCTTGCTTTTCTGCATTCTTCGTATTAATCCTTTCTTATGGCATTGTACCATGTCATTCATATACCACAATTTGTTTAGCTCTTTCCCAATGGATAGGCATCTGCTGTATTTTCAATTCTTTGTTACCACAAAAAGTGAGGCTGTGAATATTTTGGTCTAGCTCAGTGACTAGCTGAGGTCACTGGAACAGGCCACTTGTGCCAATCCTTGGCCCTCCACAGCCACTGAAGTTTATCCTGGGTTCATTTTATTCTGAGGTTGCCTGACTTCTTGATAGGGTAAATAGACTCCCCAATTTTAGATGTGAATATACCAAGGCTCCTTTTTATTTCCTCTTTAGACTACATATTTCAAAATAGTATTAAAAATAGCCCTTTATACACAGTCCTTGGTCTACTCTGAATGAGAAATACTTGTCAGTCTTTCTTTAACTATTTATTCCAAATCTGTGTTCTAGTCTGAAATCCTTTGTAGCCTAGCCTACTTCTAAAACTAATTAAAAGTTCAGGGAGGAATTCTATTTTCCCTGAAGATAAAATTAGCATGTTGACAGGACAAAAAAAAAGGAGGGGGGGTAGATTTGATAGTAGTACCCTCTTTCCCCATGCTTTGACTGGATTAGGGTAATGATCAGACTGAGGGAAGGAAGAAGTCTTTCATTAATTCAAAGTAATTGAAGTATCTCAAGTCCACTTTTGACCAGATGGAAAGGAGAATCTTTAGAGGGAATGGTTAAAGAGGGATTGAATAGTTTTAATAAAATGATTCTCCAGGGTGTGCCAAAACTTAAGTGACTACTGTTCTGCCTGATAAATCAAAATGTTAACTGAACTTTGACCTGAGTTCTCTAACTATATTTTATTTGAAATCTTTTCTTTGGTAATACTATAAATTGAACTATAAATAAATACTACAAATTGCAATTCCAAAATAGATGGTAAGAGATTCTCAAAGGCAGGGTGAATTTCTGTCTCTTTGAATTTTTTCTTTCTTTAAGCAGAGATGCTTAGAATGAGAACAATTCAATTAATAAAATTTGTCTCTGGCAGGCTTGTTCCCAAAACACGGTATAATATTTTCTTCCTGATAGCGTTGCTAATTATAGAAATGGTTATGACTCCAAATCTAGTGTTTTTTCCCAGTTGGGGGGAGGTCGGTGAGGGGGAATAAGGGTGGGTGGATGGTGGAATGGAGTGAGGGAGGAGAAAAAAACAAATATCCAATGTATAAACATGAATCAGGTATGGAATGGGTAATTTGTTCCCCCCCCCAAAAAAAATAGAATGCTAAACAATAAAGAATCATGGAATGACTAGAACAGAATCTGCTAACATATCACTACTAGTAGAATCATTTGGGAGGCTAATATTGAATTCTTTTGGAGACATAGACAGTTTTTTTTTAAAGCAATTGGGGTTAAGTAACTTGCTCAAGGTTACAAGGCCAGTTATTTTTTGTGCAGGTGCCGAGTATCTGAGGCGGGAACTGATCCTGGGTCTTGATGGCGCTCTTACTCACTGCGCCACCTGGCCGCCCCCAGTTTTTTTTTTTTTTTTGGCAAGACTTCTAATTGGACAATTTGCAATTCACTCCCATTTAGCATCACCTGACCAAATGCCAATTGTACCATCTTTCTGGGCCTCCTTCTCTTGTGCTGACCCTTTTCATGTTGAAAACTCAATCCTGCCAAAGCTTCTACAATTACATTCATTCCAACAGAGGATGACCTTACTGCCAGTATTACTAGAAGGCTTTCCAGGACCTTTTGATATTTACAAGAGGGAAGGAGACATTAAAGGTGTGACAATAAAGTTGGGGACTTCTAGTAAAAGTTTAGTTAGTTGATCCATATTCCATATGAGATGTATTGAGGCAGCTAGGTGGCACAGTGGATAGAGCACTAGGCCTGGAGTCAGGAAGACCTGAGTTCAAATCCAACCTCAGACACTTACTAGCTGTGTGACCCTGGGCAAGTCACTTAAACTTTGTCTGCATCAGTTTTCCCAACTGTAAAATGGGAATCATAATAGCACCTACCTCACATCCTTATTATGAGTAACAACTGAGGCAATATCTCTATAGCATTTAACACAGTACCGGCACATCGTAAATACTTAATAAATACTTATTCCCACATCCTGTATAGGAATCAGAAACCCAGATGGTCCCAGATCTGCATTATGCTGAACTAGAAAAAGACCTTTTATTCTTTCTTCCCCAGAACTGGAATCATATCTCAATTTCTAAAAACTTGAATTCCAGATTCCTGCCACCTCTTTTTCTATCTTAGTGTGGCATAAAGAGTCATCAGCAGCCAATTAGAGGAACTCAACCCATCAATAAAGTCAGACATAATTGGAAGTAAGCAGAAAATATCTCCACATGATCCTAAGGGGGAAGGGGAATCCATGAGTTTAACTGGAATGCCCTTAGGTAGTTGACACTTGGAGGAATAAGTCCGAAATATGTAACTTTCCTTTCTGGTCTTTGACCTCCTAAGGATATATGCCTACTAGTGGGATCTCTGGGTCAAAGCATATAGAAATTTTGCTAGTTTCATAATAAAAACACTTGCATTTTAAAAACTTCTTAGTAACATAAATGAAGCTCCAATTAGTAGACTTGACATGTGGGTAATATTTCTAATCTGCCATGGGAAGTGCTGGAAAGAGCACTGGACTTGAAATTAGAAGATCTGAGTATCAGTATCACCCCTTATCAACCTTGGAATTGGTGAACTCTTTATAGAAAAAGCAACAACCAGGGTTCAAATTTTGCTACAGACACTTATTGGCTATGTGAACCTAACTAGGTCGTTTAAATTTTCTGAGACTCAGTTTCCTCGCCCACAAAATGCAGATAGTATTTCAAATACCTCACAGAGTTGTTTTGAAGATCAGATGAAATAAGGTATTTAAAAGACTTCAAATTGCTACATAAATGGCAATAGCTGCTAATGTTACTAAAAAAAAAGAAGCAGGGGGCTTCCTAATATCCTTTGCCTATTACCCACTGCAGTTTCAGAAAGGTTGCCAACCCCCCCCTCCTCCATGTATTTTAGCTCTCACACATCTTGGGAGGTGGGGCTGAAGTAGAAGAGTAGAATGCTATGCTAAGCTGGAAAGAAGATGGAATGCATTGGACTATGAGTAAGAACCAAAGAACAGGTCAGATCAAAGGATTTTATATTTAGAGATGAAAGAGACCTCAAATGCCATCTAGTCCAGAACTTTTATTTTGTTTGGGAGAAATCTCAGGATAGAGAAATTGAGTGACTCTTCCAAAGGCACATAGGCAGTGAGTGAAGCAGCCAGGATCCCTACTTAGGAGTTGAGAGTAGTCAAGAAAAGAAGGAAAAGAACAGCCAAGTTGGTCAAATAGATCAATGTATTCTGCTCTTATTAAGACAAAGACTAGAATCAATTTTTTAAAAGGCAAGGATAAAGAATAATAATAAGAGGGGCAGCTAGGTGGTGCAGTGAGTAGAGCACTGGCCCTGGAGTCAGGAGGACCTGAGTTCAATTCCGGCCTCAGACACTTAAGACAAAAATTAGCCCCGTGACCTTGGGCAAGTCACTTAACCCCAATTGCCCTCCAAAAAAAAAAGCAAGAATGATAATAATAAAAAGATACGGCATAAAACCAAACTCAATCCTGAACTATTAAAACAAGGACACTAGAATGGGAAATGTAAAGTGGATGCTGCAACAACATTAAGAAGTAGTATAATAATTTTACCCAGGTGTAACAGATGAGTGACTGTTACCTGAGGTTCTAGGAGTAATCCTATAGGAGGCTTAAAATATAATTAAATTAAATTAAAATATAAATTAAAATGAAATATAAATTAAAATATCCCCTAACTGATATGATTCCCTATAAAATCAACCAATAGACTTATTAGCTTTTTAAAAATGGCATTTATTCAAACAGCATATCAAAAATAGCAATTACAACCATTTCTTTGAAAAGTGTACATTCTCCCACAAATACACAGTCTATTTGGTGAAAAGTAGGAATGAACTTAAAGTACAATGGTAATGAGACCTATATGTAAGGAGGCAACTCAACTCTGGAAGATCAGAGCTTTGATGTTCTTTTTTGTCCAGAAAGTCCATACAACATTCACTGCAGAACAGCCTTCCACAAATTGCTCCATTGTTAGACTGAGCTGGCTCCTTGAAGGGCACATTTTAGCTGCATGGGTCAACTTTGTGCTAGATTAGATTAAGCAAGTTGTTCCATTGTTGATCTGGATCTTCACAAGGGTCTGCTTCAGCTAGGTTGGGTCAAACAGGTTACTCAGCTGTTGGTCAAGGGAAGCAGGTTAAGAAATAAAAGAAAAATGGGAAAAAAATCTGTTAAGATTACTATTACAAACTTTTTTTTTTACCATCAAGTACAGTAGTACCACCATACTTGGACCTTAACATCACATTCCTCAATATGCATATGAGGGAGGCAAAAAGGGTTCTAAAGAGAACAAAAACAACAACAAACAGGTAAAAAAAAAAGCTGGATTGGGCCTAATAGTCAAAAGAAGAAATTTATGCTGGAGGAAACATAATTATGAGAGTGCTGAGGATCAGTATGAAAGTTAGCTGAAGGAGGGAATGATGATTAAAAAAAAAACCCAAACCTTTTAATGTCAAAAATAGACAAGAGGGGTGGCTAGGTGGCATAGTGAATAGAGCACCAGCTCTGGACCTGAGTTCAAATCCAGCCTCAGACATTTAACACAAAATTAGCCATGTGACCTTGGACAAGTCACTTAACCCCAATTACCATACCTTCCCCCCCTCCAAAAAAAGCAAAAAAAGAAATAGACAAAAGAGAAAACATTTACTTACCTTTTGCCTACTCTTTCACCTATACAAAATATTTATGTTCTTCATCTACATAATGTGTAAGAGGTAAGGCTCCAATGACTATCCCACTCATTTAAAAATAATTACCTTGGTCAAGTCAACAAGCATTTAATAAGTACCTACTATGTGCCAGGTACTGTACTAAATGCTAGAGATACAAAGAAAGACAAAAACAGTTCCTACTCTTAAGAAATTCACAGTATCATGAAAAGAGACAACATTCAAGCAACTCTGTACAAACAAAATATAAAAAGGACAAAGGAGGTAATCTCAGAGGAAAAGCACTAAGATTAAAGTCTGAACAGGTGGGAAAGAGTAAGTTTATGAAGGGCTTCCTTGTTATGTAAGAATATTTCCTGATTGAACCAGCCAATCAGAATCAAGTGTAAACAGGGCCTGTACACCTCCATAAATCAATCAAAGCCATTTCATGAGAAACTCGGTCATACCCTACAGGATTTTTATATTAGAGAAAAGCTCTCCCAGAATGAGATAAAGATTTCAGGGTTGGAATCAAAGAAGTATCAGGGGTCATTCAGTCCTGAATTCCAGTGTGACCAGAAGAAAAGAGAAGGTAAGAGTGAACTGTGAAAAACATCCATTGACTCTACAGGCATCTCAAAGCAAAAGACTCAGGCTGATGTTACCAGTGTACTTGCATACTCAAAGACTAAGGGAAGTTTTGAGAAAAGGTCTGCTTTTTCTTAAACTTTCCCTTGATCTGCCTATCTACCCATAGATACTATAATATAATGTAATATGCTGCTTAATTACCCAAACATTTCCAGTAACCTGAACCACAGGAGTGACCAGAGGTTAACTAGAAATAGAAATAAATGTAAATCTAGTCAGAGTGCCCAACTCTACCTAAATGTTAGGAATTTTCCTAACTGAGGGCTCAGAGAATTTGTGGTTGAACTCATACTTTTTTTGTCTAAAATAAACTCCCAAAACTGAAGAGTGGGGAATCACATGTACCTTGAGGATCAATTTTACTGCTTCTGGACTTAAAATGAGCTTATTATATCTGGATAACATACAAATTTAGGATATCATCAATGAGGTTATTAGTAGGGAACAAGGAGGTTTTCAAATTTTATTTTAAAATGTATTACATATTTACAATATTACACTTGAATAAAAGATAAAGAGAATATAAGTTCCCATTGTGATTATTGGTTATTGGTTATGTTGTTTCATAATTTCAGCTGTATTAGTAGAATGAAACATCACCTTCAAACAGTCAAAAAACTGTTACTGTAACTATTATTTTCTAGGCACTATGGTAGGTGCTAGGGATGCAAAAAAAGAAAAACCAAAGAGTTAATGCCTTCAAGGACTATAGTATGGAGGGAGAAGGAGAGGAGAAAGCAAATATATATGTAAGTGTTAATAAAATATGTATGTAGCTTCTTGGATCTGTACATATTGGAATTTTTGTTTGATGCCAGAAGTCCTTTAACCCCAGAACAGTTGACAGCTCCTCAGCCTCTTTCTGGACCAAGGCTAAATGACCAGCTGAAGAAATCAGCCAAGGCCAAGCAGCCTCCATGCCTTCAGACTAAAGTGCTGGCTCTATGCTTCCCCTCATATCATGTAAACCTTTCCTTGGCTCCTTTTCCTTAGAGGTCTGAGACAAGATGGGGATTCATGTACACTCTGAAAAGTTGAGTATCAGACACACTTTTATTTTGACCCTGTCCACTGTCCCAAGTGCTGGAAGAGTACAGAGAGTCCTGGAAGAGATCTGTAATCATTAAGAATTTAATTCGTCTATCAATTTTTGTTTCTGAAACAAACAACAGAACACTGTGGATAACTCATTGGACTCAGAGTTGAATACAGGAAGTGGGGAGAGGGTTGCAATACAAAGCTTCCCAGTCTTCTACTGAAGTTTTCTATGAAAGTTATGCGAGTCACTTAACCCTGCCTGTCTCAGTTTTTTTTTATGAGATAAGGATGATAATAGCACCTACCCCCTAGGGTTACTATGAAGCTCCAATCAAATGATATTTGTAAAATGCTATATAAAAATTATATATTATTACTCCTCGGGGAAGCACATGGTCCATATTTTTAACACCAACATTACTACATGGCAGGGAAACATGGAATACATTTCCCTTAAGAATTAAAAATACATATCAGGGGTGGCTAGGTAGCACAGTGAATAGAGCACTGGCCCTGGAGTCAGGAGGACCTGAGTTCAAGTCCGGCCTCAGACACTTGACACAATTACTAGCTATGTGACTTTGGGCAAGTCACTTAACCCCAATTGCCTTAAAAAAATACATAGGGGTGGCCAGGTGGCTCAGTGAGTAAGAGCACCAACCCCAGTGTCGGGATGACCTGGGATCAAATCCAGGCTCAGATACTTAGCACCACACCCAGAAATAACTGGCCATGTAACCTTGAGCAAGTTACTTAACCCCAATTGCTTTTAAAAAAAAATACATATCATAAAGAGGGCAATGGAGAGGTGCATGGTGGGTATATATAACCAATGAAAATCTTTGGAAAGATAACATCAAGGAAATACATGATAGAAAAAGTAGATGGGCTGGTTATGTATCAAGGGCAAGGGGTGAGTGGATATCCTGAGTATTCCACTTATATTTTCAAAATATCAGGAGAAAACAAGGAAAGCTTCTATATATTTGCAGTGGCCCCCAGTCAAGTCAACAAACATCATAATTCCCTGCTATGTGTCCGGCACCATGTAAAATGATGGAGAAAAAAAACAAACAAAAAAAGCAAAAACAGTCCCTGCTTCCAAGGTATTCACAATCGGATAGGGAAGACACCATTAAGACAACTATATACTGTCTATTATGGAAGTGTTTTTCATAACTACACATGTATAATCTATATCAAGTTGCTTGCCTTCTCAAGGAGAGAGGAGGGCAAGAAGGAAATGAGAGAATTTGGAACTCAGAATTTTAAAAAATGAATGTTAAAAATGTTTTTACATGTAATTGAGAAAAAATAAAGCAAAACAGCTATCTACATCCAAGATATACAAAATAAACAGGAGGTAGTCTCAGAGGAAAGGAACTAGCATTAAAGGTGAGTAGAAAAGAGTTCTTGCAGACAGTGGGATTTTAGCAGATGTTCTCATGTTCAAAACCTTGGTAACTTCCTTCTTCACTTTTAATACTATTTCTGCCTTAAGTCTTTTCTGCTCCAGTCCACATATCTATTGGCCCTTCTTTCACTCTACTGTCCATTGACCCTTGTTCCTCATGTCTTTTGTTTGTATTTTTTCTTTTCTTTTTTTTTATTTTTTTAAATGCTTTATTAACTTCTGATTTACATCATTCGTTTCCGCCAGATTTTGAGTTACAAATTTTCTCCCCGTTTTTCCCCCACCCATCCCCCCAAAACAGCAGTCCCACAGGATATCCCCACCTCCAATCTGCTCTCTCCCATATTTTCTCCCATACCCCTTTCAACTTTTCCAGTGGATCTCTATGCCTCAGTGCCTGTATATCTTTTTTTTCTTAATAACATGTAAGATGGTATTAATAATAGTATATATATACACACACACACACACACATATATATATATACACATATATTTGAATATTTGATTTTAAAACTTTCAATTACAGATTCATTCCCTTCCCCCCCTGCCACCCACCCCCACTGGGGAGAAAAGCAGTTCAGTATAGGTTGTACATGTGCGGCTAATGCAAAACAATAACATAGTAGATGTATTGTAAAAGACTGACTATATTTCCCTCCCTCCTATCCCACCTCCCACTTGTTCTATTCTCTACTTTGATCCTGTCCCTTTTCAAAAGTGGGTGCTTCCAACTTCCCTCCCCCCCAGCCTGCCCTCCCTTCCATCATTCCCCCTCACATCCCCTTCCCCCCCTATTCTCCTGGAGGGTGAGATCCCCTATTTAGTGATTATTTCCCTCCCTCCTCAAGCCAGATTCAATAGGAATAAGGTTGACCCATTCCCTTTTGCCTTCCTATTCTTCCCCTCCATTGTAACCATTTTCCCTTGCCTCTTCTGTATGATATAGTTGCCCCACTCTGTCTCTCCCCATCTCCTCTCATTATATTCCTCTCACCTCTTAATTTCACCTTTTAAGTATCATCCCTTCCTGTTAAATTGGTCCCATGCCCTCTATCTATGTATACCTGTAAACGTATATACACACATTCACATATGTATTCATATGCCCGCATACCCTCATATAAAGACATATATATATATAGTTCTAATCCCTTCAACTACTGAGAAAAGTTTCATAAGTTACAATTATTGTTTTTCCATGTAGGAATGTTAATAGTTCAACTTTGGCCAGGTGGCTCAGCAAGCAAGAGCACTGGCCCCAGTGCCGGGACCACCCGGATCAAATCCGGGCCCAGACACTCAGCACCACACCCAGAAACAACAACTGGTCATGTAACCCTGAGCAAGCCACTCAACCCCGATTGCTTTAAAAAAAAAATAGTTCAACTTTGATAAGTTCCTTATGATTTCTTTTCCCTGTTTACCTTCTCATGCTTCTCTTGCTTCTTGTATCTGAATGTCAAATTTTCTATTCAACTCTGGTTTTTTCAAGCATTTCAAGAATGCTTGAAAGTCCTGTATTCCACTGAATGACCATATTTTCCCCTGAAACATGATACTCAGTTTTGCTGGGTAGGTGACTCTTGGTTTTAATCCCAGCTCCCTTGACCTCCGGAATATCACATTCCAGGCCCTTCGATCCCTCAGTGTAGAGGCTGCCAGATCCTGGGTTATCCTGATTGTGTTTCCACAATATTCAAATTGTTTCTTCCTGGCTGCTTGTAATATTCTCTCCTTAATCTGGGAATTCTGGAACCTGGCTATAATACTCCTAGGAGTTTTCTTTTTGGGATCTTTTTCAGGAGGTGATCGGTGGATTCTTTCAACCTCTATTTTGCCCTCTCGTTCTAAAACATCAGGGCAGTTTTCTTTGAGAACTTCCTGGAGGATGCTTTCCAGGCTCTTACTTTGGTCATGGCTCTCAGGCAGTCCAATAATTTTTAAATTATTTCTCCTGGATCTATTTTCCAGGTCAGTGGTTTTTCCCATGAGATATTTCACATTGCCTTCTATTCTTTCATTTGTTTGGATCTGTTTAACAGCATCTTGATTTCTCATAAAGTTATTAGCTTCCATTTGCTCCAATCTAATTCTGAAGCAATGATTCTCCTCAGCGAGCTTTTGAGATTCTTTTTCCATCTGGCAAATTCAACTTTTTAAGGCATTCTTCTCCTCATTGCCTTTTTGAGCCTCCTTTGCCATTTGAGTCAGTCTGTTTTTTAAGGTATTATTTTCTTCAGTCAGGCTGTTGACTCTCATTTCATAATTTTCTTGCATTGTTCTCATTTCTCTTCCCAGTTTTTCCTCCACTTCTCTTATCTGCTTCTTAAGGTCCTCTATGGCCTGTAACCAGCTTGTATTTTCCTTTGAAGCTTTTGGTGCAGGAGTTCTGACTTCACTGATTTCCTCCTGTTCCATGCCTTGCTCCTTCTTATCCCCAAAATAGGAGTGTAATGTTGGAATCTTCTGTCTGCTTTGTTTCCTTTGCCTGCTCATTATGCCACTCAATGATTTGACTTTTGGGCTTTTTCCCACAGTAGGACTCTGCCACCAGACAGGGGAGTTTTCGTCCCAAACGCTGGGGTTTTCTCAGCTGCCGGAGGTATTAGATGGGTGCCCTCTCTGAGGTCTCCACATGCTCTGGCAAGCTGGACACACACCCCAGGACCTCCACCCTAGACTGCAATCCAGATCCAAGCAGGTTAAAGCAAAAGCGATTACCCCTCAGACTGGTGCTTGGTCCCCCTACACTCTGTAGGCCAGGAGCTGTAGCCGCCACATGTAGCTGGCAGGCTGTGCTGGAGTCTCAGCAGTTTCTTGCCCTGGGGGTAAAAGCCACGCACTCCCACTTACTGGTCCCAAAGTCCAGACTGCACTACACTTGCCCTTCGCATCTATGTATTGATAAATCTGGAAACGGCCACAGCTGCTGCTGATCTGGAGTCCCTCTGGCTGGCGATTGGTCAGGCCTGTCCTGAGGCTAAAGCCTGGGCGTGGTGCTGGGCTTGGCTCCCAGAGCGATGCGCTGGCCAATTCCTGCCGGGCTGTTCTCAGCGGGAGGTTAGCTTCTCTGTGTCATTTTGTGGGTTCTACAGCTCCAAAGTTTGTTTAGAGTCCCCTTTTTACATGTATTGGGGAGGGTGGAAGCTGGAGCCACAGGAAGGCCGTGCTTCTACTCCACCATCTTGGCTCCGCCCCTCTATTCCCCTGTTTGTATTTTTTCATTGGTGTAATGTAATGCCAAGCAAAGGCAACTTCCCAAGGTTCAAAATACCAGCATAGGTGCTCTCCATTTTATTCAGTGACAAATTAAGAACAGAGAAGATCAAAAGATGACATCATTCAAAATACAGCATTTACTAAGTGTGATTAAATAATCTCCAAGTACTACCCCACCCCAGGACCTTACATTCATTCAATCAATTACAAAGTCCCTGTTCTAAATACTACTCCACCCCTAGGCTGTACCTTCATTTAGTCCATCACAAAGCCCCTCTTCTCAAATGGAGATTAGTTTCCAATCATAAGTAAAGTGCATTCATTTGTTCAATCACAGAGCACAAAAAGGTCAAAAGTTCCACTTAATACCCAAATGGAGGTCTTTTCTACATCTTGACAAGAGGGAAGTTCTCAGCAATCTTTGTTCCTGGGGAGACAAAGCTTAGCAAGGACACAAGATACATTGCCAGTCTCTTCATTAATTCATCCTCTGTCTGCAGAACAGTCCTAGGACCCCTGAAAACATTAGCAAAACCCTCTTCCAGGATTTCTGTAAACATACAACAAGAAAATCCTTCTTCAGGGCTTCGGAACCAACAGCAAGGTTCTAAGACTTCTGCAACAACAGGACTGTCCTTCACCAGTGGACAAATCTGGCAAAACAACATCAAAACAGACAGACAAAGTACCAGCAAAACAGCCATGTCTCCTCAGTCCTTGGCAGCTCTGGGTGGCAGGTCTCAAAAGTCCTGGGCAATTCAAAGTGGCCCTCAGCAATCCTCTCAGTCTCTCTCTGCCTCCAAAAGGTGCTGCTTCCAAAAAATTCTTCTGCCTCTCTTTTGTGTCTCTCCCAATTTACATCACCAGTTCCTCCCAGTCCAGCCCTCTCTTTTCACATCAACAAGTCCATCCCACAAGTGGGATGAACAAGCTCTGGGTTTTAACACCAAAAACCAAGCCAATACATGGGGATCTTTATATTCCATTACTATTACAATTGGATCAGAGGATTATACATACACACACACACACACACACACACACACACACACACACACACATATATATATATATATATATATATATATATATATATATATATTTGATTTCTAAACTTTCAACTCCAGATTCATTCCCTTCTCCCCCTGCCACCCACC